>NC_133449.1:1582980-1899576 GCF_048565385.1 Saimiri boliviensis | reverse complement strand
TCTGGGCTTCTCGCTCTTTCCTTACAAACTGGGGTTTCTTCCTTGTGACGCTCCTCAGGAAGTTGGGAAAAAAAAAAAAAAATATATATATATATATATATATATATATATATATATATATATATGTCCCAAGTTTGCATGCTTCAAAGAACAATGTGGGTCAGGCTATTATCTGATTCAAATGGTTTTACTCTGGTGTTTCATGGGAGTGATGGCAAAAGCAAGGGAATGATATGCTGCCCAGGGTGACGCCCGCCATGCCAGCCAGTGGAGGAGAGTGGGCACAGGCCAGGACCCCGGGGCTCCACTTTCAACACCCAAGGCTAATCCAGTTGCTCGCGGCTTTGTCTTTTCTTTTCCTGCACATTTTGAGATAAATAAAGAGAAAATATTCACACATGATCCCGCTCCCGTGGTAGGGTGCTCCTCCGGTCTTCACCTGGTTCCCGGTGACTGCAAATGCATCGTTTGGGGACCTGTTCCCCTGTCTTTCTGTGTGCCATGCTACCTGCACTGTTCACTTCAGACAGTTCCCCTCCGTCAGAAAGATCCTTCACATGTCTAGCCTCTGTTCTCAAGAATTCCCTTCTTATTCTCTAAATTCTCAAAAGTAAGATATGAAAACGGCTCCCGGTTTCTTGACCACCTTGTCAGGCTGGTCACCAGCCCCTGTTCTCATTCATTCAGTTTGCTGAAATCTCCTCTGCCCTTCCCAGGGCCCTCCTGTTCACCTCTGGGAGAGCAGCACGCGGTGTGATTGCCGTCGGGGGAAGGATGGGGGACGTTCCTCGGACTCACGCTCTGTTAAATGGAGATGCCTGTGAGACGCCAGTGGGGATGCCAAGGACATCTTTGTGCATGGACGTCCGCAGCCTCGTGAGAGCGGCGGGGCGTGAGGTGTACAGCTCAGGGTCTTTCTCCTGTTACAGGCACCAGTGAGCCGGGCTAGGCTGTACTGATGAGGGGTGCTCCCCCAGGCCTCCTTTTTACAGTTGACACCTCACTTGCAGCCTCTAGGAACATGGGCTGCCCAGGGCCCACTGCTGTGTCCTCAAAGGGAACAGCTCCTGGCCGAGACAAATGGCTCCAGGGCTGTGTCCCTCCCAGGAGGAGCCCATGCCTCATAACTGGCCATGCTGGGGTGGAAGGGGCAGTCTCGGCGCTCCACAGGGACAACTCCGAAGGGCCAACTCTGCTCCAGCGCCCACCGCAGGGTGGCTGGAGGCCTCAGTTGTGGTCACATTGTTGTTCGCGCCAGCGCCCACCCGCCTCTATACTGACCCCACGAGCATCTACACAGCACCCTCACGCACTTCTGCATGTGACTGCCATCTCCACACCTGCTTCCAGGGGTCCGGTGACAGAGCTGGACACGTGCAGAAGGCACCAGGGAGTTTGACCAAGAAAGACTGAGCCAGACACAGGAGCCAGCAAAAGGGATGGAAAATTCCAGACAGGGCCCAGAGGAAGGAAAGAATGAGGGGAGGGAGAGTCCGAGGGGAGGGGGAAGTGGAGGGAGGGAAGGAGAGAGGGGTAGAGGGAGAGACGGAGGGAGGGAGAAAGGGAAGAAGGGAACAGGGAGGGGTGGGAAAAGCTAACAGAGAAGGGCCAAGCAGAATGGGAGCAGAAAAGGGACGCCTGGATTGCGGAAACTGGGAGGTTATTCTGAAGTGTACGGACAGAAGCTAACATGGGTTGAAGGGCGAACACGCGGAAGGAAGGGAGCTGCAGCCTGCTAGCCACAATTCTTCTGAGGTTTTAGGTTTCCTGTAAATGGGACCGGATCAATGGCGCTGGAATTAAATAATAAGGTGAAAATATATTATATTGTGTAGTATTTTATGGTAGGAGGTACTGGAACAGTCTATGTGGATAAGGTACATCATTGACTGGCGACAGGTTTGAGGATCAACTTCTCCCCTGCCCAGTAGTGCCTCTGTACAATGGCACGACCTCAGGTGTCTCCTGGCATCAAATGGGACAGAGGCCCTCAGGGGCTGGGACCCCTGGACCTGGCACCGTGGAGGCACGTCCCACTGGGCTGCCCGGCACCGCGCTGCCCGCCTCAGTCCCCGCCGCGCGTACGCACGCCGTGGTCACTGTTTCTTCCATGGATATAGAGCTGTTAAGCATGCATTGAGTTAGAACATTTTAGCTCTGAATGTGTTCTATATCTCAGTACTTTTGTGACTCTTCCTCCCTGAAATTGTATTTCCACACATGGCTAGTTTTTTTTCTTTGCGTGCATGTGTATGTGTGTGAGAGAGAAATCTTAAAACCAATTTTCTTTTACATCATCAAGTGGCCATCTATTAAAATCTTAATTGAAAACCTTTAATCAAATTTGAATATTGGTTCTAGAGACGTCCTTTGACTTTCTGTGTCTCGTCCACTCCACCCTTCCCCAGAGCCCCAAGTACTACGGGAGGTGGTATGACTGAGATATAACTTAAAATTTTTTATACCACATTTTCTTCCAGAAATTCCTAAGAAAGCTAAAGCAAGGGGGAGCTCCACAGCCTCCTTCTCTTTCTCCTTCGAGATTCTGCGGCCCAGCAGGCACCTTGTGCTATAGCTCTCCGTCCTTTTCCTGGGTCCTCCCACCTCTGGCACCCACCCTGCTCCCCCTGTCCAGCCTGGTCTCTAGGGGAAGCTCTGGATTTTCCAGAACTACCACAGGGATCTGGAGGGGGCTGGGTTCACTGTCACGGAGCGGGACTTCCCCGCCAAGTGGGTTCCTGCCACTCATGGGACACATGTCTGTGCTTCTCCTCCGCAGCAAACATTTCAAAGACTGTTGCAAGCAGGACTATACCCAGTGAACACACACAGGTGTTGAGGAAAAGTCTTCAGAATCATGACTGTCCACAATCCAGGCATTCCCGTACTGATCCGTCTTTATTGGAATGATCTGTGAGGACAGTGCTCACCTCGGGGAAGAGGAATCCACAGACTTTCAGCAACTAGGGATTGACTGATGTGTGCTGTGTCCCTTTGGCCTTGCTGGGATCAGTCTGGGACATAGACAGGGCGTTGCCAGGCTGCTGTCAGGGCGGGAGAGGAGGGGAAGCTGAGGGCTGCCACCGGCCACAGCCAGACAAAGCAGGCCACTGACGGTCCGCAGCTCAGCACAGCGACTTGTAACGCACAACGTCCCCAAAAGCGCGGTTGTAGAAAGTATACTGCGTAGGTCTAAATCACAAAATAGATGTGCCACACCTAAGAAGAAAAAAAATACTGCTGAGATCAAACGTGATGTCTTTCTGGATAAAAGAAGATAAAAATAAGGATAATATGCATGAGTGAGAAGTCTTAAGGAAAAACGTCTTGAACTTAAGTGATCTCTGCAGCGATGTGGATCATAAGATGCTTACAATTAGCCAGCTTTTAAGCAATGCTGATTTTAATGGCTTTGCTAAGAAATGCCTTCTACTGGCTTTGACATCACTTGTTGTGATAGGAGAATTTGGAGATATTTGAAGGTCTCTGAATTGTCTCAAAAACTCACTGGGAAACCTGCATTCACTGTAAGGGAAGATCCTCCTGCTTTAAAAGAACCGGCATAAATGTGGCAGCAGACAGGATGGTAGGATGAAGCCGAAAGGAAGAACCGTTGTAGAATAGAGTTGGGTCCTGGTTAATCGTGCCGTGGTGAAGGGGAAGCTGTGGGGAGGAGCCTCAGTGCTGAGTGCATTCCTGGGAGCCCATGTGATGCGTGATCAGGAGTAGCTGAAGCGTACGTGGCTGGCCACAGCTTCCTCTGTGCCTCCGCCTTCCACAGCACACTGGGGAGAGTTGGCACATGGCATGGGTTCGGAGGGACTCCAGTGGCGGGTTAGTCTAGAAGGCCACTCCGGCGAGGCATTCCCAGCACAGGCATCCTCTGAAGAACGGGGCTTTGATGTTGTGCCCATCTCCTGCTGAAGTTCCGTAAAACTCTGCATGTATTCACTTACTCAGCCTCCAGAAAGGCAAACCAATGTGTTTGTTTCTGTTGGCAAAAGTAAATCTCATTGCTCAGGCAGTGAGGTGGATTCAAGCATACGCCCCAATTTCTTAGACATTGATGCTAATGAATTTCTAGATTGAACAGATAGTATCATTGATGCTAATGAATTTCTAGATTGAACAGATAGTATCCAGGCAAGAGCTGAGTGTTAGGTTCTGAGCACCGTGTTTCAGAACAAGCAGCTCTGTGTGGGCGGCAGCTGCGTCTCTGAGGCAAACGCAGAGCAGTGGCCGCTTCTGCTGTTCCAGGTGCACCCGCCTGCCCTCCCGTCCCACGTTCTGGGCTGCAGCTTCCTTTCCTCTCGCCTTTGCAAGTTACTGTCTACTCTGAGAATCCTCTTCCCTCTAAACCAGCGACAGGTTAAACACAGCCCGTTGTTGTCTTTGAAAACCAGTGCACAGTCTTGATTTGGTTTAAAATACTGTGTTGTCGCTGTCGCCAAGTACAATGGAGGCAGAATTGCTGAGAAGTAACATTAAAAAACTCTGTAAAAATTATCTAGCCAACTGCTTTAGGCTTTAACTCCCACCTTTCGCAATCGATGGCTCACAGAATCCATTCTTGAGTATTTTGGACGCTTAGCTCTTTCCCAGAGACCAGCAAACGCTTTCTGTAATGGGACAGAGAGCTAATGTTTTAGGATTCACGGTCAGGTGGTTTCAGACAACGTCTGGCCTCTGCTGTTGTATCACAGAAGCAGACACGGCCAGTATGCACATGAACAGATGTGGCAGTGTTCCAATAAAACTTTATTCACAAAGATAAACTGTGGGCCAGGTCGGGCCTGTGGGCCATCCTGTGCTGAATGCTGCTTGAGCACAGGGGACGTGGATTGTGCTGGACATCACTGGCAGGGCTTCGTGGTGATTGTCCTCCCTGCCCAAACCCACGTCCTGGTCTTAGATTCATAAAGTTCGTGGTCACTTGCTTTCTTCGTTGCTACCATGGACTGCCCCTGCAATGCGTGCCAGGCCCTGGGCTGGTGCTCTGTAAGCGTTGTTCAATATGATGTGCTCTTGTAACAGCTGTGGGAGATAGGCGTGCTGATCTCCGCTTCATAGATGAGGTACCTCCGGCTCTGGGAGGTTAACTAACCCCACAAAGGCTGCAATGGGTTCAGCTCGGCTGAGAGTCTCACCTGCTCTGCCTGCCCCTGCCATAGCTAGTCTGGCTGTGGAAGCAGTCTCCAGACTTAGTAGACACCCCTGGACCCTGGATGTCTGCTCTGGGGACAGGCTTGGGGCACATAGTAACCACAAGCTCGGGCATACTGAATTTGAAAATGTCTGTGAGATGCTGGATGCATCAAATGCTGACATTTTTCAATTTTCCTTTTTCAAGAAACTGAGAGGGCGTGTCCTGAGCACTTGTGTGGTGTTCAAGCCATGGAGTTATGAACATGATAGGCTTCCCTCATGGAGATGAATTTTATTTATTTATTTATTTTGAGATGGAGACTTGGTCTGTTGCCCAGGCTGGAGTGCAGTGGCGCGATCTCAGTTCACTGCAACCTCTGTCTCCCAGGTTCAAGTGAGTCTCCTGCCTCAGCCTCCTGAATAGTTGGGGCTACAGGCATGTGCCACCACGCCCAGCTAAATTTTTTGTAGTTTTTATTAAGATGGGGTTTCACCATGTTAGCCAGGTTGGTCTCAAACTCCTGACCTGAAGTGATCCACCCACCTCAGCCTCCCACAGTGCTGGCATTAAAGGCAAGGGCCACCATGCCTAGCCGAATTTCATTTTAATCAAGGCCCTCTTTATTAAAGCTATACTAAATGTCTAGCCTCATTTAAAGAAAAGAATGCAACCAATTACAATAAATACTTTCTCTCACTTTCTATAGCACATTATCCTTATTTTTAAAAAAGTTGAAAGGCTTCCAAAGGAAGCTTACCCTGTCTATGCTCAGGGCTTCTGGTCATCAAGTCCTGGGTGAACCACGTTCCCTCTGTGAGCCGGCTGCGTGGTGCTCCACCCTGGGGTGTGGGCTCCTTTGAGTTGTCAAATAGGATACAAATCAGAGTTGGCTTCTAATTTTGAGGTGCTTGACTTTGTTTTCAACCAGCAATTGCTTTAAATAAATGCACAGTCCCTGGTTATCCTAATGAATCACCCTGTCCTGGGTATAAAATGGCATCACACATATTTAGCTTATTATTTGTATTGAAATGCATTGAGTCCTTCCCTTCTAAAATGAACCACAGAAGACACACATAAACTGCGTTTTTACACCATGCTGTTTCATAAGGTAATTCGTTCAGGCGCTCAGATCTGGCAAGAGTCCCTGGACACTCAGTACGTTGAGCTTCTTTGGGGAACCCCAACTTCTATTCATTTTGCAAATAGGAAAATGCACACAAGTGATGTATAAGAAATTCTTGTGAATGTACGATGCCTTACTTTTTAAACCGGTTTAAAATCTGCGAGGACAATATTGTCTCTAATCACTGTTAATCTGGCCCCACTGATACACATCCATTTCAAGATTAGCATTTTGTCATTAAAAAAGTACATGTTAAACATAGAGAAAGCAGTTCTTCTTATGAGCAGAAATAAAGAGGGGAAAACACAGAGTTTTATTATTCCTACAAAGTTCACAATAATAAGGGGGGTGGGCAACAGATACCGCCATTCTGGGACAGTCTGGGGCGTCTTTATTACACTCTCCTGAGGCCACAATGCACTTGTGGCCGTTGCTGGTGTGGAAAGTCAGTCCACTGCCTGGCGTCTCTGGCTCCCCGGTCTGTGCTGTCCCACAAGCACATTTCGTGTGGTTCACTGAGCGCAGACGGGGTGCCCACGCTGCCAGGGATCCATGGCATCCAAGTTGAAATGCTTACTCTCTTTAGCACCACACAGGAACGTTTGCAAAACTACACTATGAAATTGCGTTTTCTGGAAATTAATGGAGTCGCTCTTGTCTTAGATACGAAATACAATCACCAACAAATAAAGGTAGATGACATTACAGAATTCCAGGAAATAAGTAGCTCATTTTCCAATCATTAAAAGATTACAGCTATGAGTCAGTCTATTGTTTTCAATAGTAATGTAATGTCTCCAACTGAAGTATTTTCTAACTGGGCTGGGGGGCCTAAGATTCTACTCTCGAGTGGTACGACCTCTCCCTAAAGAAGGGTAACAGCTGCTAATGATTGAGAACTTCAGATGAGAACAGGAGTCTTTCTAGCAGCAAGGGTCAGAAACAGCATGGAAAACTCCCCTCCTGCCTGCCCTGACCATGCAGAACTCCCAGAGTGCCCTGTGCCACAGCGGGAATGAGGCAGGGCCAGTGTTTCCTCAGGTAACGTTCAGAGGCTGCCTTGTCACGACTGGAGAGGGTTGGCCAATGAGCCAGACAAAGGCCACCAAAAGCACTTGGTGCTAAATACGTAACTGGACACAAGGGCCGTAAGGGTCAGGGATGCCGCTCTGGCCCCTGGCGAGCCAGCCCAGAGCCGCCGTTGCTAGGCGGCCACCACCTTACACCCTTCTCCAGGGTCCTGCCCACCTGAAAAGCATTGCCAGGCGCACCCACTTATTAAAGGGCCAGGGTTTGCAGGTTTTCTTCCAGATTTTGGCCCTGAAGTTGTTGTTCAATTGCCATTTAAAATTTTATCTGATTCCATCTTTAATACGTGCCACCATATTACTCAGAATGTAGTTCTTTCCAACTTCAAAGTATTTTATAATCATTAATTGAGCTAACAGCTCTGTGAAATGTGTTACAGAATTATTGAGTTTGTTTGTTGCTAGTTGACTCCCTTTTTCGTGTTATTTCATGCATTTGAGCATATCAGTGGCTCCTCCCAGCTGCCTAGTTCCTGTTTTGAGGACATGATGTGGTGCTAATATAATTTGAATGGCACAAATTGTTCTCATGTTCATGAATGTAGCAAAAGTCCTATACCACATTAGTAACTTTCAGGCTGTATAATGTATACAAATACCCTGAACTCTCTTCCAACAATTCTCACAAATGCTACTGAGAGCCCCTGATAGAAAACAGTGGCTCAGAGGTGGGCCGTCATGGGAGGCTTGGAGTCAGCTCCTGGACAGCTAAATAGAGCTTGCCTTCGACGGAGCTGTGGAGAGACCATTTTCCATACGCACAGCATCTGCTCTGCTGAAGCTTCCCGTGAATACACCCCTCACATGGCCATGCGTGTCACCCAATCTGACATGAAAACACCTGCTTGTCACCACCACCGTGAGATCTTGACATTGTTTCTCCTGAAGGAAAAAGTACGCTGCCTGCAGAGCACGTTCACCCCATCCCAGGGCGTAAGTGAGAACGGAAGCGGCTGTAGGCAGAGGCCCCTGATGTGATGTGGGGAACATGCCCCGTGCACCTGCGGAGCCCCCCGCTGTGCCGTGGGTGCCATGAGGGCCATGCTGGAATGCTGGGTTACCTACGAGGGCCCTGTTTAACCTGACGCTGGGACACTCAATGCATCAGACGGCACCTTTGCACTCTCACTGGCCGACGGCCAAGCTGCAGTTGAATGGCCGCCTCCACTCCGCCCTGCAGCTGACACGCTGCCGCTGACTGGCTGGCACCTGGGGCTGATTCTGTGTTCAGGGAGGAAGAGGACAGTCGCCGTGGGGGAGTTGGCACCATTGATCTCGACTCTCACGGTGGTCCTGCTCCAAGGCTCTCAAGACAAGCACCAGGATCAAGCACTGCGGAGGAGCCCTGGCAGAGGCTGGGACAACCTCAGTTCATGTGACCAAGGATGATTAAGTCTTCAAATGCGGGCCCTTGTAGAGGCCATTGTTAGTGTATTTGTTTCATTGCTGGATGGTTGCAGTGCTGGATAATTTTTTTTTTCACCCACGTGCAGAGATTTCTTTGAAAATTAGAGGGAAACATGCAGGCTTTCTCTGGCATATGTGAGCATGTGGAGGAATTTTCTCAGCCTCCTCTTGAGGACGGTGTCCATGGCAACAGAGACTGTTCTGTGAAGGAATTCTCAATAAGCACTAAATACAGGCATGCTGCATCTCCTAATTCCCTGCACAGAACACTCACTTTCACCAGGATTTTGGGGTTTTTCCTTTAGTGTTATGACATTATATATTAATATAATTTGTTTTTAAACCACTTATATTTATTAACCCCAGACGTTTTATATTGATCAATATTCCACTGGAGCAATATCTTAGATGTCGTGACTAGGTGCAGGCTGCAGTTGGAGACCAGGTAGGGATGAGAGTGCTACCGAGATGCAGGAAATCCAGGCTCCATGGTGACTTTGGACCGTCGATTCCACCCATCCAGGACTCAGTGCTTCATGGATCAAGTCAATCTGCTCTCTATCATGTTTTTTATGCAATATAGAGAGCTAACTAACTTTATACACACACACACACACACACACACACACACACACACACACACATTCCCAAGAGGCACTGCCGAATGGACAGTGTAAACAGTAGAATGGTGTAGCCGACAACCTTTTCTGTAATAAGAAAGGTAGAATGTGAGTCTTCCTGGTTTACCTGTGCTGAAAATCTTGGGAAGGACCTGTATACAACAAAGAAAAGTATTTATATTTTTAGGAGGGCTGGGAATTAGGCAGATGAAATTATAAAAGAAAAAAAGTCTTTCCCTAGTAAATCCCTACATATGTTGTAGTTTTAAACCATGTAAACAACTTACCTGTAAACGTTTGAAAAGAATATTTACCCATTTCGTTAGAGGCTCTTGAACTAATTAGTAGATTAAAATTCTCACAACAGATAGGTGGTGATAGTCAACAATTATTAAGCATGAACTATGCACATGGCAGTTTGCCAGCCTCTTGTAAAACCATATACAGTGGTCCTACAAAAAAAGCTCAGAAGGTCACGGAAGCATAAACATCACTCTAAAACAGTTTCCCCCAGGGGTATAAGCAGGGGACTGCAGGGATTTGGATGAAGACAAGGTGACAGCCACTGTGGGGATAAGGAGGGTCTCTGAGATAATGTATTCAGGAAAGGGCACGCCAGCAAGATGAAAAACGTGTGCTTAATTTGTTCAGCAATCGGGAACCACTGAAGTGTTTGGAATGGAGAAACCTAATCATAAGTCCTGCTTTTCAAGAAAGGTTATGACTAGTGATCCCTTTCACATAAGGTAAAACGGTAGTGCTCACCATTTTACAATTTGTAGAACAGATGCTATTCCAAGCACATTTTATGAAGTACTTTAAATGCATTGTCCTTTCAATCTTTACAACACCTCTGTCATCAATGGATAAATGCATAGATGGATAGATTGCTGGATGAATGGGTGAGTGGATGGATAGATGGGTGGATGGATGAATGGATGGATGAATTGGTGGGTGAGTGGATGGGTGGATGGATGGATGGATGAATTGGTAGGTGAGTGGATGGGTGGATGGGTGGACGGATGGTTGCAGGGGTGGGTGGATGGATGGGTGCGTGGGTGGATAGATGAGTTGATAAGTGGCTGGGTTGTTGGGTGGATGGATGGATGGATGGATGCATAAATGGATAGATTGGTGGGTGGGTGGTGGATGGATGAGTGGATTTAATGCCTGAAATAATTCATAGCTATTTTATTTAAAACTTTATTTTGCATATATTTTAATGGGACCAAAAGGGGTTAAGCAACCAGCATACAGTCACATGAATGGTTTATGAGAGAGGAAGGACTGGGTCCCTGACGCTGAAGCTTTCATGACTCACCACTTAAGAGTTAGTGCTGATGAGACCTGCCAATTGCTGAGAAAAAGTATCTACTACAAATAGGTGTTTTTATTTAAAAACATATGATATAAAATTCGCTTTCTCTCAAAACTTACCAGGAAACATGTATATAACATATAAAACATCAATCAAATTTAATCATTTTTTAAAAGATTGCAATAATTCCAGGTCAAATTCAATCAAAGGGCAGTGAGTAAATACTGTCAGGCAACCATATTGGAAGGGAGGAGCCCTTACCGTTATCCTATCTAGAAACAAACTGCTTATCTGAAGACTGAAAACTTTGCGACAGGTGGGAGTAAATTCTGAATATTGGGTTTTTTTTATTATCTATGTGCTATTCTGTTTATTTTTACCATCAAAAGTATGGCAAATATATTATTAAATTAGGCCAACATTTAATCCAGTCTTTCAGTGTGGAGGTAGAAGGATGGATGTTATATATGCACCCCTGGCATGAGTTTTGAGCCAGAGCTTTATTAAGGAGACCAGTGAATATGACTTGGTTGAGAAGAAGCAGGACGAGGTCTCACCATTACGCAGGGAACTGGGCTGCTCATAGTCCTTGTCTCTGGGAAAGGAAAGAATAGCCGGAGAAAGGGAAAATTTTCTTCCCAGATTTTGAATTTAAACCACTTAGTGAAACAGAGAGGACTTCATTGCAAAACATAACTGGGAAAAATATTAATAACTCAAGAACAAGATCCTCCGTGGAGACCAGTGTCCATGGATGATGGGCAGCTCAGTGGCTTTGAGTGTTAATTATGGTGACATCAAGGACTAAGTTCCCAAGGAAGGGAACGTCCTCCTCCCACCAACAGAAATGCACATCAGTAACATATGGGCCTCTAAGAACTCAGACACAAATCTGGAGAAAAAGGAGGGCCCAGTGGGTTAGGAGAACAAAATGAAATTTAAGGTAAAGTTTAGGGAAAAAAGTTCTTATACTTACACAAACACGAAAGAGAACATTGGATTCCCATCTTTGGTTATTCTCTAGAGCCCAGCGGGATTATATCTGAGGATCCCACCCTCCCTGGCACGCTCTGTCCTTGAAGTTTGCTCCTGCTGCTTCTCAACCAAAGCATACTCACTACTCTCTGTAAAAAAAAGTCCTGGCTCAAGGCCGGGCGTGGTGGCTCAAGCCTGTAATCCCAGCACTTTGGGAGGCCGAGGCGGGTGGATCACGAGGTCAAGAGATCGAGACCATCCTGGTCAACATGGTGAAACCCCGTCTCTACTAAAAATACAAAAAATTAGCTGGGCATGGTGGCTCGTGCCTGTAATCCCAGCTACTCAGGAGGCTGAGGCAGGAGAATTGCCTGAACCCAGGAGATGGAGGTTGCGGTGAGCCGAGATCGCGCCATCGCACTCCAGCCTGGGTAACAAGAGCGAAACTCCGTCTCAAAAAAAAAAAAAAAAAAAAAAAAAAGTCCTGGCTCAAAACTCGTGCCAGAGATGTATAAATAACATACATCCTCTGTCTCCAGAGGGAATGTAATATTGGATTAAATGTTGACCTAACTTTAATATGCCTGCTACAGTTTTGGTAATTGACAAGGTAAACATAAATGCAACCACACACAGACAGTATAAAACAATATACTGAGGGTGGACAGGGCGAGAGTGGACAGGGTGAGTGTGGACAGGGTGAGTGTGGACAGGGTGAGGGCGGACAGGGTGAGTGTGGACAGGGTGAGGGTGGACAGGGTGAGAGTGGACAGGGTGAGTGTGGACAGGGTGAGCGTGGACAGGGTGAGGGTGGACAGGGTGAGTGTGGACAGGGTGAGGGCGGACAGGGTGAGTGTGGACAGGGTGAGCGTGGACAGGGTGAGGGTGGACAGGGTGAGGGTGGACAGGGTGAGGGCGGACAGGGTGAGCGTGGACAGGGTGAGGGCGGACAGGGTGAGGGCGGACAGGGTGAGCGTGGACAGGGTGAGGGCGGACAGGGTAAGCGTGGACAGGGTGAGAATGGACAGGGTGAGGGTAGACAGGGTGAGCGTGGACAGGGTGAGGGCGGACAGGGTGAGAATGGACAGGGTGAGGGTGGACAGGGTGAGGGCGGACAGGGTGAGGGCGGACAGGGTGAGGGCGGACAGGGTGACGGTGGACAGGGTGAGGGTGGACAGGGTGAGGGCGGACAGGGTGAGGGCGGACAGGGTGAGGGCGGACAGGGTGACGGTGGACAGGGTGAGGGTGGACAGGGTGAGGGCGGACAGGGTGAGGGCGGACAGGGTGAGGGTGGACAGGGTGAGGGCGGACAGGGTGAGGGCGGACAGGGTGAGGGCGGACAGGGTGACGGTGGACAGGGTGAGGGTGGACAGGGTGAGGGCGGACAGGGTGAGGGCGGACAGGGTGACGGTGGACAGGGTGAGGGTGGACAGGGTGAGGGCGGACAGGGTGAGCGTGGACAGGGTGAGGGTGGACAGGGTGAGGGTGGACAGGGTCTACGGCACCCATTCCCGCTCAGGTTCTGCTCTGTGTCAGTCGTAGGTCTTTCAGAACACCCTAGGCCCTAGACCAAAATTGGCAAGCCTCACCACTAAGTTACTGGAAGAAAACAAGATGATCTAAATTAAGCTGCGTTTCTTAGTCTCACTGCGATTCTGTGACGGTAATGGAACTCATAACTTCAAAGGCATGACTACACCACTTGACTTGCAGCGGAAGTCTCTTTTGACATCTTCAGGGTATCCGGCGATCTTGAGTTAGTTACAGATAACGGCCATACTGTTTTCACTCTTTGTTAGGGCATTTTAACCAGAGCTTAAAACAAAATGGATTTTGCTAAGCAAGGATGTGCACCTCTGCCTTCTCACCACATTCAATAGCAACTAGGTTTTGCGACCCAGTGTAAACAAGTGCGGTGATAACATTTCCCAGAGAAGGACCCAGAGTGGCCAGTGCTGACAGTTTTCTCTGGGAAGCCTTTTACTCTCTGCACTGTCTCTCTCTTTTTTTTTTTTTTTTTTTTTTGAGACAGAGTTTCGCTCTTGTTACCCAGCTGGAGTGCAATGGCGCCATCTCGGCTCACCGCAACCTCCGCCTCCTGGATTCAGGCAATTCTCCTGCCTCAGCCTCCTGAGTAGCTGGGATTACAGGCACGTGCCACCATGCCCAGCTAATTTTTTGTATTTTTAGTAGAGACGGGGTTTCACCATGTTGACCAGGATGGCCTCGATCTCTTGACCTCATGATCCACCCACCTCGGCCTCCCAAAGTGCTGGGATTACAGGCTTGAGCCACCACGCCTGGCCTGCGCTGTGTCTCTTAAGGACATTCCATTTCGAGACCTGTTTTCCATGAGCGTTTCAGAAACTTTTATGAATTAGCCCTCAGTTTCCTGATTTTCTATTTTCCTTCAATGAGAAAAAAAAATGGCATTTAAAAATTGACACATAAAGTCCCCTGGGAAGACTGAAAGCTACATGTTCTCTTTTATTTTGGTGCACACAGAGATGATATGCTGAGAAGCAGTGAAAATAAAATCAGTACATGTGTCAGCCATGTAGCAATAGTAACTTACACTCTGGGAATGATCATATCAGCTAAAGAAATCATATTGTTAAAAAAAGAAAAAAAAAAAGGAAATGAACAAAGGAATTACATCTGAAACCTTTGGAAGAGGGAGGCCAGGCCCATCTGCAATGCATCTGTCTTTGTTTTCCGTTCCCTAATGCTTTTAATGGGCTGCCTAGTGGGGCTTGTGCTGAATTCCATGCTCCGTGCTGGGCTGGGCTTGCTTCCTGCAGATGCAAAATCTATTTCTGTCTCTCCCCACACCTTTTGGGAGGTGCAGGGGATAAAGTTGTTGGCAGGTTGTCCAGCTCCCAGAATGGTCACTGCAGACCCCGCCACCTGTCTTTAGAGGCTCCAGACTGCGCTTAATTTCACCATAGGGTGTGGTGCAAACACAAATGATTTGCAGACCTTGTGTTCTCTGCTGGCTGGTGCTTCCAACATGACTGAATATCTCAACCATAGCAAACTAGTCTGTCACATCCGTGTTTGTGTTTCTGTTCTTCTTTTGTTTGTTTTTACAAAGGTCAACTGGGAAGTTGCTGGGCCAGGTGATTCTTTGCTGTGGAGATGCCTCCTGCCTTGTGTCTGCAGGGCATTTAACAGAACCCCTGGCCTCCACCTACTGGATACCAGATCACCCTTCTCCCCAGTGTGACACCAAAAACATGTCCAGAAATTGCCAAATCCTGTCTGGGAGGCACACTCTCCTACTGGTCTAGAACACAGGCAAACTCATGGCTCAGGATTATCTAATGCAACAAATTGTTTAAATTCTGCCTAAAGTGAGTTTGTTGAACAGAGTACGTTAAGAACCAACACTGCGTGACTTAAGACAGGTGGTACTTGGGTTTAATACCCACACCATATTATTCAATGTCCAGACCATTTAAAAAGCATAATTTATTGGTGTTGTTAAAAGGACATCTCTCTCCTGAAAAATAAATTGACTTATAAAAGCCATGAGAAAAGCAGCCTAGGCTGGGCGCAGTGCCTCACGCCTATAACCCCAACCCTTTCGGAGGCTGAGGCAGGCAGATCACGAGATCAGATCGAGACCATCCTGGCCAACATAGTGAAACCCCATCTCTACCAAAAATATAAAAATTAACTGGGCATGGTGGTGCATGCCTGCAATTCCAGCTACTCAGGAGGCTGAGGCAAGAGAATCGCTTGAACCAGGGAGACGGAGGTTGCGGTGAGCAGAGATCCCACCAGTGCACTCCGGCCTAGGCGGCAGAGAGACTCCATCTCGCAAAGACAAAAGCTAAAACAAAACAAAAGTAGAACCCGCAGGAATGCTGGAGCCATATGTGAATGTGCCGCAATGTGATCTACACTGTGTGCGTGTCATCTACACTGGGTGTGATCTACACTGTGTGTGTGTGTGAGATCTACACCGTGTGCGTGTCATTTACACTGTGTGCATGTCATCTACACTGAGTGTGTGATCTACACTGTGAGTGTGTGTGATCTACACTGGGTGTGTGATCTACACTGTGTGTGTGTGAGATCTACACCGTGTGCATGTCATCTACACTGTGTGTGTGTCATCTACACTGAGTGTGTGATCTACACTGTGTGTATGTGTGATCTACACTGTGTGCATGTGATCTACACTCTGTGTATGTGATCCACGCTGTGCACACGTGACCTACAGCATGTGCATGTGACTGTGCGAGTGTGATCTATGCCATGCACATGTGACCCACGCCATGCGCGTTTGACCTATGCTGTACACCTACGACCTACGCCATGTGCGTGTGATCTGCGCTGTGCACGTGTGTTCTTTATTGTGTGAGTGTGTTTGCATCACTAGAAAGGAATATCTGAGAGCAGCCATTGCTACAAAAAATGAGGTTCAGCTGGCTCGTGGTTCTGCAGGTTGCAGGTTGCACAAGCATGGTACCATATGCTCCTGGTCTGGGACTCAGGAAGCTTCCAGTCATGATGGAAGGTGAAGAAACAGGTGTTTCTATAGGGCAAGAGTGGGAGCAAGAGGGCAAAGGAGGAGGTGCCACACTTTTACACAACCAGATCTTACATGAATTCAGAACAAGAACTCTTCAACAAAGGGATGATGCTGAGTCATTCATGAGAATTCTGCCCCCATGATCTAATCACCTCCCACCAGCATCACCTTTACCACTGGGAATCACATTTCAACATGAGATGTGGAAGAGACACACATCCTCACCACAGCATATACCCAGTGAGCACTGATGGCTCTGCATATACCTGATGAGTACTGATGGCTCAGCATATACCCGATGAGTACTGATGGCTCAGCATATATCTGATGAGCACTGATGGCTCAGCTTATACCCAGTGAGCACTGATGGCTCAGCATATACCCAGTGAGTACTGATGACTCAGCATATACCCTATGAGTACTGTTGGCTCAGCATATGCCCGGCAAGTACTGATGGCTCAGCATATACCCAGTGAGTACTGATGGCTCAGCATATACCCAATGAGCACTGATGTCTCAGCATATGCCTGGCGAGTACTGATGGCTCAGCATATACCCAGTGAGTACTGATGGCTCAGCATATACCCAGTGAGCACTGGTGGTTCAGCAGATACCTGATGAGCACTGATGGCTCTGCATATACCTGACGAGCACTGATGGCTCAGCATATACCCAATGAGTACTGATGGCTCAGCATATACCCGATGGTACTGATGGCTCAGCATATACCCGATGAGTACTGGTGACCACCACACTGTACCGCCAGGATGCTCCCCTCACATCCTTGCCCTCCTCTCAATCTCTGTGAACTTAGGTAAGCCACATGGCCGCGGACATGTAAATTTTCACCACCCATCTACAACAGCCTCTTTGAGTCATTGTGAGGCAGAGTTTCCACTGTGTAAAAGCCCTCTGTCAACTCCACAGCTCTGTATAATTGGCCACTGTGTGTGTGTGTGTGTTACTTTTGCTAATCTTGTGTGCGGCCTAGTGAGATGAGAAAGTGCAGAGTGCCCTGTGTACCCCAGAGAAGCCTGGCCTCTACTTGAGAAGATCACATTGACAGGAAGAGGAAGCTAAAGGAGTTAAATGACCCAAGGAGCCCCCAGGAAGAGCCTGCAGAGCACGTACCTGAGGGCCAGGCTGGGGCCTGGGACGACACAGGGGTTCCAGGGGCTGCAGCAGTCCTGTTGGCAGTCACAGACACGAGAAAGCTCACTCCAGCCTCACTGCCACGTGGCAAAGCAGGAATCAGAGGGAGGTACTGCTGCAGCGCCACAGCCACCCAGGAATCCCACGGAATAGAGAAGGTGCCTCGGAGCAGTAAACACTGGGCTTTTAAAGCAATCAGAGGAGGCTGGGGAAGGAGGCCCAGGAGATGGTGCTCCTGTGGTTGCAGGGAGATTAGGCAGGTGTCAGAACAGAGGTTAAGGGGGTCTGGGGCCATGAGGATGAGGGACGCTGCAGCCTGGCCGCCGCTGGCATGAGAGGAGCTGCGCACCCCAGCGCACAGCCCGTGATTATGACACTTTATTCTGATGCTCCCGCTGGCATGAGAGGAGCTGCGCACCCCAGCCCACAGCCCGTGATTATGACACTTTGTTCTGATGCTCCCGCTGGCATGAGAGGAGATGGGCACCCCAGCGCACAGCCCGTGATTATGACATTTTGTCCTGATGCTTCCGCTGGCATGACAGGAGCCGGGCACCTTAGCACACAGCCCATGATTATGACACTTTATTCTGATGCTCACACTGGCATGAGAGGAGCTGGGCACCCCAGCCCACAGACTGTGATTATGACACTTTTCTGATGCTCCCCTCTCAGTCTCACAGGGCCCCGAAGCAGCATGAAAATGGCTCTAAAAGGAGAAAGTTCTCAAGAGAAACGGACACTGCAGGCTTTTGTTTGAGAAGAGAACCCCAGGGCCTCTGCCCGGGAGCACGGGCGTGGTATTCTCTGAGTGCCTGGCACACAGTACGTCCTCAGGAAGGTGAGCTGGGGGTGGGGTCACTCCACACTGCCCACATCTGCAATGCAGACCCACCCCTAAGAGGAACAAAAGCAGAGATTCGTGCTCCCGTCCCGGCATCTTCAGAGAGCCTTTCCCCGAGGCTCCTCGTCTCAGAATGAGGAGACACAGGGGTGTTTTCTGCATTTTGTTTTCATTTTTTAGATGGCAGTATTTAAAGTTAGATTGCACAGAAGGAGGTGTTTCAGTTATTTGGAAAATCTCCCCTGAGTTGACATGGATGCGGAATACATTAGCAAATAGCGTGTCCAGGAACCTGACCAACCTGAAAAGCACGAACTCGTATTGGACATTGACCAGCCCTGAGAAAGTGGAAGCAGAGGCAAGGCCGGACTGCTGCCTCTGGACGGGAGTGGACGGAGGGCTCCCGTGCCCTCCACGCCGCAGAGCACAGTGGCACCCACAGAGTCCACGCACAAGTCCCTTGCTCAGCGGGAGCGTTGGGAGCTCTGAGCCAGAGCTTCGTGGCATCCTGGACAGACCTGTCTTGGATGACTCAGTGAACAGAAAAATGATAAGAACAGAAACGTTGGTTCCACGTCTTTTACTTCTGATATTATAAAAACAAAAGTCACTTTTTAGATATTCACCATGGCCATTCTTTTGTGATGAAGCTCAAGGATAATTGTTAATAAAATATTTAAATTGCAAACTCAATTGTCAATCCCATGTGAAGCATATGTAAGACCCACATATGGGAGCCACACACCCACCTGTGGACATCCCACGCGTGAAGCATGAGCTGTGGACTGGAATGTCCACCTCTACCAGGGTTCCTCCTCAGCGTCAGCTGGGGCCAACTCGCAAACCAAAGCGCTCTGCTCACACCTCTCTGTGCAGTTCCCCTGGGCGTGATGCTCAGAGGACACCATCGCTGACCACAGCTTCAACTCAAGTGTGACACCTGGACAGGATACAGTGCTGAGTGCGGAGGGTCAGGGGGTGCCCAGGGCAACGAGGAGAGCCGGTGCTCACGTCTTGATTCGGGTGAGGATGCTGGTGTCCTGTGGAAAACCCCTCGGCTTGTAGACTGCAGAGAGAAGCCACAGTCAGACACTCACAGAGGGAAAGAGGTTGCTCTCCTCCTCCGTGACTCAGACACAGCAAAGACCAAGAACTCCTTGGGGTGGTGACCCCAGGCAGCCATAGGTGCAGCTTCAGAGGACAGCTCCCTTGATGTGAGGTGTGGATCCTGCTTCTGGGGCATGTCCTGCCCAGGCAGGGAGGAGTTTAAAGCAAGAAGGGTTTTGTCAGGTAGCATAGGCTGTTTCTCATGAGGCCATAGTCCTTACGCATTCCGGGCCTTCAGGACCTTTTCATAGAACTTACGTAAAAACTGATGCCCGTACTGAGGAGCATTGATGGCACCAGGCCCTTGCTGGCCCCCAAGGTAAACTCAGCCTCACCAGGCCCCATCCTCACTTGGAGAGAGAGAGGGGAGCTGTCAGAGGTGGGCTCAGGTGGCTGGGACACTGTCCTCTCTGTTGCCTGCATTGCTGTGTCCCAGAAAGCCCATTTTCCGCAGGGACTAAAGGGAATCTTAGCCCAGCCCCGGCTCCTGTCACAACTTGGGGACAGCCACTGGGACCCAGCTCTTCGTCTCCACCTCTTGGTCTCTGTTTTTGTCTCGACTAAAGTCTAGGAGGTTTTGTGATGTTTACATTGTCTGATCATTTTTTTAATTACATATCAAAGCAAATTTAAGACCCCTGCCTGACTGGGTTCCCCAGAGATACAGCTTACCTGGAGGGTGACGATGGGGCAGAATGCTCGACGTGAGAACTTTCTAGTTTGTGACAATCCTTTTTAAAGAGGTTGGGGATGACACGTTTGAGGGAGACATACTGTAATGAAAATGCTCTTTAAAAAGGTGGCAAAAATGAAATATTTTTACTATGTTATTTTTAGTTCATCTTCTTTAGTTACAGATTTCATGTCCGTACATTTGCCTACTTACAAAAATGTATTGTAAGCTGGGAATCGATGCTTGGGGTGCGTTCACAGTTATGGGCACATCCATGCAGGGAGGCGGAAGCCTGCTGCCCAGCACACAGGGCCAGCTGAGAAAGGGCAGGGCCATGCCCGGTCTCCTGACGTCAGCTCCCTCTCGTAAACAACAGTCCACTTCAAGGTCTAGTTGCTACCGTGTTTGTCGCTTTTTGGTGATTCTGCTGCTCACAACAGCCCCCAAGTGCAGGTCCGAGGCTCCATGTAGTGTTTCTAAGCGCGAGAAGGCTGTGATGTGGCACGGAGGGAGCGCATGTGCCAGGACAGAGGCCCTCCCCGCAGGCAGGGGCGGCTGCAGCGGGAGTTTGGTGGTAATGAATCCAACGCACACACCTCGTTTCATCGTTCTTCCCTTTCCTGTGCGTCACAGAGAGTGTGTGTTTTCGTAAATTGGAGGTCTGTGGCAACGCTGTGTTCATCAAGTCCACACACACCGTTTTTCCATCAGCGCTCGCTCATGTAGTATCTGTGCCACGTTTTGGAAATTCTTACGGTATTTCAGACTTTTTATGATCATCGTATCTGCTTTGGTTATCTGTGGTCAGTCATCTTTGATGTTACTATTGTAATTTCTGGAGGGCACCACGCACAGCAACCGTTTGAGACGGCAGACGTGACTGATAAACACGGTGTGGATGCTGACTGCTCCACCCAGCAGTCATTCCTCTCTCTCTCTCCTTCTAAACTGGGCTCCCTGTTCCCTAAGACACAAGAGTGTTGAAATTAGGCCAGTGAACAACCCTACAATGACCTCCAGTTATTCAAGGAAAGAAAGAGTTGCACGTCTCTCACGTTAAATTTAAAGCTAGAAATGATTAAGCTTAGTGAGGGGGAAGGCATTTTGAAACCCACGATAGGTCAAAAGCTAGATTTCTTGGGCCGAACAGACAATTTAGAATGCAAAGAAAGTATTCTCAAATAAAAGTAAAGGTGTGACTTTAGTGAACGTAAGAATAATAAATAAACCAGCCTTATTGCTGATATGGGGAAAGTTGTAGTGGTCTGCAGAGAAGTTTAAAGCATCCATGATATTCCCTTCATCCAAAGCCTAATCCAGAGCAAGGCTCGAACTCTCCTTAATTCTGTGAAGTCTGTGAGAGATGAGGAAGCTGCAGAAGAAAAGTCTGAAGCTGGCAGAGGCTGGTTTATGAGGTTCAAGGAAAGAAGTCATCTCTGTAACAAAAGTTCAAGAAGCAGCAGCAAATCCTGTTGGAGAAGCTGCAGCAAGCTCTCCTGAAGATCCAGCTAAGATCATTGATGAAGCTGGCTACACCAACAACAGATTTGCAGTGATGAAACAGCCTTATACTGGAAGAACATAAGCCACCTAGGACTTTCGTAGCTGGGGAAGAGAAATCAATACCTGGCTTCAAAACTTCTAAAGACAGGTTGATCTCTTCTTAGAGATCTCTTCATTGTAGCTGGTGACTTTCAGTTGAAACCAATGTTATTTAGCATTTCAAAAAATCCTAGGGCCCTTAATTATTACACTAAATCTACTCTCCTCATACTCTGTAAATGGATCAACAAAGCCTGGATGACAACACATCTGTTTACAGCATGGTTTACTAAATACTTTAAGCCTATTGTTGAGACCTACTGCTCAGAAAATATATATATATATATATATATATATATATATATATATATATATATATATATATTCTTTCAAAATACTGCTGCTTATTGACAATATGCTGGTGACCCAAGGGCTCTGATGGAGATGTGCAAGGAGATGAATGTTGTTTTCATGCCCGTTAACACAACAGCCATTCTGCAGCCACGGATCAAGGAGTAATTTCAATTGTCAAGTCTTGTTATTTAAGAAGTAGCATATAGAAGGCAATAACTGCCATGGATAGTGACTCCTGTGGCAGATCTGGGCAAAGTCAGTTGAAAACCTTCTGGAAAGAATTTATTATTGGTGATTCATGAGAGGAAGTACAAATAGCAACATTAGCAGAGGGCTGGAGTTGATTCCAACCCTCGTGGATGACTTTAAGTCCACTCAAGGCTTCAGTGGCAGATATAACTGCAGATGTGGTGGAAATAGCAAAAGAACTAGAATTAGAAGTGGAGCCTGAAGGTGGGACTGAATTGCTACAATCTTGGGATCAATCTTGGATAGATGAGGAGTTGCTTCTTAAGAGTGAGTAAAGCAAGTGGTTTCTTGAGATGGAATCTACTCTTAGTAAAGATGCTGTGAATATTGTTGAAATAACAAAGAATTTAGAATATCACATAAACCCAGGTGCTAAAGCAGCAGCAGGTTGTGAGATGACAGACTCCAACTTTTGAAGAATTTCTGAGGGGTTAAAATGCTCTCAAACAGTATCATGTGCTACAGAGAAATCTTTAGTGAAAGGAAGATGTGGAAACAGTTTCCCCATAGAGGTTTTCCAATAGACATGGCAAACTTCATTGTTGCCTTATTTAAAGAAATTGGCACAGCCACCCAACCTTCAACAACCATCACCCTGATGAATCAGCAGCCATCAACACGGAGGCAAAACCCTCCACCAGCACAAAGATGGCCACTCCCTGACGGCTCAGGTGATCCTTAGAATCCCTCAGCATAAAGCAATTTGAAATTAAGATATGTGCATTTTTTGACATAATGCTATTGTACACGTAATAGACAACAGTGTCGTGTAAATGTATCATTTACATATACTTTTTGGGAATGAAAACGTTGTGTAACTTTCCTTATTATAGTATTACCTTTACTGTGGTGGTCTGGTATGAGCCTGCAATATCTCTGAGGTATGCCTATATTAAATAGGATGTGTTTAAAAGAAACACACATAAAACAAGTTTATGTTTTGATTTGTTGACAAAGACGTTGTGAGCAGAGGCTCTCAGGAAACTAACCCTGAATCTCCTCCAGAAGCAATGGCTCCAAATCGTTAATTTCGATTTGCTCTGCTGTGATAGGATGTGACTCCCATGAGTAATGGCAGCAACAATTGTCATGAGTGTCCCTGTGTATGATAACTGCAGAGGGATGGGATGGGGACAAGCTTGAATTCAGCATAGATTCTAGCTTAGACTCTCCCACCTGCTTCATTGAATGAAGGACAAAGAACAGGAATTGCTATGTCCAGTGTGTTTTGTATATTATCTCACTTAAGGTTCACAGGAACTGAGCGCAAATGTGTTATTACATGTTTTCACTGCTAGAAAAAGGTCAGGTGACTTGACCAAGTAGATTTAATGAATCAGTAGAGGGGAGGAGGAGATAGAGAGGGAGGAGTGGAAGAAAAGGGAGAGAGGCAGAGAAACAGAGAGACAGAGAGACAGAGAGAGGGAGAGACAGAGAGACGGAGAGAGGGAGAGAATACCTGAACCAGGTCTGCACCTCCCAGCTCCACTTCCTCCTTCTGCTCTGTGCTATTCACGTCTGCCCATCCGTATAATGAGAATATTGGACCCAATGTGTGCACAGAGTCCTTCCAGCTCTCATATTTCTGTATTTCTGCTGATGTTTAAGACTTTCTGCACACACCACATAAATGACAGTCATTTTCCACATCCTCTCTAGATCCCACCTCCCAAAGCCCTTCCTGAAACACTCTCGAGATTTCTACGTCTTTCGTGTTTGTAGCTTTATTAGGAAAGACCTAAAAAGAGAGGAGAGATGGATCCCGTGAGGCGCTGCTCCTCCAGCCGTTCCCTCCCCAGGCACTCAGTGCTTACAGCAGCTTTAGGTACATTAGCGAACGCTTCGTAAAGGGCTTCTGCAGTACTTCCTGACGGATGGCTGTGCGGTTTTCCTTTGCAAGCCTAATTGTAGCTGGTGTATTTAAAGTGAGATTGCTTTAACAATAAAGCAAATAGATCCCCAAAATTGCTCAAAGTTAAACTACTTTAGACCTGACCCCCTTATTGTAAATTCCAAATAACAGCACATTTCTTATTTTCCTCCATGTGGAAAGCCAGAGGGTTCCTTTCTTTCTTTATTGTGAAATCAGTTTTTGCGGATGTGTCCTACTGATGTATCTAACAGTATTAGTATCCCACTGTTTATCATAGTCATTATTTGGTAAAGGTCTTTTAAAACGTAACAGAAATGATAAAAAAAACTATTTCTTTGGACAAACATACTTTTTAAAAACAAAAACAGGAAAACTTTTTTTGGTAGGATTCAGTCTGTATTTGTAGAGTACTTGAGAGGGCTGTTTTCTTATGGTTTGATTTAAAAAATAAGATAGGTTCTATGCTTTTGCTTTTAATAGGGTACAAACCTCATAAAATTGGTCGTAATTGTTAAGTTCAAATTGCTGATGGCATTCTTTTTTAAAAGTATTATTCAGATTAGAAGCGTGGCATCACTGTGAGTACTCTAATCTGTGCTGAGGCTCAGTCAAGTAGAGTAAAATCACATCATGTTTTTTATACTGGGACTTAGAACTGGCTATCCTTTGTTTCCCAGTAAATCAACCCCTTTTGAATCAGATCTCCTGTTAGTGTGAGTTGGATGCAGCTGGCCCTGCTCCCACCTGCTCCATCCACCTCATTCCCCAGCAGTGCCTGGGACTGTCTGACTTCAGGCCCCAGGGGAAGGGCTACACATCCACTGGTCACCCTAGTGATTCCCAGGCCAGCAGCCTACTGTGATTTTCCAGTCATGAGCACAGGTCTCACCACCAGGACTGCAAATACCTCATAGAACACTGTCTCATGAGACAGGAATCCTCCCACTGAATTCCTCGTGCTCCTGGTCCTGTGTGGCACTTCTGTGGAGGAGAAGGGCTCACGACTGCCCACGGCATTTCTCACCTGAGACAGGAATCCTCCTCACTGAATTCCTCATGCTCGTAGTCCTGTGTGTGGCACTTCCGTGGAGGAGAAGGGTTCATGACTGCCCACGCCATTTCTCACTGATGCCAGTGCTGCTGTCCTGACGCATCTTATTTTCCTTTCTTCTAGAGAAAGTGAGTCAGTCATCACCTTCTCTTCTGTGATGCCATGCCAGGGCAAACCAACCCCTCCACACACTACCTTTCCCCCATTGCTGGGTAGCTACTGCACTGTATATGGCTCAGTTCTTTTTCGTGATGCCATGCCAGGGCAAACCAGCCCCTGCCTTTCCCCCGTTGCCGGGTGGCTATCACTGTATATGGCTCAGTTCTGGCATTGTCATGAGCCACTGTCATTCACTGCTGACCGTATGCTGGCACCTTCTCCGTGCTGTTGGCTACAAGACCTCTTGTTTGCCCTTCCTAACTATCCTGCCAGTTAGATGTTTACGCTCATGTGTTACAGGCGAGAAAAACACTCAGAGAGGCTGACCAACTCAGTCATGATCACAAAGCTGGTACATGGTCAAGCCCAGGCTGTGGAGCCCCAGGAGACCTGCGTGGTCTGGATAGCGGATGGTTCCCACAGTAGCAAGCTGTCACCAACATGTTCCATGCTTAAAAGCCATTATGGATGAGTTTTGAATACCCCAGTCTTTCATTTCCTTTTTCTTTTGACTTGATCTGTTTGTAGCAGCTCTTCCCAGAGAAGCGCTGGGTTCCTCCCCTACAAATGAGTCACGTTTGGATAATAGGAACTACATCGAGTTCATGGACCGGGAATGTGGTGGTTGTTAAAAACCAAGACTAATAAACACACACCATATTTTATTTAGGGCCAAGCTCTTATTGAAGAGATTCTAAAATATTTTGAAAAGCCGACCTTGCCTAAGCTGTACGAGATGCTTTTGTTAATCGATGAGCCCGCCAATCTGCCAGATGTTGTGTGGTCCCCTCAGCAGCACAGGTGAACCTGCAGGTCCCCTCCTGTGTGTCCTTTCAGGGCTGACCTCAGAAGCCTGACCCATGGAGCAATCACCCTAAAGCTTCACCTTGCCTCTTACCTGTGGCACCCGAGTCCTTCTCCAGTGATGAGAAATTTCCCAAAGAAAGAAGAAGGGAAGAACATTAATGGCATTAAGAGTTTTGTAAAATGTGCATATCAAGGCTTTCAGCTTATTTGGCATTGCAAACCTATCTTTAAAAAATAAAAAAAGAAGGCCGGGCAAGGTGGCTCACGCTTGTAATCCCAGCACTGTGGGAGGCCGAGGTGGGCAGATCACGAGGTCAGGAGTTCAAGACCAGCCCGGCCAACACAGTGAAACCCTGTCTGTACTAAAAATACAAAAATTATCTGGGCGTGGTGGTGGGCTCCTGTAATCCCAGCTACTTGGGAGGCTGAGGCAGGAGAATTTCTTGAACCCGGGAGGTGGAGGTTGCAGTGAGCCAAGATCATGCCATTGCACTCCAGCCTGGGCTACAGAGCCTGATTCCATCTCAAAAAAAAAAAAAAACGAAAGAAAGAAAGAAAGAAGACAAGCATAGTCTCCAATACTCATAGTACCTGGACTCTACCTGTAATCAGGAGGTCCCCTATGATGCACACGAGACTGAAAGAGAAGCTGAAGGCAGCATCAGACAGGAGATAAGCTGTGGGCTCTGGCTGTGGTGCCCAGGGAGTTACATGTGGAATCCTGGTTGCATTGGACACTGGGGTCAGCTAGGGCTCACATGACCCATCCCTCAACTCAGAGGGTGTTGGAGCTCGGGAAGTCAGGGATATTTTCTCTTAAAACAGTGCTGTTTGGCTTCTTTTACAGCATAATAAATTGATTCTGCTTTGAGAATGCTGTGGCCTGCATGAGGCTGGCAGGGGCATCTGAGGGTCAGGCATCACCAGAGCTGTGAGGCAGGTACAGCGGCACAGGTGTGAGAAGCCAGCTGGATGAGAACTAGGAGGAAGAAGAGGAAGCCAAAGGTGTCTAACAAATAAGGAAAGGATCTTCACGAGGGGAAGGTCCGAGCAACTACATAAGCAAGCCCGTTGTGTGAGATCCAATCAACAGAGAGTGGCTGAGAGCAGAGGCCTGGGGTTCGGCCACCAGGGCTCCATTCCTAGCCTCAGAACCAGGGCAGGCAGATAGCCAGCACCACTGGCTAAGGGGTGATGAGCCACTGGAGGCTGTCATAATTGCAGAGTGATTCTGTATATGAAATGTCTCAGTTTTATTAATTACAAAGTGAGTACAAATTAAAATGCCGGGACAAATGGACATGACAGCAAGTTGTGGGCTTTATTCCGTTCCAAGATTAACTGCCTGTTTCTCAGACATTGGCCGCAGCACTTCACCCACCGCCTTCCGTAACTACTGTGTACAATGAATGGATAGTATTGAAAATAATGTTTAAAATAATATAATCATGCTAATAATTTTCTGTTTAAATGCATATGCCTTATGAGGATTGGTGTAACAGCTCTGTGCTTTGACGGAGTGCTCGGTTGACAGTGTTGATCTTTCGCGCTATATTGTGCAGATGTATTAGTGCATCTCTTACTAACGTAATATGTCAGTGAACCATGAGGTCTGGCACTCCACGCACACTGTTCCCTTAATTTCAGTCCTACTTCTTTATCAAGACAGAGATATGTTATAAGCAGGCAGGATCCTAAGAAGTAAGATCACAGTGACGTATTCTTTCATTTTTCTTAGAAATCAAAATGACATCCAACAGAAACAATAACAATTATTTATGGAATTTTTATAAGAAATACGAGCAGTAGGTTGAGATTCCATTCCCTTCTCCCTGGGTCAAGCCCACCTACGGAGGGGCTGGGAGAAATGGGAACACTCAAACGCATTCATCATGAAAAAGAGGCAGGTTGCGGATCACGAAACCAAGCAGAGACAGAGGGGCCCGAGAGACAGGTGACTGGGGTTCGATTCCAGCATCTTACGATCTTGGCACCAGCTAGAGCATGAAACAGTAGGACTCTGTGGATAAAATTCAGTTTTGCCAACATCGTTGAGTGTTCATTATGTCCCAGGCACTGAGTGAAGCACTAGGACACTGTTACAGATAAGGCTTATTCTGCTTGCACTTTGAGAAATGTACAGGGCTGCTGTAAAATCGGAACATAAACAACCATGACAAATGGCAGAGCATGCCAAGCCTTTGGGAGGTGTCCCACAGGGTGATAAGAATTCAAAGAAGGAGAAAGTGTTCTCAGGGTGAGAAAGGGACCAGAATTGATGGGGAAGGTTGCATTTGAGACAAGTCTCAGAGTTGAACAGGAGTTGGAGACACAGAGAAACGTAAAGGCAAATCACTGGGAACAGGCCCGTGGACACATGCAGGATGGAAATATTGGTGCCACACAGGGACAGCTGCACTTAGCTATTCAGACAGTGGGGGTCCCTAGAGGATTAGGGGCAGGGGAGTGACACAGCCAGCATGCACTGTGTTCGAGGGACTTGCCTGAGCACACGTGCAGAATAATCGGAAAGCCAAGAGGTGCGCGCACAGCTCTGGTGCCATCATTTAAAAATGATGGAGAAGGTGGAGGCAGTTGTCAGAGAAAAGGAACTGCCTTGAGGAGTACTGCAGAATCTCAGCACGGGAGGGCAGAGGCGCCAGGAGAAGGCGCGGTCAGAGAAGCCTCCCGACCGCAGAGCCTGATGAGCACAGCGTGGCCAGTCATTTAGAGACGCGGAGGGGAGGAGGGCTGGCCAGGGGCTGCGGCCTCGGCCTTGTTGCCTCTGATGAGCGTCGTCACACGGCTGTGCCCGGCACATCTGTCAGATAATAACCAGTGTTTCTTCCTCCAACGTTTACACCAGGCTATACTGTAGGTGATCATTTTACTAATTATTTCCTTTCCCCATTAAATCTTTGTATTCATCATCTGTTTCTGTGTCATACATTAGTATTTAGTTGCCTACAATAGCTTGCGCAGTGTCTCACCATTTCTGTGGGTTTGGAATTCAGGCCTGACTTGGCTGGATCCTCCTCTTAGAGTCTCTCACAGGCTGCAGCCCACGGTCACTTGGGACCTCAGTCCTCTCGGGGGTCCAGCAGAGCGATCGCCTCCTGGCTCCTGCAGGGACTGTTGCCCAGACCCAGTTCCTCCGAGGCTGTGGACGGAGCTGCTGCCCCTTGCTGGCTGCTGGCTGAGGAGCCCTTTCCACTCCACCCAGGGCCAGCCAAAGAAAATGCAAGGGGCCGTGGGGAGATGACCTGCAGAAAAGGTCTCAGCGCTTTCTTTTCTTCTTTTTTTTTTTTTTGAGTTGGAGTTTTGCTCTTGTTACCCAGGCTGGAGTGCAATGGCGCGATCTCGGCTCACCGCAAATTCTGCCTCCGGGGTTCAGGCAATTCTCCTGCCTCAGCCTCCTGAGTAGCTGGGACTACAGGCACGCGCCACCATGCCCAGCTAATTTTTGTATTTTTAGTAGAGACGGAGTTTCACCATGTTGACCAGGATGGTCTCGATCTCTTGACCTCGTGATCCACAAGTGCTGGGATGACAGGCGTGAGCCACCACACCCGGCCCTCTCAGCGTTTTCTGACCTGATCAGGGAAGGGGCATCCCATCACTTGCTAGTGTATCCTGTTTTTCACACACAAGGCAGTCATCCAGTTATACCGAAGAGGGGCAATTCCACGTGGCATGAACACCAGGAGGTGAAGTGAGCAGGAACTGCGGAAAGCTGCTGCTCCCTTCTTTAGGGCAAGAACTGAATTTTCCGTTTCTTAGCAGCCCTTTTGATCTATAATAAAATGAGTCTAGGAAGTCAGCAGCACACTGGCATGTTGATTGAGTGGTCTGCCTCCCCTCTGAGCTCTCTTATTCCCCGTTTCCTGCCCACATCCCTGGCACCAGTGCTGGCTTTATTTTTCTCTTTGGCTCAGTCCTGCTGCTCTCCAAAGTGTCAGATTTCCCACTGCTTTTCCTTGTTGCTGTTCTGAAAAATTGTAAGATTCCAGATTCTGGTTAAACCAGTTTCCTATAGAGTGAATACGCTTGCAGGAAAGGTGGCTTGCAGTGGCAGGGGATAGGCTGAAGTAACTGTGACATTACTGAGTCTCTTCAGACCGTGCCATAGATGAGCTCGTCAGCCCTGCAGGCCTGTGTTGGTCCCACCAGGAAAAAGGCGAAGACAGCTGTGAGGCGGGGCTGGTGGATCTCTGCCCATCGGGGCCATGCCTGTGCTTGTGCAGGGCATCCTGCTGCCAACTGTACTGCATATCAGGAAATGTAACTGGTTGGCACCACTCATCAGCCACCTGATTGCTACCCAGGGCAAGAACCAAGTGGGGGATTGGCATGGGTGAGCACAGGCGTAAAGGACTGAGGGAAGCTGCAGCACTTAGAAAGGGCAGACATTTCTTCCAAGCACAAGTATTCCAGCTGGCTTAGAGTGCATTGCATTTAAAACCAGTGAAGACACCTTCCATCTCATCCCTAGCAGTGACGTTGGCATCATCTTGCTGTGTGAGCTCACAGCTTGTGAGCACCGTTCAGGTCTCTAGTTCTCATGATGACTCCCTTTTCAGGGCCATGCTAAGGAATCACATCATCTCTTCCACTTATTCTAAGGCCCCTTGAGATACATCTTGACTGGGAGGAGAGAGTGGGGTTGGCTGACAAGATGCCAGGTTCCTCCCAATGCTCTTCTGCTCTAATCAGGGATGAGGTCTTGGAACAATGAGGAAATTGCTTAGGGAGGCAGACTGTGGTGTTCGTATACGTCTGTCCACCATATCTGAAAGCACTGGTTTTACTCCTAATCATGCAATAGTCTTCCCTTTCCTGCTGGGGAGACTTCAAAGAGATTGCCTCGTTTTCTGAAGGGTTGTATGATCTCAGTATCTCCAGTAAGAATCTGTGCTATACGGACAGCATGATGATAAAATTCCAGTGCATTGCTTCTAGAACTCCGTCCCCTCATTAACGTGGGTATTCATTTTTGAGTCCCCATAAAGCATTTTCATGCGACAGTTCTATTACTATAGATGTTACAATGTTACATACCACATTTGCAGGAAAAAAACAAACGTTCTTAACTCATGACCATAGAGTGCCAGTCGGAGCTTCTGATGTGCAGCTTGGCTGAAGGCATGTGACATCTGCCCTCGTCACCTACAACAGCATCACCTGCTCACATAAAACTTGAAGGAATGAGACTGTCAATGACTTTGAAAAAGACAGACAAAAGAATTTGACTTAACTTTTATGCTACTAAAGTTCTCATAACTTCCAACAATGTTAATTCAATCCTCACATCAGCCTTTCCTTTGAAAGCCTGAGCAACTGAACCAAGCTAGTACATCTCAGTTTCTTCATTTGTAAAATGGCCCCAGGTGTTTACATAGCATTTATGTGATGCTATCTTCTGCCATCCACACGTATGCTGTTGCGTGTGCATAGTATGGTGTAGGCAGCGGTAGGTCCTTCAACGGCCCTGCTGATGGATGCTATGATTCCGTCAGCCTTTTGTTCCTCGTTCCAATTACACTTTAAAGTAAACTAAGGTATGAAGAGGTTAACAAGAATAATCTCTGGGAGTTTACTTGTGGTTCCCTGCATTTTTCCCGTAGTTCTTTCCAATGAAGCAGGGAAGATTTTCAATGAACACTTATAAACAATCGAATGACATGATGGATGAGTGGATAAATGAATAAATGCATGGTCTAGCTAATGGCTAGCAGGCAGCAGCAGAATAGAGTACATTAATTTAATTTGAGAGCCATTTGGCCCTCCGGTTCCATCATGCTGGGTCCCTTGGTCGTCATATCAGTACCAGTGAGAAAGCAATTTGGTCATGCATGCAGAGACGTCTCAGGGAGGTGCATTTGGCAGAGAGGGAAGTGAGAATCCAGGACTTCCACCGACTCCTGGAACACTTATACAGCCAGTAATAAATGTTGCAAATTAAAACCGAAGATGCAACTAACAGGAGAGATGGCCTATTTCCCTCTGCTCTTTCTACAGTGGAAGTCCATGTTTTTATCCCTTGATTGAGAATTATCTTAAATATTATAAAATTCACCCATTTAAAGTTCATAATGCAATGATTTTTATTATATCCTCTGAGCTATGCAGCTATCACCATATTCTAATTTTAGAACATCTTTAGCACTCCAGAAAGAAACCATGGACCCATGAGGAGTCACTCTTGATTCTGCCCTCCTGGCAGCTCTTGACAGTTACAATCCACTTTTTGTCTCTGTGAATTTGCCTATTTTGAACACTTCACGTAAATAGAATCAAACAGTATGAGGGGTTTTGTTGTGATTGACTTCTTTCATTTAGCATCATGTCCATGTAGACATATTTTCATGATCTTAGATAGGAGTGAAGTTGTTCTGTCACCTATTAAAATTATGTTTTGCATTTTGAGAAATTGCCAAAATCCTTGTAAAAGCCACTGCAATATTTTATATCCCCACCGGCAGTGTATGAGGGTTCCAGTTTCTCCACATCCTCACCAACATTTGTCTCTTTCCTTTCTTCTTTCCTTTTTCTTTTTTGCCAGTCACCCTAGTAGGCATGAAGAGTAGCTATTGTGGTTTTTATTTGCATTTCCCAGATGACAGACTGACAAAGGATGTTCAGCATTTTTTTCACGGAATTATTGTCCATTTGTAGATTTTCTCTGGGAAAGTATCGATTCAAATTATTTGAACATTATTAAATTGTAATTGTCTTTTCTTGTTGCAGTGTAAGGATTTACATATTGTGCATACAAGTCCCAAGTACGACATAAAATTTGTGAACATTTGTTCTTGTTCTTTTTTTGGTTTTTCTGTTTTCATGATGGTGACCTTTGCCAGGTCAACCTTTTAATTTTGATGAGGCTAAACTTGTGTGGTTTTTTTTTTCTTTTATCTATTGTGTTTTGGGTGGTGTATTTAGGCTGCCATCACCTAACCCAAGGACGCAAAGACTTACTGATAGGTTTTCCTCTAGGAGCTATATAGTTTTAACTTCTACATTTAGGTCTTAGATAAATTTTGAGTCCATTTTAGTATATGGTGTGACACATGGCCAAAGTTATTCATTTCTATGTGGATACCCAGTTGTTCCAGCACCATTCATGAAAAGGGCTTTTTACTTCCCCATTAAATTTTCCTGAAACTCTTGTCAAAAATCAGTTGGCAATAAGTGAGATGGTTTCTTTTTAGATTCTCCATTCTGTTTCATTGATCTAAATCTATCCTTATGCTGGTAGCATCCTCTCTCAGCTACTCTTGTTTATTTATTTATTCATGTATTTGTTTATTTGTGGTAGATTTTTAAAATCCAGTAGACTAATTCCTAAAACTAATTTTTTATTCAAGATTTGTTTTTTTATATACTGGGTCCTTTCATTGCCATGTGAATTTTAAGATCAACTTAACAATTTTATTGAAAAATACTACTTAGAATTTGAATCTGTAGATCAGTTTGAGAAGTATTTCTACCTTAATAATGTTAAATATTCTGACCTGTGAATGTCTTTCCATTTATTTCAATCTTTAATTTCTTAAAACAATATCATATAGTTTTTAGTATACATGTCTTGAACTTCTTTTGTTAAATTTATTTCCAGGTATTTTATTCTTTATGACAATATTATTAATGACTTTTTTTCTAATTTTTTTATGCATCTATTCAATTCTTCTCTTTTCTTTTTTATTAGTCTGGCTAGCAATCTATCCATTTTGTTGATCTTTTTAAAAAAACAACTCCTGGATTCATTAATTTTTGAAGGGTTTTTTGTGTCTCTATCTCTTTCAGTTCTGCTCTGATCTTAGTTTCTTGTCTTCTGCCAACTTTTGAATTTGTTTGATCTTGCTCCTCTAGTTCTTTTGATTGTGATGCTAGGGTGTAGATTTTAGATCTTATTTTTGTATTTTTTATTCTAGTTGTTTTAGTCCATTTGGCATGCTATAGCAAAATATCATAAACTGGGTGGCTTATAAACAACAGAAATGTGTTTTGTGCAGTTCTGGAGCCTGAGAAGTCCAAGATTACGACACCAGATTGTTCGGTTTCCTCATGGGCAGGCATTTGTCTTCTCACGGCACCCTTACATGGTGAAAGGGGCAAGGATACTTTCTCAGGCCACTTTATATGGACTCCACCCTCATGAACTAATCACCTTCCAAAGACCACATCCCTGAATACCATTACCTTGGAGGTTAGAATTTCAACATATGAATTTGGGGAAACACAAACATTTAAATCATACAATTAATATGCAAAATACAATTGATTAGTGTACTGATATTTTACCCTGCAAATGGGCTGAACTGATTTGTTAGTTCTAGTAGCTTTAGCTATTAATGAATGTGGGATATTGGTGTCTCCAGTTATTTTTATTGATTGCCTGTTTACCCCTTTATTTTATTAGAATTTGTTCCATGTATTTTGGAGCTGTACTGTTAGATGCATGTATGTTTATAATTGTTATGTCTTCTTGACTCATTGAAACTCTCCTCATCATAAAATGTCCTTTTTGCTTCTAATTTTAAAACATTGCCTTCAGTCTTTTGTGTCTGATATTAGTGCAGTCACTTCACCTCTCTTTCGGTTATTGATTGCATGGCATATTTTTCCATGCTTTCATTTTCAAATTATTTGTGGCTTTGAATTCAAAATGTATTTTTAGAGACCATTTAATAGAATAGTGTTTGTTTCAAATCTATTCTCTGCATTTGATTGGGATGTTTAATCAATTTCTATTTAATATATTATTGATAAAATATTTATACCTGTAATTATGCAATTTATTTTTATATATCTATCTTGTGTCTTCTTTATTCCTCTATTTCTCTATTTTTGCCATATTCTTGTTAAAAGTATCATTCCTAGTACACCCTTTTAGTTTCTTTGTTTTTTTCTTTTAATAATTTTAAAATTTTTCTCTCATTGATTTCCCTGGAAATTATGATTAGCTGTTAACTTGAAGCAATCTAGTTCAGACTAATACTAACTTTGTTTCAAAAATCGATTAAAAACTTAGTTATCATATTCTTCCATTTCCTCCAATTTTGTGCTATTATTGCTATACAAATTCCTTCTTTATACCTTATAAGCTATTAGCACAGTGTTATAGTTATTGATTTCTGTTGTCCTTTAAAACATATAGAACAAAAGCATTACAAATGATATGCTTATACCATCTTTTATAACATCTATGCAGTTATCTTCAACATTGGTCTGCATTTCTTTGTGTGATTTTGTGTGTCCTTTCATTTCAGCATGATGGGCCCCCTTTAGTATTTCTTACACGCCAGATCTTCTAGCAATAAATTCTCATTTTTGTTTATCTTGGAATGTTTTAATACTTTTAAGAAGAGTTTAGCTAAATGGAGAACTTTATTAATAGTCTTTCAACTCTTTGAAGATGTCATCACACTACTTTCTCTATAGTTGCTGACGAAAAGTCAAGTAGTAATCTTATTGACTCTGCCTTGTAGGTAAGAGGCCATTTTTTTTAATCTGGCAGCTTTCAAAAAATTTTTTGTATTTGGCTTTTGGTCATTTAATCCTGATATCCAGGATTAAACATAGAATCAACTTATGTACATTCTACCTTGAGTTCATTGGATTCCTTAATTGTGTAGGTCAATACATTTCATCCATTTGAAAAGCTTTCAGACGTTATTTCTTCGAGTATTTTTGCCCCTCTTTTCCTCTCTTCTTCTGAAACTCTTACTATGTATAATTGATAGACTTATTTGTGCCCCATAGATCTGTAAAGCTGTCTTCATTTCTATTTGTTTTTTTTTTTTTTCTGTCTCTGAGACTAAATCGTCTCTATTAGCCTATGTTTAAGTTTCTGATTCTTCGTTGTCAATGGTCAAACTCGTTATTAACTTCTCTAATGTACTTTTTATTTAAGTTATTGAACATTTCAACTCCAGAATATTTATTTGGTTCTTTATTTTATAATATCTATTTCTGTACTGAATCCTCTACTTGGTGAGACAAAATTGCCATGATTCCCTTGAATTTTTCAGACATTTTTCTTTAGTTATTTAAACATATTTATAATAATTGGTTTAAAGTCTTCACCCAGTCCCAAATCTGAGCCCTTCTGGAACATTGTCTGTTAACATTTTTCTCTTGTGTGCTTGTGTCATACTTTCCTGTTTCTTTGTGTCTCTTATAATTTTTGTAATGAGAACTGTAAATTTCTAAGTGACATGCCATAGAAATTCTTACATCCCCCAAGACTTGCTGTTGCTGCTGGATTTTTATTGCTACTAGTTTAATTTTTTTTTTCCTCGTTGCTTCTTATTTGTTCAGTAACTTTCCTGGTCTAATTCCGTAGATTTTAGGTATTGTATATTGTTTGGCTACTGAGTTCTCTGCTACCTTTTTTTTTTTTTTTTTTGTCTTTCAAGTTCCTGGAGCTTGTAGTTTGTCTGTTTATTGGTTTGTTTTTAAGGCCTGGCTTTGCAGGTATTATGCCTGGGTCAGAATAAATTAGTGGTTGGTCAAGGAATACAGAGGATTTTATTAAATTTCTTTCCTGAACAGCTTCTACCCTCTGCCAAGGGGAACTATGTGGAGAAGACATTGCCTTAAACTCCTGGCCCTTTACGGGAGGGCTTAACTTTTAATCCATGCTTGTAAAGAGCCTCAGGGTCACCCAGGGATGAGTGACTGCTGTCTTTCCTTTCCGGTCTTTCCTAACATGCATGCAGCCTTGTAGGTTCCCAAGAGCATAACAGAGATTTCCAAAGTCCCCTGTGGGTGTTTGTGAGCTCTAGGGTTTCTTTATTTGGCTCCCAGCCAGACTGCTATTTGCCCCAACTGAAATCACAGCCCTGGGCAGCTGGGATGCTGCTGCTGCAGCATGCCATTTTCTCCATGACTCCCGGAAGGTAAGTCTCTTCCTTACTACTGTGCTCACAGAGTCAAGATTTCCTAAGAGCTGCAATTTCAGACGAAATATTGACTGTGCTCTGAGGACAGTGCTTTGAATGGAACTCCAAAACCCATCAATTCTTTTTCTTGTTTTCAATGTCACTGGCTTTTGACTACTGCGCCACTCAGCTGGGGTGAATAGGAGGATGGGAATGGCCCCAAATTTAAAAGTCACACTCGTTGTTATCCAAAATTCAGTACTTTCCAGTTTCTCTTGGGTGAATGATTTTCATTTTAATCTGTGGCTTCGATTAATTGCCATAGTTCTGAAGTAGTTGATTTTAATTTTGCCAACCCATAAGCTTTTTTAATTCTCCAGATTTTCATGATTTTTAATAATGTAATTCATAATATATTTCAGCTGCCTTGAACCATATGTAGTTGAATAACGTAATCTTATCAGCAAAGCTCCGTTCATCCCTCCTATGATTCTCACAGTTTGAAACTCACAGTTCAGTACTTGAGATGACATGTGACCTTACATAGCTGTCAAATTGTGATAGACTCAGTCTTCCGTCTCCCTACCAGACTGAACATTCCTCAAAACCTCTGGTTCATCTGAGGTTCTTTTCTTACAACCACAGCCTCAGATAGCAATTCTTAACCTAGGGACCCCAGATGACTGAGCATTTGCTGAAAGACACGCACTTGGAGAGGGGTCATGTGTGTGCTGCATCTTCCACCCGTCGGGAGGAATCAGCTTCATCATGTTTCAGAAGGAAGACAGACCCACACACGGTAGAATGCTCTGTTAGAACTTCTATCACAAGGAAAAATAATCCTTTCTTTATAATTCCTCTGCCCCAAAAAGGCCGATGACCATGCCATCCGATAAATAGTCTTGCCTGTGATCTCTGCTCTCTCTGCTTCTTTCTGCACTTTGCATTAAGGCTTCTCTCCTGAAGGGCTCTGTGTCCAGGAGAGTGGTCGAGAGTGTGGACTTGGGCTTCACTGCCGGGTTTGAAACCCAGCTCTACCACCTACTGACCTTGGGGTCTTGGACGTGTTTCTTCACCTCACAGTGCCTTGTTTATTCATGTGCAAGGCTATGATTTGTCTATGAGGACAGCATCACTGCTGCCTCAAAGGGGTTGTTGTGAAGATTATAAAAGTTAATACCTATCACAAAGTAAGTCCTCAGTAAATGTGAGCATTTATTATGATATCATTTCAGTGCCCAGGTCTGCAAATGTCCTGAACAAACCCCTGTATGAGATCAAAAGTTAATTGACTGACTCCTAAATTTCCTCAACTAAATATTTTTTGTCCATCAACACTGACATCTCTTATTCTTTTGGGCTGTTTTCATCTCAGTCCAGAAGACTGAATTGTTTAATCTCATGGTCATCGGAGTTCATGTCCACCTCTCTAGCTTTTTTGCAGTGTACGCTTCTTACTGTACTGACACTTATAAATATATATATATATATATATATATATATATATATATATATATATATATTTGCTTTTAACCATACCCTATGATGTATGAGTTTCTTCAAGGCTTAACTGGTATTTTTTAAATCCCCTAAATGGCCTCCATTTAACTGGTAGTTTCAATCTGTAAATGGATATCTTTTTCTCCGGAGTGACCTACAGTTTACTGTACTTAGTTCTCATTTTGTAATGTTTTTCTTTAGCAAAGGTATGAGCACATCTGATGTGTGTCCCACTAAGCTCAGAGTCACAGTGGGTGTGTTAAGGCAGCCAGTCAGTTTGGTTAGAAAACTTCAGTAGAGTGTCTTTTCTACTAAGACTGACTAGGCACAATTTAAAATGAAGAATACAACTTTTGTATGAAGCCAAAAATAAGAGTGGCATGTTTTTTAAAAATAGGTTAGAAAAAGGATCTTTAACTGACCCAGGCTCTGGAAGGTAGAAATGTCTCTATTGCTGCATGTAGAAAAGCTTTCTAATAATCCACACAAGTGAAATTACTCGTCAATTGATTTATTTTATTTATGTTTTTATTAACATTTTCAATAGAGCACAGCTCAATACACATTCATTGAATGATTTCCTTTTGTTAGGCCTTGTGCCTTGCATGGAGGATGTAAACCGACCATATGCAGGGCCTCGATAGTCTTGTGGGTGAGACAGGCAATTCCAGCAGAAGACAGGGGTACAGTAAGCCAGGAGGCCAGAGTGCTGAGGGTGGGGAAAGGCAAGAGCTGTGGTTCTCGCCCTCAGATTGTGAGGAATGGGGAGAAAGTTACATGGCCTTCCTTGAAAATGGAGGGACACCTAAGCTGAGTGTTGAAGGATATGTCAGACAGTGGGAAGGAGAAAGAACACTCCGAGAGGACGTCAACCGTGGACATGGGGGTGAAGGGAGCATCACAGCACAGAACACGCAGGGCTTCTTAGTGGTGAGAGTCACCCACACACAGCATCCGAGGTACACACTGGCAGGACGTGCAGGCAGAGGATGCCTGTAGTCGCATGGAGAGAAACGTGGACTAGGAGCCAAGGACCTTAGATTGATTTCTCCTGCAGCCAGTGGGAACCCAAGTGAGGGGACACTTCACTCTAACATTGATGGCTCTCTCTCCTCTGAAGGAAAGAGGGGAGCCTCTGCAGAGCCATCAAGCCAGCACATGAGGATGAAGTCTCTCCATTGCGATGAGGTCCTCTTACCGTACTTTTCTTACAGTAAGAGATACAGCAGGCCAGGGAGCGATTAGGTGGCCCTTGCTCTTCTGGTTGAGAGAAACGAAGGTGATGTTGGGGGGATGGAGGAGGTGAGATGGTGCAGAAATACAACATAAGTAAGAGGGTGGAGGAGAAAGATGCATCTGTCATTGTTGCCATGGACTCCATGTTTGTGTCCTCCAAAAATCCTCATGATAATATCCTGACCTGTATGGTGATGGTATTAGGAAGCTGAACCTTTGAAATGATTAAGGCATGAGAGTAAAGCCCTTCTGAATGTCATTAGTGCCCTTATGAAAGAGGCCCCAGCTCACTCCCTCCTGCTTCTGTTCTGTGAAGACACTGTCTACAAACCAAAAGAAGACCCTCAGCAGACACCAAACCTGCCCAAACCTTGGTCTTGGAATTTATGTTAGTCCATTTTCACATTACCTAAGACTGGGTAATTTATAAAGGAAAAAGGCTTAATTGACTTTTTTCACATGGCTGAGGAGGCTGCAGGAAACTTACAATCATGGCAGAAGGCAAAGGGGCAGCAGGTTCTTCACAAGGCAGCAGGAGAGAGAAGGATGAGTAGAACTTCCAAACACTTGTAAAACCATCAGAGCTTGTGAGAACTCACTCACTAGCATGAGAACAGCATGAAGTAAACCATTCCTGTGACCCACCACTTCCCACCAGGTTCCTCACTCAATACCTGGGGCTTCCAATTGGAGATCAGATTTGGGTGGGGACACAGGGCCAAACCATATCAGAACTGTAAGAAATAAACTCTGTTATTTGTACACTACCAAGTTGATGCTATTTTGTTATAGCAACCCAAATGGACTAAGACAAACATCTTTTTTCCTGGCAGAATTGAGGACAGAAAGAGGATTCTGAGTGATGGGACAGTGGGTAATGACTTGCCCAGGTCTAAACATGGAACTTTAAGGTGGCTGTGAGACTTTTCAGTAGATAATTTTAGACATTTGGATTCACAAATATGAAATTCATTGAAGTGCTCAGCATACATTCAAGAGTTGCCAGCACAGAGCGGGTAGGCAAAATCCCACGAAGTGGTACTATTTCCAAGAGAAAATGATAATGGCTGAAAAGACAGGAAAACCTCAGAGAACAACAGCTTTCAAGAGCTCACCAAAGACACAGATGGGGCTCTGCTGAGCACTGCCTCAGGAGCCAGCAGAGAACAGCTTTCAAACATGGGGTCATTTGGATCATTGAGCTCCTCTTTCAAGAGAAGCTTGACACAGAGTCTTTTTTGAGGATGATGTCATAACATAGAACCCAAATGTTAAAAATCTATATTTACGATTCCATATATTTATCTTCCTGCCGTAAGTCTCCACCTGGATGTTCCAGATTTATCTCAAAATTCAATCGTGCCAAACTAAAATCCTCTCTCCCTCCTTGACCGCAACCGTTCAGTGCCTCTGGTCTCTGCACACCGCTGTTCTCAGGCCTGAGTCTGGTTTTAGTCGCTATCACCGCATGGCTGGGTGGCTGCTGCAGCCTCCTGATTGATTTGCCTTCCTGTAGACGTCATTCCTCTTAATCAATTCCCCATTACAGCCAAAGTAAGTTTCAAAAAATGCAAATTCTATTATCTATCCTTCCATGCTTTAAAATCTTTCATGGTCTGACTTTCTCATTAGAATAGAGTTCAAATGTTCCTCCCTACCAGTTTATTTTGGCTATTTCTACTTTCCTCTGTGTCTCATTGTCAGTGCTAATTTTTATAATATTTCTTTTATTTTTTTTTTAATTTTACTTTAGGTTCTGGGGTACACGTGCAGGTCATGCAGGGTGGTTGCATAGGTGCACACATAACCAGGTGGCTTGCTGCCTCTGTTCCCTCTTCATCCATATCCAGCATTTCTCCCCACATTATCCCTCCCCACACTCCCCAGCCCCAAGTGTCCCTCCCCTAGCCCCCCACCGCCTGCCACTGCCCCCAGTGTGTGATGCTCCTCTCCCTGAGTCCACATGTTCTCACTGTTCAACACCCGCCTATGAGTGAGAACATGTGGTGCTTGGTTTTCTCTTCTTGTGTCAGTTTGCTGATAATGATGGTTTCCAGATTCATCTAAGTCCCTACAAAGGACACAAACACATCATTTTTTATGGCTGCAATAATATCCCATGGTGTATGTGTGCCATATTTTCTTTGTCCAGTCTATCATCGATGGGCATTTGGGTTGGTTCCAGGTCTTTACTATTGTACCCAGGGCTGCAATGAACATGTGTCTTTATAGTAGAACAATTTATAGTTCTTTGGGTATGTACCCAGTAATGGGATTGGTGGGTCAAATGGAATTTCTATTTCTATCTCCTTGGGAAATTGCCACACTGTCTTCTAAAATTTCTTAGCACCCCTCAAACTGAGAACTCTGTCTTTCCAAGGTGAGCCTATGGCATCCCGAGCTTCTCTGTATTGTAAAGACATTGATCGTATTCTATGGTACTCATCCATGTGTTTGTCAATGTCACACCCCCGACAGTAAACCTGGTGACTGCAGAGTCATACTTTGCTTTCTCTTTCTTCCCCCGTGCTGGGCTCATAGTAGATCCCACAAAATAAAATTAATGAATCAGTGATGATTAAACATTATCCTAATCTAATTATTAATGGAGGTCTGCACAGTTTTATTAACCAGTAGCTCATATTACTATGTTCATTTTAAGGTAATAGAACTACGTTTCTTCAACACCTTTCAGAACTCTAAATTGGCTTTTCCTCAATTAGTCAAGATTTGTGAGGCATTATTACATATTAACATTATTCTTTCCATGGCATAAATCAGAAAGCCCCCAGAGAGTCAGGATTTATCTGTACATTGTATTCTACAGTGCCATTCTCTTTTATTTTTTAGACTTCACCCCGTATCCTCTTTCCCCACTATTAACACAACTACTAAGATAATCATTCTTACCTTGTATTTGTATCATCTCATTATTTCTAAAGTGTTTTCTTAATTTTTATCTCATTTGATCTTCAAAATAGGTCATTATGAATGCAGGTATATAGACACTTCCCACACATGAATATTCAAATGAATATTAACTGGCTTTTCTAAGGACACTCAAATAAGTAATGATGTACATGGAGCTGATATCAATGTCCCGTGCTCAGTCCAGTTGTGGCCCTTTGTCTTTTTCTTAAAATGAATATTTACATCATTGACATTTTACAATTATTATCAGGTACATAAATTGTTATAAGTGATGTTGGCTGCTTTAATGTTTTGAGTTTGAGAGAGACGTCAGGATTTGCTGAATGCACGACACAGTAAACATTGTCCAGACAAATAGAGTCATCAGTTCACTTTGCTCATCAGGGTCGAGCGAATTGGGTCAACGTCAAATCTCAGAAAGGGTCTGCAACAAAAGTGAGATCTCAGTTCAAGCCAGAAGGAACTTGTTTAGAAGCTCTTGTGTCCTGTCATTGCTTTGGGCCCTTGGTCATCCCCTGTAAGGCTGTGAGCTGAGGAGCCAGAGCATCTTCCTCCACCCGGAGTGACCCCACAGCACAGAGCCTCCACGTGGGGTGAGGGGTGTTTTCACAACGAGGGAGATCAGACAGCTGGGCTGATGGACAAACAGCAGGTGGCGACATGGAAACGTGGGGTGGATTACCTTAACAGGAAATACGAGCTTTTCTTTTGCAAAGAGTGGGTAAGAATGATAAATTTATCATTACAGCCAATCTCTCTTATTCCTGTTAGGCTTTGCCTGTCTTTGGGATGTAGTGGATTTGGAACAGCAAAAAAGTTCAGGTAGATTTTTGTTTTATTTTTTCTCAGCTTAATGACAAATAAAAACTGAATATATTATTTGTGTCTAATGTGGTGTTTGACACATGTATACATTGTAAAGTAGTTAAGTCAATCTAATTAACAACTCCATCACCTCATATGCTTACCTTTTTTATGTGGTAAGAACATTTAAAGTCTCTCTTAGCAAGTTTCAAGAATGTAATGCATTCTTATTAATTATAGTCACTGTGCTGTGGAGGTCTCCAGACTCATTCGTCCCGTCCAGCTGGAACTTGATACCCTTCGACAAGATCCCTCTTTCCTCCCTTTCACCACCCCACCATCTACTCTCTGCTTCTGTGAGTTCCTCTCTTTTAGAATCCACATATCAGTGAGAACATACGGTATCTCTGTCCTTCTGTGCCTGGCTTATTGCACTTAGAATAATGTCCTTCAGATTCATCCATATTGTTGCAAATGACAAGATTTCCTTCTTTTTATTTTTAAAGGATGAATAGCATTCCATTCTATGTGTGTATATACATCACGTTTTCTTTATCTGTTCATCTGTGGATGGGCACTTAGCTCGATTTCATTTCGTTTCTTGGCTGTTGTGAATAGCACTGCAGTGCACATAGTGGAGCCTGTATCTTTTCCACATGCTGATTTCATAGCCTCTGGATTGGATGTACACCAGTCCTGGGGTGGCTGAGTCATATGGGGGCTGTAGATTGAGGTTTTGGGGAAGCCCCACACTCTTTTCTGCACTGGCTGCATTATTTCCATTCCCACCAACGACATCGGGAGCTCCCTGTCTCCACATCTTCACAATACTTTCTGTGTTCTGTCTTCTTTAAAATAGCCATTGTAGCAGTTGTGAGGGGATATTTCACTGTGGCTCTAATTCATATTTCCGTGATGCTTAGTGATGCTGAGCATTGTTGCATGTACCTGTTGGCCATTTGTGTGTCTTCTTTAGAGGAATGTCTATTCAGGCCCTTTGCCCATTAGTAAAATCAGGTTATTTCTTTTGTTTCTATTGAGATTATTTGAGTTTATTATATATGTGGGGTATTAACACCTTATCAGGTAGAGGATTTGCAAAGGTTTCACCCATTATCTCCATCCTCTCTTCTCTCAGTTGGTTGCTTCCTTCATTTTGCAGAACCTTAGTGATACAATCCACTTGTATATTTTTGCTTTTGTTGACTGGGCTTTTAGGGTCACATCCAAAAAATCATTGCTCAGACCACTGTCAAGGAGTTTTCTCCTTATGTGTTTTTCTAAAAGTTTTACTCTGCAGCCCCAGGCTTAAATCTGCCCCATTCCCAGGCCACCCCCAACAGCCACAGGCTCCAGACGCCTGTGGCCTCAGATAAGATGAATTTTAAATTCAGATTCCTAGAGAAAAATGTTCTTATCCTACCAGTAAGGAAAGGTAATTAATAGTTTAACTGTGACTCTCCCCTCCCTCCCTCCCTCCCTCTCTCTCTCTCACGTATGTGCACGCACTCTCCCCTCCCTCCCTCTCTCTCTCACGTATGTGCGCGCACTCTCCCCCGCACACTCTCACGTATGTGCGCGCACTCTCCCCCACACACTGTCACGTATGTGCACACACTCTCCCCCGCACACTCTCACGTATGTGCGCGCACTCTCCCCCACACACTCTCACGTATGTACACACACTCTCCCCCGCACACTCTCACGTATGTGCGCGCACTCTCCCCCGCACACTCTCACGTATGTGCGCGCACTCTCCCCCACACACTGTCACGTATGTGCACACACTCTCCCCCGCACACTCTCACGTATGTGCGCGCACTCTCCCCCACACACTCTCACGTATGTACACACACTCTCCCCCGCACACTCTCACGTATGTGCGCGCACTCTCCCCCGCACACTCTCACGTATGTGCACACACTCTCCCCCACACACTCTCACGTATGTGCGCGCACTCTCCCCCGCACACTCTCACGTATGTGCACACACTCTCCCCCGCACACTCTCACGTATGTGCGCGCACTCTCCCCCGCACACTCTCACGTATGTGCGCGCACTCTCCCCCGCACACTCTCACGTATGTGCGCGCACTCTCCCCCGCACACTCTCACGTATGTGCGCGCACTCTCCCCCGCACACTCTCACGTATGTGCGCGCACTCTCCCCCGCACACTCTCACGTATGTGCGCGCACTCTCCCCTCCACACTCTCACGTATGTGCGCGCACTCTCCCCCACACACTCTCACGTATGTGCACGCACTCTCCCCCGCACACTCTCACGTATGTGCACACACTCTCCCCCGCACACTCTCACGTATGTGCGCGCACTCTCCCCCACACACTCTCACGTATGTACACACACTCTCCCCCGCACACTCTCACGTATGTGCGCGCACTCTCCCCCGCACACTCTCACGTATGTGCACACACTCTCCCCCACACACTCTCACGTATGTGCGCGCACTCTCCCCCGCACACTCTCACGTATGTGCACACACTCTCCCCCGCACACTCTCACGTATGTGCGCGCACTCTCCCCCGCACACTCTCACGTATGTGCGCGCACTCTCCCCCGCACACTCTCACGTATGTGCGCGCACTCTCCCCCGCACACTCTCACGTATGTGCGCGCACTCTCCCCCGCACACTCTCACGTATGTGCGCGCACTCTCCCCTCCACACTCTCACGTATGTGCGCGCACTCTCCCCCACACACTCTCACGTATGTGCACACACTCTCCCCCGCACACTCTCACGTATGTGCACACACTCTCCCCCGCACACTCTCACGTATGTGCGCGCACTCTCCCCCGCACACTCTCACGTATGTGCGCGCACTCTCCCCCGCACACTCTCACGTATGTGCGCGCACTCTCCCCCGCACACTCTCACGTATGTACGCGCACTCTCCCCCACACACTCGCGCTTAGACACATTTAAAAAAAAAAAACACAAGTGTCTGTGTCCAAAAAAACAAAAACAATATTACTGTTGGATCATTAAAATAAAATCAGATTTTATCTTTAGATTACTTTTATATGATATTGTGTCATTATAGGTGAGGGAAATACTATTATCTGTCAGATATTTTCCTTAAGGTAAATTGTTTAGCGATATGTTTATTTACAAAGTGAATAATATGTTACATGTATTTTTATTGCGGATTTAAATGATGACGTTTAAGAAATTTACCTAATATAAAAATGTGCAGGGAAGGTGGTTTACTGTCTTCCCATGAATCGTTTGCAGGAACCCAGTTGTGAACTGGAAGGTACCTGACCTGTGTTTCAGGACAGGGAGGGCCCAGAGTCTCACCTTGCCCTGGCTGACCTGCTCTGTGGCCTCCTCCCCGCTCATCTATGCACCGAGTGTGCCTCCCTGGAGGAGCCTTCAGCCACGGCAGCCTCGGACTCTCCTTTCTGCTGGGGGAAGCCCTCTAGGGAGGTGTGTGCAGGCGACGCCCTGCTGCCGGGGACAGCAGCTCCTCATGACTCAGCCCATGCCCCCATTCCCCCATGCGGATTCTAGAGCGTCTCCTCCAAACCCCTGGGACATCAGCGATCACCACGTAAAGTTCCCTGGACCAGAAGATTTCTCAGGTTCTTTCACGTGTCAGCAGGCTCCGGCACCATGATGCTGATAGGAAATTAAACATCTAGGAAGTTGTCACTTGTTATCCGTCCAGCATTCGGTGCTGTCAGACTTCAGAGAAAATGGGATTAAATGGCAGGGGAGCAGTGTCTCCTTAGGGCTTACTTTGCGTTTCTCTAACAATAATTGTTGATTATTTTCCTATATACTCCTGGTGTGGTGCGTGCATTCGCTCTTGTGAAATGCTTACTGCTTTCTGCACTCTCTTTGATTGTGTTGAGTATGCTTTTGTTACTTACCTTTAATGCTTGATACAGACTTCATGTAAATCAAAAATATATCTTCTCCCAGGTTGTCATTTGACCTTCCACTCTCCTTAAGATGTTTTTTGATAAACAAATGTTCAATATTAATCTTTTCAAATTAATTCTTCTTTTCTTTTATAGTCAATGCTATGGGGGTCCTGTTTCTCTTTCCTTACCCCAAGATCTAAATACATGTTCATCTACATTTTCTAGGAAGAGTTCTAAGGTTTAGTTTTATGTTTTTGTTTTTGTTTGTGTACAGACAGGATCTCACTATGTTGCCCAGGTTGGTATCAAACTCCTGGGGTCGAGCAGTCCTCCTGCCTTGGCCTCCCAAAGTGCTGGGGTTACAGGCATGAGTCAGTGTGTCTAGACTTAAAGCTTAATTTTTGATGTTTAACTTCTTCATCTATCTTAAGTATTCTTTGCACACGGTGTGAGAATACAGCTTCATCTTTTGCCAGTCATCATTTTTTTTTCATTCCATTTATTAAGCAATATATATTTTTAAAATCCTGTGGCATTCCTTCTCTACTCCAAAGTCTTACCACACAATACACATAGGCCTATTTACGGGTTTTTAAATTCTATGTTATAGACTAATTTCTGTATCCCAAACCACCACCACATGGATTTAATGACTACAACTTCAGAATAACTCTTAATGTCAGGCAGAGCAACCCCCCTTTCCTGCTTCTTTTTATAAAATGTTGGCGATATTTCCAACCCTTTGCTTCTTCATGTATATATAGCAAGCTCCTTACAAATCTCATTCAATATTTTAATTGAAATCACATCATCTATTAATTTGGAGAAGAATTGAGATCCTTACCATGTTAAGTTTTCCTAATCATGATGTGATTCATCTCTCCACTGATTCAGGCCTCCTTTAACATTTCTTAATAAAGTTTTGTGACTTTCCCGGTGGAGGCATCACACACCTTTTGCTAATGTGTTACTGGCTTTGCATTTTCTGAGCTGATGTAAACGCTATTTTGAATGACTGCTCTGCAGTGACGCTGACTGGCCCTGGCTGCCACTGCTTCCTGAGTGCTGCCATCTGCTCCAGAGAGTTCTTGGTCAGTTCTTCTGAGGACGGGATGGAGAGAGGCAAGGGCAGGACCCCAGCGGCAACTCTTCTCCTTTCACCCACACTTGAAAGGGGCAGCCACTGCCCCTGACCGGGTCACCTTTCATTCCTCTCCACGCCCCACCCCTGTTTTCATTTCTTGGGATTGCCCCATCACCCCTCCTGGAACTGATCTTGCTGTAGAAACAGTAGTTTGTAGGTCAGCACTTCAGTAAAATTGAGAAACAAATATTCACTAAATTCACAATAAATGTACAGAGAATATTTATGAACCGTGCTATTTTAGTGATGAGGACACTGAAGTTCACAAAGGCCAAGCGAGTGCCTGTGATCACACAGCAGTGAAGAGGCGAGGCTGTTCTTCAGGGTCTGTACGGAGATGCCAGGGGTTCCTGTCTCGCTGGAAGTTGTGCCGAGGTTTACAAGAATTCATGTTTGTAAAGTTCTCGGAACACACCTGGTGCCCAGCCAGGACATATGAGCTTTTCTGTTATCATTATCGTTTCTTTGTGCTGATCTTGACCATAAATATCCAGTTTAGTAAGAGAAGTAGGGTGTGGTCCTAACCTCCCATGTGATATAATTCTGGTGCCACGTTAGAAGTTTAAAGTATTTGATATTTAAGGAATATAGATTACTTTTTTGGAAATTGAAAGAAGGTATTTGAGCTGGGCATTTTTACATGAATAAAATTTAAACACTTAGTGGGAAGGGCTGGTGTGAAAAACGTCAGGATGCAAGGAGACAGGAAGACACACTTTTTTTTTTTGCAAAACGATAAATCATTCCTGGAAAACATCAGCATTTTAGTTTTCTTGCTGTTATTTTATGCCTAATCTCTTCTTTCTGCTTTAACTTCCAATTTTGATTCTAGATGCTGTGTGTGCATGTGTGTGTGCATGCGTGCATGCGTGTTTGTGTGCATGTGTGCGGGCGTGTGTGTGCTTGTGTGATGTGTGCGTGTTTGCGCATGTGTGTGTGTGTACGCGTGTGTGTGTGCCCGTGTGTTTGTGCGTGTGTGTGCATGTGTAAGAGAGAGATTGACATGCCCCAGGAAATCAAGTTCCAGAATGAGCAGCAATTTTTTTTTTTTTTTTTGAGATGGAGTTTCGCTCTTGTTACCCAGGCTGGAGTGCAATGGTGCGATCTCGGCTCACCGCAACCTCCGCCTCCTGGGTTCAGGCAATTCTCCTGCCTCAGCCTCCTGAGTAGCTGGGATTACAGGCACGCGCCACCATGCCCAGCTAATTTTTTTGTATTTTTAGTAGAGACGGGGTTTCACCATGTTGACCAGGATGGTCTCGATCTCTTGACCTTGTGATCCACCTGCCTCGGCCTCCCAAAGTGCTGGGATGACAGGCGTGAGCCACCGCGCCCGGCATGAGCAGCATTTTTATAAGTTAATTGAAAAGTGTCATCTGTTCCAAGTAGATAAAAAATACACATGGTCATATCGGAATGGGAGGCAGCATGGAGACCCTCTGCTGTTCTGAGAGCAAATTCATTGCAAAGAAGCAAGTTGCTCACTGAGACGAGTGGGGTAGACATGGCGTCCCTTTTTAGAAGCTTACAGGAACCCATGCCAGGTTACCGAGGCTGGTCATTTCACGTTAGGGGAGGGTGATTAAAACGGCTGCTCGGGATAAAGAGTTTGAAATGATGAGCAGTTTGAGGCAAGTGATCAATTTAATCAAAGTGCAATTACTCTGGGAAGGCCTGCCTCTTTGAAAGGATTAATGTATCCAGCAAGGTGAGGGAGGAGACGCGCTGTCAAGGATTTTATATTGCTATAAATTCTAACTTTGAATATATGTGTGACTTTGTAGGTAGCCATTAATTTTGAATAGTATAATTATTTTAAAGTTTTTATTAATCTTTAATTTGAATAGTGTAGCTACGACTATACTACTGTAATGTGATGAGGTTTTAGAAGTACCCTTAATTTTTTTTGTTTTCTTTTTTTTAAGCTGAGTCTCATCCTGTAGCCCAGCTGGAGTGCAGTGGCATGATTATGGCTCACTGCAGCCTCGATCTCCTGGGCCCAAGTGACTCTCCCAACTCAGCATCTTAAGTAGCTGGGACCATAGGCATATGTCACCAAGACTGGCTACCATTTTTATTTTTCTAGAGATGGATTCTCCCCATGTTTCCTAGGCTGGTCTCCAACTCTTGGTCTCAAGTGATCTTCCCAACTTAGCCTCTCAGAGTGCTGGGATTTCAGGCAGGCAGAAGAGTCACTGCACCTGACCATACATTCATTTTGTAATTTTGGCTTTATTACTTTGATGTAATCAAGTCAGGAATCATTTCATATTTTATAATGAAAACAAATCAGAGTTACTCCATTGAAAATTTTACTTTCCAACAAGCTTCTCTGAAATGTATTTATTTCACTAAAATAGAAACATTTCTTTTTCTACATTAATTCTATTAGATATGTTACATGTTTCATAACATTGTCAATGATTTCAACTAAACAAGACTATCAAGAACTTATATTGTCTGTAATTCAGAATTTTATAGATTATTGCGTGAAAGAATCAGGACAAACTCCCTGAGCAGTATCTTAAAGTCTCCTCTCTGTACATAGGTCCTTTTATTCTCCCTCAGGAAGGTGAGGATAATTATGTCCTTGGTCTGTTCATCGCATTTTTATCTCCTGGGAATCCTACACCACATCTCTGTGTCAGAATGCTGGAGTGCTTCCCTCCGCCTGATCCCAAAAATGTCACTTCCCCATGTTCTCCTGGACAACTTCTGTCCTGTTAACAACTGGAAATCCTCAAACCTTGCTAGGATGGTGTGGACTCCATTTCGCCTGTGGCTAAGACACAGTCACCCAGGCATGGGACCCAGGGGGTCTGAAGCTAGGAGGTGTGCTGGCTCCAACTCCACCAGGTCCAGGCACTGACCGTGTGTTCGTCTCGAGTAGTTTCTGGGAATGAAGAGAAGCAATGTGGAGCCTGCCCCTCACGGGTGGTTTTACGCTTGCTGTTTCCCAGAGCCCCTTTCTCTAGGCTTCTCCCCTCCTCAATTCTGCTGTCAACACTTAAAGAATCCAGATATGACATACAAACTGACTTGTGTGTCTAAAAAGCTTAGCGTTAAATAATGGGCATTAAACAATCATTTGTTGAAGGTTCTCTACCTTAAATTTCTAGAGATTCTTTACGTGCCCGATTGCATGGCGTGTACATCTAGTGTTAACATCTTGAGTACAGACAGCCTTGAGCAAGGAGACCTGTAGAGATATGCTAGGAATTATTGAGGAAACATATTCTTTTTAAAAATCCAAGTTCATGTCATCTGGCTTAGAATCCAATTCTTGCTCTATCCTCTGGGGGCAAGGGCACCCCCAGTAAGGAGCCCAGGCAAAGCACACAAAGCCCCCCACAACTCAGGAGGCCCTACCCATGTGAAAAGTTTCCAGGAGACTTTCTAATGCTGCCCTGTTAAATATGAACAGATGATGAAGATCTCCGGATGTTTGTGCAAGCCCTCTAATATGAAAAGAACCCAAACAAACACACAGAAAAGAAGAGAATAAAGACTGTTCAAGAGAAACAAAGAAGTGACCATTGACTTCGTCTGTGTCACAGGAGAGAAACTACATTGGGTTTGCTGTATGAGAACAGATTTATTTTAAGTAGAAAAGGGAGAAGATGAGTTGAATGAGAGATCACTTAGAAATTTAAAGACGAGTGTTGACATTTAAATTTTAAAGATCTCACAAGAAAGGTAGAAGGTAAAGTGGAGGAAAGATGATTAAAACCAAAAGGCAAAGAGATGGAAATGAGAGAAGAGGGCTGCCCAGCCCCTGCGGGACCACTGGCTGAATCTGTAAGTTCCAGAGAGAGATCAGAGAAAATGGAGAGAAAACAACCACTGAAATAAACAGGAAAGGCGATGGCCCTGGAGGAGCTGCAGGATCCGTCCTATGATGGGAGAAAACAGAGCTCCACACCCCCTTGTCCTGGGAACAACTAAAACACTAGAAGCAGAGAGAAACGTATGATGACTCTGGGTACAGGGATTTAGGGGAAAGGATTCAAACAATCCTCAAGAAGTAAGAAGACACAAGAGAAATGCCACCAGACCTCCAGGGAAGTTATTTCTGATCTAGACTGTTTCACTCAGACAAATATTAGTCAGGTGTCAAGACAGAAATAGACATGTTAACATTTAGGAATCATTTTCAAAAAATCTCCCAACAACCTTTCCGTAGGAAGCTGTGGAATTATGTCTTCCACCAAAAACAATCAAACAAAACCCAAGAAGTAAATCAAGACAGAGAAAAAGACAGGGATGCAGCAAGGAGGAGAGAGATCACAAGAGATGGGGAAGGACCTGCTGATGTCCGAGGCGAGGAGAAAGATCACAAGAGAAAGGACCTGCTGACGTCGAAGGGGAGCCATCACAGCCCCAGTTTCAAGAGAACCAGTGTGGACCAGGCCGGATGGGAGGGCACAGATGACTCCCTGAGACGGTACGCAGAACACCAAATTGATGCCTAAGCTGTTTTTCCCTACATTGGGATTGGGAGTTTGGGATGGAGTCATGATTAGTACATAGGGGAGCAGCATGCGTGTGATGGACACAATTATTTATTGCAGGTGGATAATTATTAATTGTGTGGATAAGGAACATCGCATTCATGTGTGCTTCATCTGGCAATAGTGTCTTTGTAGTTATGACAGTAAAGCATTACCTAATAACCTAATGTATTGCCCAGTACAACCATGCTGGTGGCAGACATTTCGAGAAGGGCTTGCGTGTGGAGCAGGATAGTGCACCTCCCTCTTCCCCCCGCCCCCCGCCCCGGCGCGATGTGGAAGTTCAGTACTTTGTGATTGGGAAACCCTGCAGCCCTCTGTGGTACAGAAGCATTCACTTAGTGCCTGAAGGCAAAGGCCAAAAGAAATGGCTGGAAGCCTTGAAAGCTTTCCCTCTGGGGAGCTGAGGGATGGGATCAGGGAGCATTATTTTCATCCCTAAACCATGTGCGTGTATGATGCTGATGAGATCACACATCACCTTGTTAAAGACCTTCCCGTCCTGTTGCTCACTGTGATGGCTCACAGTTGCAGCCGTCAGACCACGAGTAGTCTGGAGCTGGGCTGCAGAATCTCTCAGGGACTGGGAGGAAGAATTTCCCAGAATCCAGATTTCTCGGCTCCACTGGGTGACAGGGAGCTGAAGTGGCGGAGTGTGCATTTCATCTTTGGAGAAAGAGGGCATCAGAGTCCAGCGTCCCTCCTTCCTCCATCCCTCTGGTAATAAACACACTTGGTAACGGACCAAATGCTCCTTCCTTGACATTGACAAATTCCCTGGGGTTCTCAAGGTTGTTGCAAGGGGGTCTATGTGAACAAAGGTGCTAAATGCAGCTGTTTCAGCTTCTATATTTAAAACTGAACAGCTCAAATATAGTTTTCGTTACAAACAGAACTGCTTAGAGGGGCTCCAAATGAGACTCTAGCTTGCTGGCAGCTCTCGCGGTCACCGGAGGCCAAGCCCCTGTGCTGGCAACCCTGTGACTCAGCTCTGCCCCCTCAGCCACTGCAGCCCCCACGGCCAGGCTGCAGAGTCCACAGCTCCCCAATGCAGGGCCACGGGCAAGTGAAACCACATGTTCACAATGAGCCACTAGTGCAAACAAGAAGCCTAAGGAACCCTCAGAATAAATTCGCAAGGACATTACCTGTACCCACTCTCTAAGTCACATCAGTTAATCAAAACGCTTCCATTGCAGATCACGATTTCTCTGATTCTTTACATGTTAAAAGGAAAAACAATTCACAGTAAAATGTATAACCAAACTAGCTTGTATTTTATATATATAAAGAATAAAGATAGCTATTTATAACACATTATATGTGGAGACGTGCTTACAAATGTCAGCCTGGAACGTTGTCTTCTACCTCATCATTTGGGAACAAACTTTTTTAAGAACCATTAAAAACAAAAGAGGAAGTAAAGAAAGAGAGAAAGCAAGAGGGAAAGGAAAGGAGAGCAGAGGGAGGGAGGGAGGGAGGGAGGGAGGGAGGAAAGGAGGGAGGGAAGGAAGGAGGGAGGGAGGGAGGGAGGAGGGAGGGAGGGAAGGAAGGAGAGAGGGAGGGAAGGAAGGAGAGAGGGAGGGAGGGAAGGAAGGAGGGAGGAGAGAGGAAGGGAGGGAGGAAGGAAGGAAGGAAGGGGAGACAGGGAGGAAAGAAGAGAGAAAGTAAATAAACAAGTTTGGCTTTCTTTAGCCTTAAATGCAAAAATGTCAAACAGAAGGTCATGTTGTTTTGTGCCTACTTTTCATTACAGGATATATCATATCATTAAATGTCAATCTGCCTTTTAATATATAATCAATCTAAAGAACTAAACATAAAGTAATAGATCATTCTCGAATTTTTGGACAAATAATGATTTTATTCACTACATAATTAATTTAAAATAAATTAAACAGCAAGCACCCTTGTTAAAGGGGGAACGTAAAAATCTTTTCCATATATCATGAATATTAATGATAAAATTAAAATGAATTTTATAATACAGCTATGAATAATTCATTGAGCTACAACTGAGTTTTTACAATCACTTATTTGTCCTATACAAAGCGAAAATGAAGAAATGGCCTAAGTTCCTGAGAAAGGGACCCTACAGTCCCAAAGTGAAGAGCAGGGCGTGTGTGACAGGGAAGCCGCAGCCCTTCCTCGCTGCTGCACCATCCGGTATGTCTAGGTGTTGTGGCTGGCCGTGAGATGACAGATACCGGTTTGTTAGTTTAGTTCGTCTTTGGTTCACTCGTGAAATTGAGCAAACTTCAGTTCCGCACCTGTTCCAGGTCTGCCGTAGACCGGTTCTGGGGTTTCAAGTCTAATGGACTCTGACGCCTTCCCTGAAGAGCTTGTGGTGGGGTCAGGATGCTGCTTAGGAGATCTACGATTACAGCACAGAATGCTAAATTCAGTGACAGTCAAGGGAAAGCCATAACACAAGATGTGCTGCAGCCTCCAAAGCTTCCTGCAAAACTCTTTCTACAAAACCCACCACAGTTTCAGTGACAATCAATGGTTTGTAATTATCTATCTATAGACCAATTTTTCTCTGTAGTGAGGCTTTTTCCTTATCCTTTCTTTCTTTAAATGCAATGATTCTGAAAGGTGGAGAGCCTAAGAAGACACAGACATTATTAAGCATTTTGAGAGATTATTTTTTCATAGAAATGTCACCCAGGCCTTATGTGCCCCTGCCAAACAGCAGCCCTGCAGCCCTTCATGCTTTGGTATGAGGCCTCTTGCAGGAACTCTGGGGAGAACCCGAAGCACATGTCACCCTCGGCAGGGGTGAAGTGCCCCCAGCACTGAGCAATCCGCTGGCTCTGGGAGGCTCTGCTCAACACAAACGGAGAGTAAGAGCACTGGGAACTCCCTGTGCTGCCCTGCATGGCTGTTCTGTGCTGCCTGGGACAAGACTACATGTGCTTTCATGGAAAGCCACTGGAAACAATAAAACAATCCTGCAAAAAGCACTTGTGACCCCTTTGATGCCCTCACCTAGAGTAACAAGCGGGGATGCTACGGCTGCTGCAGGCCCACTAGGCCAGGCACCCTCTGTTCAGAGAAATGGGGAGGGCCATTCCGTTCCTGCCAGTGTGGACGACACACAGGCCTGCAGAGGAATCATAAGGCCCCTGTGTCTATAAGATAGAGTGAATCCTCTTTCCCTCAAACAGCAGACATGACTCAGTTGTCCTTGAGTTTGTATCAGCTGCAATCACACTGGTATGATTTCGGTTCATATTCCACTTTAAGGTAGTATGATATATAGTTTTGTTGCTCCCATATGAATTAATTCTTTCCTTAATCATCCTCAGTCACTTCTGTGTTGAGGGAATCCCAGGCGGCAGCATACTCTAGTGGATAAGATGCCGACGTCCTTGAGAGGGAGCCTCACATCCTGGGTCCATCTCTGAAGTAAAGGGAATTATGAAAACTACAAGAGAATAATGGATTTAAAATCATTTTGCAGAATGTTACTATGCCATTTTTACTATTGTTATCATCCCCCAGTGTTAGAAAAGAGACTTACTTAAAATGGTTTTTACCTAATGAACTAGTGTTTATTCATTTATTTATTCATTCAACATGAATTTGTTTATCATTAGCATGTGCCAGGCACAATTCTAGACTCTTGTGATTTAGAAATACATCAAAGTATCTACCATAATGGAATGTAACTTTTCAATGGGGGAAGATAGAACATAAATGCATAAACAGAGATACACACACACACACACACACACACACACACACTCCACAAGGGAAAATTGATGGATTGGATGCCATTAAAATTAAAACTTTTGCTCAGCAAAGTACCTAGTTAATAAAAAGACAAGCAACAAAAGAGCAAAAATATTTACAAATCAAATATTCAACAAAGAATTAATATCTAAAATATACAATGAAGTCCCAAATTCAGTGATCGAAAACAATATAGTAAGAAAATGGGCAAAAGATAGGAGCAGATAGTTCACTAAAGCTGAAATTCAAATGCACATAAAAAGATATTTGATTCCATCAAGTATTAGGCAAATACAAGTTAAAACCACGATCAGCTGTCACTACATACCTAGAACGACCAACATAAAACAACTAGGACACCAAATTTTGACTAAGAGGTAGAGAAACTGAATCGCTGGTGCGTCGATTGTGGCAAAGTGAATGGTACGGCCACTCTGGAACCAGTGTGGAATTTGCTTTTAAAGCTAGCCATGCGATTGTCATATGACCCAGCTATCCTACTCTCAGGCATTAATCCCAGAGAGATGGATGCACATTCACAGTAAAACCTGTACACACATCTTTACAGACGCTTTTTTCATGGTAGCCAAAAACCAGAAATAGCCCAGGTGGCCTCCAAAGCATGAAGAGTTAAACTGTGTCCAGCCGTACCATGGAATACTACTCAGCCACTAGAAAGAATTATTGATACAACCCAGCTAGAAGTGCTAGAGAATTATGCTCAATAAGAAAAGCCAGTCAGGAGGGGAGCACTACACACGGGGGTCCGTTGGGGGGAAATGGGGGAGGGACCGGGGGGTGGGGAGGTGGGAAGATATAGCATGGGGAGAAATGACAGATACAGGTGAGGGGAAGGAAGGCAGCAAACCACACTGCCATGTGTGTACCTATGCAACAATCTTGCATGTTCTTCACATGTACCCCAAAACCTAAAATGCAATAAAAAAAGAAGAAAAAGAAAGAAAAGAAAAACCAGTCTGCACACTTTGCACAGTGTATGACTTCATTGATAGAACATTCTTGAAATGAAATTGAAACACTGATGGATGGTTGCCAGGGGTTCAGGGCAGGAGAGTTGGCTCTGAAAGGAAAGGGGCTCGGCTTGGCTATGAAAATGAAGAAGGTGGGCATGGCTATGAAAAGGCAGAAGTGGGCATGGCTATTAACCAGAAGGGGCATGGGCATGGCAATGAAAGATAATGGAGTGGGCATGGTTATGAAAGAAAAAGGGTGGACATCACTATGGAAGGGCAGGAAGTGGGCGTGGCTATGATGGGGGAAGTGGGCGTGGCTGTGATGGGAAGTGGGCGTGGCTATGACCAGGGAAAGTGGGCGTGGCTATGATGGGGGGAAGTGGGCGTGGCTATGACGAGGAAAAGTGGGCGTGGCTATGATGGGGGAGTGGGCGTGGCTATGACCAGGGAAAGTGGGCGTGGCTATGAAAGGGAAGAGGGTGGTCTTGTAAATGAAAGGGGCAGAACGTAAAGGCACAGAGGAACCCTTGCTTCTTCAGTGATGGTTATCTGTGTGTTGACTGTGGTCATAGACACAGAAATCTACACTGGTGCTAAAATTGCACAGAATTAAACACACACGCATAAATGAACACAAAAGGAAGTAGGAAATCCACACATTGGTGGGATGAATCAATGTCATTCTGCCTGTGAGTATGTGCTAAGGTTCTGCAGAATGTTGTTATTGGAGTACACTGAGACACGGGTGCATGGGATTTCTGTATTATTTCTTCCAACTGCATGTGAATCTACGGTTACCTCAAAACAGTTTAAAACCAAAATCTGCATAATATAATCTTGGATAATGACAAATGCCATAAAGAAAAAAATCACTAATTCTCATTTGGGAAATTAGAGGAAGGATGGATGAGGAGAAAGGCCAGCAAGCTTTGGCTGAGGACAGAGTATTCCTGAGAACCCCAAAGAGCTCCCACCTGGCTGGTGTTATTTTTGTTTTGCAGCTAAGCTGCCTGCTAAACACAGCGTTTAAGAGCTCATCCTGGGAATTCCATTACCAATGATCACAAGCAGCATCTGTGATAGGGAACTGTGAGCAGCCAGAACCATAGGTGCATATTCCTTCCTACTGCACCTGAAGAACCGGGAAAAGCAGGTCACAGACTCACTCACTCATTAGCTGATTGTCCTGTGAGTCTTTCCCTAGCGAGGCCCTATTGTTAAAAGCACATTGTGTGGGTGTAGGGGTGTGTGTGTGTATATATATATATATATATATATATATATATATATAATGTGTGGAGATATATATATATATATATATATATATATATATGCACATACACACACACACATTTAGTAAACAGCTGCGTCATACACCCTGCAAAGGCATTTAGCCTGTACTCCATCTGTCAGTGGCTTTTAAATCTTCCTCTTATAAGTGACTCCCAGACGGAAATGCATCTTGGAACAGAGGTAGCCTCACCCCCGGCAATTAGTCTAACTCACTCCCCTTCCTCCAGGAGGGGTTCTCATGTTTGTGAGGGTGTGTCCTCTCTCCCGGAGAGCCCGAGGGACCCACACTGGGATATTTGAATGAGCAGTGCTGATGAGAGGCTGAAGGTGCTTCACTGTTTCACCTGGGAATGGGAAGGACACTTCCGACTCCATGACTGGTGAATGCACACATGGAGAAGAGAGCACACTCCAAATAAAACCTGTAATTTTGTCCATTAAATTCTGTTTTGTAGATGCTTATCACTTCAATGAAAAACCTGTCCCTCTACTGACAATGGTCAGTCATACCTGCCATTGAGGGCCTGGGACTGTGGCTGCGCCCACAGGAGTGGCTGGATGGTCTCCAGCTCTTCCTTGCTACATTTCATGAACACTGAGAAACAGAAAAACACTTTTCCCAAAACAGTGATGGACAACGTGATAAATATATAGAACATTCTAAAAAGCTTAAAGTGATAGAGATGAATTTTTAAGATTACCAGTAGAATAAGTCATTGCATAAATTAATGTAATAATATTTTATGAAAGCAAAATATTATGATCATGTTAGCGTAGTATTGGTAACATAGCAGATAGAATGGCTTTGATCATTAATGTCCAGTCCTACTAATTCTCAATCTCTTATTTTGCTTTATATTGGTTTATTTATAAGATTTATTTAAATTTGTCCATTTGGTGTTTTTCAAATAATGAGAAATAACTTGAATTTTTATAAAACCACTAACTGGAATGCTATTCCAACCTTTCTTAGTCAAGTTAGTGTTGGAAATAACTGTGACTACTATATAAATATTAATGTTTATATTTCTCAGAATGTGTTGGAAATAACTGTGACTACTATATAAATATTAATCATAGAGGTTTATACATAAGCCCCATTTTAAACACTATTTTGGATGTTGCTTTATATCTATAACAAATAAAAATTTTAAATTCTTACTCAAGATGTTGCACTATGTTTTGCTTTTTAATTAGTAAATAACATGCTCTTGTAAAACCTTTTGTGTGGAAATCGCCATAACTTATTTGCTATCCTTTGAACTGAGAAGGACAAAAATACAGACACACACAACAGCCTTCTGATGATATAAGCTATGAAATACATGTGCAGATACATCACGTATGCTTCTGCACATGTATTTTGTCTCTACATATTTTATAATCTTAATACTTTGTAGACTCAGTCATAAAAATGACTCCCCTAGTTTTATAAGCATATATTTATAGTTTTGTGTATTTTTTCATTACAAAGAGTAATTTCATTAATTTTATTAAAAGCTTTTTCTATAAGGAATAATTTCTTGGAAATTAATTGGGTGTGATACGAGGTGGTTGTTGCCACCATCCCTCTCATCTTATCTCCATGTGTCTCGTCAACTCCGTGTATCTCATCTCCATGTGTTTCATTATCCCCATGGATCTCATCACCTCCATGAGTCTCATCACCTCTGTGTGTCTCATCACCTCCATGAGTCTCATCACCTCCATGAGTCTCATCACCTCCATGAGTCTCATCACCTCCGTGTGTCTCATCACCTCCATGAGTCTCATCACCTCCATGTGTCTTATCACCTCCATGAGTCTCATCACCTCCATGAGTCTCATCACCTCCATGAGTCTCATCACCTCCGTGTGTCTCATCACCTCCGTGTGTCTCATCACCTCCATGAGTCTCATCACCTCCATGAGTCTCATCACCTCCGTGTGTCTCATCACCTCCGTGTGTCTCATCACCTCCATGAGTCTCATCACCTCCATGTGTCTTATCACCTCCATGTGTCTCATCACCTCGATGAGTCTCATCACCTCCATGAGTCTCATCACCTCCATGTGTCTCATCACCTCCATGTGTCTCATCACCTCCATGAGTCTCATCACCTCCATGTGTCTCATCACCTCCATGAGTCTCATCACCTCCGTGTGTCTCATCACCTCCATGAGTCTCATCACCTCCATGAGTCTCATCACCTCCATGTGTCTCATCATCTCCGTGTGTCTCATCACCTCGGTGTGTCTCATGGCCTCCCTGTGTCTCATCACTTCCATGAGTCTCATCACCTCCGTGTGTCTCATCACCTCCATGAGTCTCATCACCTCTGTGTGTCTCATCATCTCCGTGTGTCTCATCACCTCAGTGTGTCTCATCGCCTCCCTGTGTCTCATCACCTCCATGAGTCTCATCACCTCCCTGTGTCTCATCACCTCCATAAGTCTCATCACCTCCATGTGTCTCATCACCTCCGTGTGTCTCATCACCTCTGTGTGTCTCATGATCCCATGCCTGTCATCTCCATACATCTCATCTCCATGTGTCTCATCTCTATGCGTCTCATGTTCATGCTTCTCATCTCCATAGGTCTCATCATCTGTTATATCTCATCTCCATGTGTCTCATCTGCATATTCCATCCCCATGCATCTCAGCTCCATGTCTCATCTTCATGTGTTTCATCTCCATGTGTCTCTTCACCCCCATGCTTCTCATCTCCGTGCATTTCATCATCTCTTGTGTCTCATTTCTGTGTGTCTCATCTCCATGTGTCTCATCATCTTCATGTGTCTGTGTACCCAGCCTGGCCTCATTGCCTACTTGGAACAGATGGGTTAAAGACCTGACAATCACATACCTCAGGTAGGGTTTTGCTTTTATTATGAATATCAGCCTCATCATTCTGCCTTTTTGTTCTTCTCTAGAGTGGCCAGATCTGGTGGAAGAGGAAAAAAATGTAGTTATTGAATTCAGTCAATTGTTTGCGTCTTTGAAGCTTTCAACAGAATTCCATCAAGAAAGGTTCTGGCTGGTCCCACAGACATATGGATATCCAAGGAGCTACCTAAAGGTAAGAAACTCTATGTGGTATTAATAATTTAAGCTTTACATGCAGATAGGTGTTTTGCATATATACCTTAAAATATGTTAGTTTGAAAAGCATAAATATATGTTTGTGAAGGAAGCAGCATTATATTTGATATAGAATACCACACCTCTTGCTTTTAATAAATCATACAGTATAAAGTCAGAACATGTAATCTCTTGGTAAACAAAGACTCAAGTAGCCTTCTGTTATCTAGCTACAACAGCACCCAAAAGAAGAATTTATAAACATACTAATAGGTCTGGTTCATCCTTCAACAGTCATAGAGAAGCTCCTTTGTACAAAGTCCCTTTAAATACAGATCCCTATGTCCACTATTAGTTCTATTTTGGGGTATTTTATATTTAAGGAAATTAAGAAAGTCATTAATTAGGGACTCTTTTGCATTGCCAGAGTGCTTGTAGGTTTCTGTTGGTTCCTGCTGATAACCCTCCCTTGCTGCCACTGTGGGCTCTGGGAGTCATGTTCCTCGAAAAACTTCAGGTTGCCACATTTTATTTTCAAAATAATTGTGGTAAAATACACATAACATGAAGTGTACCATTTTCACGGTTTTCAAACGTATAATTCGTGATGTCAAGTGTCTTCACATCCTGGTGCACTGGTCACACCTTCCATCTTCAAAAGTTTTTCGGTCACAAACTGAAACCCTGTCCCAATTAAACACTAACTGCTAAGGCCTCCCCTGCACTCCCTGGTCCCAGCATTCTGCTTTCTGTCTCTGTGAATGTGACACCAGACTTAGCTCATGTGAGTGGCGTTGTACAGTATCTGTTCTTTTGTGACTGCTCTCTTTCACTTAGCATGATGTCCTCAAGGTGCAGCCATGTTGCAGAATGGGTCAGAACATCCTTCCTTTCTAAGGCTGAATAATAGTCCACTGTACATCTCAGTGGACATGTGTGCTGCTTCTACCTCTCAACTACTGTGAATTATGCTACTGTTAGCTTGGGTGAAGAAATATGTATATTTGAGTCCCTGATTTTACATCTCCTGGGCATCCACCCAGAAGTGGGATTGCTGGGTTATGCGCAACATATTGTATTTTTAATTCGTTCAGGAAATGCCACTCTTTTCCATAGTGGTCGCACCACAAAATGGTGCATTATTGCCACAGTTCTCAGGGTTCCAGTTGCTCCACATCCAGGCTGACACTGTTGTTTTCTGTGGTTTTCTTTTTAAAAAATACTAGGCATCCTGGTGGATGTGAAGTGGTATCCTATTGTGGTTTTGATTTGCATTTCCCTAATAGTTCATGACGTTGAGCATCTTTCCATGTGTTTACAGGACATTTGCATGTCTTCTTCGGAGAAATGTCTACGTCCTTTGCCTTAATCAGGTTCTTTGTTTTTTATTGTTATTGAGTTGTAGGAATTCTTATATATTATAGATATTAACTCCTTATCATATGTATGATTTGCAAGTATCTTCTGTTTTATGGGTTGCCTTTCACTTTGTTGGTAATGTACCTTGACACAAAAGCATTTCGTTGTTTTCTTTTATGTTTTGATGTTGCCCAACTTCACTATTTTTTTTTAACCTAACTTTAGGTATCATATTTAATGAATCATTGCCAAATTCAATGTCAGTAAGCTGATCCTTCCTGTTTTCTTCTAACAGTTTTGCAGCTTTAGCCTCTGAGTTTAGGTTGCTAACCCATTTGGAGTTATTTATTTATTTATTTACAGATTTAAGGTAAGAGTCTAACTTTATTATTTTGCATATGGTTATCCTCTGTGTGTTGAAAAGACTGTCCTTGCCCTACTAAATGGTTATGGCACCCTTGTCAAAAATCATTTGACCATATATGCAAGAGTTTATTTCTGGGTCCTCTATTCTGTTCCATTGGTCTGTATCTCTGTCTTTATGCCAGTACCACACTGTTTTGATTACTGTAGGTTTGTAGTAAGTTTTCAAGTCAGGAAGTGTGAAATGTCTGTCTGTGTTCTTTTTCAATATTGTTTTGACTATCTAGGGGTCTCTTAATATTCCATATGAATTTTGAAATAGATTTATTTCTGGAAAAAAATGACCTTAAGATTTTGAAAGGAATTGAACTGAATTTGTAGATCATATGGCTAAGTTTCTTATTGAGACAGAAACAGGTTTTTTTTTTAATACTTTCTAGTAAAGAATTTCTATGTGCAATTTAAACATGTATCATGACTTTAAATAATTCTTTCTCTTTGGAAAAAAAAAGTTCAGATTTTTACCTCGTTTTTCTGAGCCTGGTCTGATTAACAATGAGCAATTATATAAGAATATCAAATATAAAGTTTTCTGAAATCTTCCCTAAAGATGAAGATGTTGTTTCTGTTTAGTTTCTTTAAAACTCAGCTTTGTTTTTAAGACTTAATTCTCTAGCAGTTTCTTTAAAATTCAGCTTTGTTTTTAAGACTTAATTCTCTAGCAGTAATTTTGAAGGCTTTGTTCTCTAGCAGTAATTTCTTAGGTAGAAAGTCAACAATGGCATGGGATGTTCCACCTAATCACAGCGATTGAAGATACCCCGGCATCCAGGGGCTTATTGTTCATGACAAGAGACTAGAAAATATCCAAGCTTAGATACGTAGATGTTAGGCATCATCCAAGACCACCGTGAATACTAACAATGTAGAGAGGCTTGGAGCACGTGTTTAATTCCCCAACTGTGTCCATTTATACATCATAAAACTTATCACTCATAGAGCCCTATACAGTAAGCACTAGCACGGGGCAACCACGAACTCTCTGCAAGGAAGCATGACTATTATTCCCTCTTTAGAGGTCAGTAGAGGGAAGATGAGAGAGCTTAGGTGACTAACCTAAGACAACATAATTGATAAGCAGCCAGGACGGGACCTGAACCATGCACAACTGTCCTGGAAAGAAGGCTGGTGTACCATATGGTGGGAAGGAATGATGTCTGAGGATTTAGACTTAACACAAATCAGGAACTCCAAGAAGCCTTTAATTTCAGTTCTTAATTTAAGCCTAAATTCAACTCTAAGAAAAATATTCAAAAATTAGCACTTAGAAACGACATGACAAAAGTCTCACTCAAAGAACAGACTTTGTTTTTACCACTGCCCTTTTCCGCCACCAGTGCTAAGTAGTGAGTGGGTATTTATCATTCGTTCATCATTCTCTCATGCTTTCAACAGTGCCAAGTACCTGTTTTGTGCCAGGAACTCTTGTGTCTGTATGTATAAAAATCAATGAGATGCAGTCTTTGCCCTCAAAGACTTTGCACATTGAACAAACGTAAGGCGTGGAGAGAACTAAAGGAAGGCTAGACCGTACTATTTCCCTTGATGCAAAACGTGTCTTACTCCTTTCTGCGTTCCAGAGCTGGGCTTGTTTTCTGGGCTGTATTAAGTACACAGTCACATCTCAATGAATCCAGAGGTCTGTGCAAGCTGTTGAGAGGGACACAGAAGAGATCTTAATTGGGAGCAGAGGAATCCAAGAGAACTTTGCAGAGGGGAGACCACTCCATCAGTGGTTCCTTAAAGATTAGTTTATTAGATGAATAGATCTGGAAATGGCTGGCTTGAGAGAAGGAAAATACAAAACTCAGAGATGGGAAGCATCCAGTAATGGATGTGAAATACTATTCAGTTGTCACGTACAGCGACACGTTAGGATAAAGGGATTAGCTCCACATGGCTTAGGTTTGGTGTTTATGAAATGAGCATGGGTACTGTCTGCATTCTGTGGTCCATAGGAGACAGAATGGGATGTGGCTCTGTGTCTCACCCTGTCAGATGGAACGTAGAACAGAATGGTCCTCTGTAAGAAGTTGCATGCTTCCTCTCAGTCCTTTACATCGATGACTACTTTCTTTCACTCATCTGCGTGCTGTCCTTTCTGCCCCCAAAGTCTGGTGTTACTGTCTTCAACTTTCTGAATTCTGTTTTAGTAGCTGCTGTGCAGTCTGCCTAACTGCAGAGTCCGGGAATTGTTCTGCTAGTCCTAGCCTCAGATTACAGCTCAGAATCAGAAGCACGCAGATGGAAGGACCCTTAGCACCACCACCGTGGCAAAGCCGTGGCACTCAAACCCAGGCCCCACGCCCTTCCCCGACCCTCAGCCCTTCCCTCCCCTGCAGGTCTCACCCCACCGTGTGCCATCTCTTCTGTCTGTGGCAGCTGGCTTCCTTTAGCATCTCCACTTACGAAGGACATGGGGGCTTGATCCTATGGGAGAAATAAAAATGCCATAGAACAAGATTTAGATTTAGGGCATTTTTCTGTCCTCGTGTGTCCCAATTAGCCACTGTGATTGCTGAGCCGTGAACACCTGTGGCGTCTCCACAGCTGGTGCTCTAGGAAATCCAATTTCCCCTGAACCAGAGCCCAAAGAGAAAATCACACTCTGCATCCAATTTCCATGCTAAAGACTTTCCTTAAAATAAAATCAATATCTGTTTCCCAAAAAACTACATGAATTGTGTTCTGAATGGTGACTATTTTAAAGAAAAGTATATAATGCATCCAGAAGAAAAAATCTGCGGAAATAGCTCCAGCTCTATAAATCTATGTATCCTTTGACCCTTTGCAAGAAATATATTTAAAACAGTGAACAAATGTCATTAGGTTTAGTCCTGGAACTGCCAACAATCACTTGTCTTTGGGTAAATCTCTACAAAATATTCGTTCCTTTTTCTGTAAAACAGAAATAAATGATCAAACGAGATGAATATCAAGAACCTAATGTAAACTATAAAAGATGATGATAGTAGCGAACCATTTATTAATCATCCAGTCTGCACCAAGCTTGGTTCTAAAAGTGCCATGTCTTATTTAATGTTCAAAAAAAAAAAAAACACTATGAAGCTAGTTGTCTGTGTGTGTGTATGTGCGTGTGCGTGTGGTGTGTGTGTGTGTTAGTTTTCATACTGCTGATAAAGACATACCTGAGACTGGGTAATAAAACAGAGGTTCAATGTATACACAGTTCCATGTGGCTGGGAAGGCCTTGCAATCATGGCAGAAGGTGAAAGCCACATTACGTGGCGGCAGGCAAGAGGGAAATGAGGGCCAAGTGGAAGGGAAACCGCTTATGAAGCCATCAGGTCTCCTGAGACTCCTTAACTACCATGACAACAGTACAGGGAAAACAGCTCTCATGATTCAGTTGTCTCCCACTGGGTCCCTCCCACAACATGTGGGGATTGTGGGAGCTACAATTCAAGATGAGATCTGGGTGCAGACACAGACCCAGACCATGTCCGTCTGTCTATCTAAATTCATAATTTATATTAGAAAAAAATTAATGTACAGAGAAGTTAAGTAACAGTTAACAGATGACACAGATAGAATCCAAATCTATGTAGGCATTTTAACTTCCAAGCTGATGTTGTTAACTACAGTGAACTAACTCTGCTCTCTCTACAAAGCCGTATGCAGACAGTATACATTATTATTCTTGTGTCTATTTCACAAACACGTGTAACACGTATCACTTATACGCACACATAATACGCTGTGTGGGTATACACACCAAGAACCTGTAGGGCTGCTACATTGCTGCCAAATCCAATTGTTCTGCTTTAGTGGCTCAATGCCGTGAACATGACTTCACAGTCATCGTCCTCACACATCCTTCCCCAGAAAGCAACCGAATCGTTCTGAGCCGTGCTTTGTCAAGGTCCTCCCTAGGTCATGGAGGGACGTTTTCCAGTTGCCTTCATCATGATTCATTTGGGTTGCTTCAATCATGATTTTTAGGTTTTCATTAAAACAATGTATCTTGCAGTGTGGTATTATAAAATCTAATGGATAGTTAAAAATAAATAAATTTGTTGAACTTTTATGTTTCTGGAATGTCGTTTAGGAAATAGTAGAAATTTGCATTTCTCATGACTCGTGTTATCAAAGTCACAGACCACGCCTGCAGGAGAGTAGGATGCCAGAGTGCTGATCTCTGTCCTCCTGTTCTGGGGTGTGCTGGGAACTGCAAATCAAACATCTCCTTCCTCCTCACTGAGGACAGTTACCTGAAATCAGGGACCCTGTGATGGAAGCAGAATTGGAAAGTAAGATCGGTGGTTCAGGACCATGGGCCACTTTGGGGGATTCAGATCTAAGGGGCACTCAGATATTGTCAAGGGACTTAGGCCCCAGGGATCCACCCAGGAGGACGGGAGGCAGGCGTGTGCCTGCGATGGGTTTCTCTTTGCTTGGCTGAGGGTCCTGCTGCAGTCAGCGCGTGGACCACCTACCTCTGGTGTGTGGCACAGAGGTCCACGGAAGCTTCACACACACGGATTTTCTACACAAGAATTTCTGAGTTTCAATGCCCTTGTTCCCATTTCCCCTTTGAATAGAAGCAGGAAACTTTCTAAGCCTGAAGTTGTCAAGCCAGGGCTGCATTTTGCTGGTGCTACACAAATTCAGATAAATCTTATAAAGCGGTATCAGTTCCTGCCCTCATCGACATCGTTGTATAAGGTTTGTTTCGTTTTGTTCTGTTTTTCTGGTCAGGGGAGAAGGGACTGGAAGACTGTGGAGTGGGCTAAAGTGATTCCTCGGGTTACTGGTACTAATGGTTTAGAACATCAGACTGCACATCAGGCTGTATCTCCCCTTCACAAAATGAGAAGCGGAAACACGGACGGAGCTCAGTGCACGCTGTCTGCGTCAGGGCTGGGTCTCTTCCTGGAGCAAGCTCACAGTCCACGGTCTGTCATGCTCCACAATTTACTGGGGACAGCCCCATGCCTTGAAGGAGACAATTTTTCTTCTAGAAACCTGGGAAGACATTTGTGTTAGACAGCCGTTGCTGGCAAATTGTGCGGTGGGAGTTTAAGCTAGATACTTTGTTCACTGTTTTTATATTTTCTCCTTAGTAGTAGTTTACATTATTTCCTTGACTTCTGATTTTAAAAGATTATACACTATCATAGTCATAAAAATGTTTGGAGAAGCATATCCTATTTAATTAACTAGCGGCATCTTCCATTTAAGCTTCTTGTATGTAGATTCCATTGTCTGCTTAGGTCAATAATCCTTCTTAAATGTAGTTAGCCATATTTTTATCATGAAAAATCAGAGTGTTGAGCTTTTAAACTTTCTTCCAAAAAATAGAAATGTGTGACTTTATTCAATATGCTAAGGCTTGTACAATGTATATCCCAGAGAATATTAATGTTTAATATACATAATCTTTCTTTTTAGTTCTGAAGGAGAATGTTCATGTAGCCCCATTCCACAGAAGGTCCTACAATGGCCATTAAGGGTCACTTTGTCAGGGGAAGCCCTTCTTATCAGGTGTATCATTTTCATTAGTCTTGTGGACATATTCTAATTTGAGGGGATAAAAATCATGTTAGCATTAGTATCATAGGTATCTTTCATAAATAAATAAATCAAATGTAAAACTTATGGGTGGGAATTAATAGAAACTGACCAAGTGAAATGAAGAGCATATTTAGGTCCCATGTAAGACATTAAACTTCAATGTAGTCACTGCAGAAATGAAATGAATAAATCTTTCTGAGTCAAAAGAACTTTCAGGACAATGTAGAAAGGTGGAAATTTTAGTGCAGGTATTGTTTTAATGTTGCACTAATAAATAAGAAACCACTCATTAGAATATAGCAGAAATGGGACAACTCAGTGACTTATTAGCATATTAAATTTAGCAAATAAAAATATTAACTGAAAATGGGCAAAGGATATAGGAAGACAATTCCAAGGAGAAACAAATGGAATTGATGCTAGAAAAGCTGCTCGAACTCATGACACCATAGCCTCCAAGTGGAGCCACTAAGTCATGGCTTTCCCTCTCAGTGGGCACGAATTTATGCAGGAAACTCCAGTTAGCACTACTGAGAGTGAAGCATGTAGCAGTCAGGCAGGTTGATAGCAAAGTATTGGAGAGGATGGGTCACAGGCAATTATTAGCAATATCAGTGGAGCTCAGAAAGGATGTCTCCTCTGTACTAGCAATTCCACTTCTGGATATTTAGTGTACAAATATTCACACACAGGAGAGCAAAGCTGCAAGTATAACCTGACAGCCAGTGCAGAAGCCAAGCTCATGGCCACTGACCACACCTGTAGGAACTAAGGGGTGGCTTCACCCTGGACAAGCTGCTGGTCTCTCTGTGCTGTCATTTCCTTTTCTGTATGCCAGGAATAATCACCGTATTTATACCTAAGAGAGCTATGGTGAAAATCGATTGCAAGGGTTAAAATGGCACTTGCCACGTAACAAACATTTTTATATTAGAAATGTTGGCTACTTTCACTGCATTCATTACAGGTCTTGTTTATAAGAACAAGATTCTGGAAACAACTTAAATATTTATCCATAGGAGTCTGGTGAAATAAATCATTCTATAGTCACGTAATGGAGCACGATAAATTTAGTTTTTTTAAATGAAGGAGATTACATAAATCTAGCCCAAGATATAATATTAAGCAAAATTTTGCAGGGTGAAAAAACCATGCATGCGATTTGTATATTTTTAAAAGCATGTGTATATGTAAATGCTTGTCAGTGCATTCGACTTCAGACCACAGGAGAGGTTGTCTCAGAGGGAAGGAATTAGGTGCCTGAGGGGAGAAAAAAAGCTTTTCGTAGTATATTTCTTGAAGCTTTAAGAAAGCTGTGCCATGTATGTATGCGTTCCTTTTTAAAATAAATTGTTCCTGTTTGTATTCACATATTCATGGAGGGACCATGTTAGCAACAGACCCACAGAGGATCACGGGGAGGGAGGGATAGAGCCATATTATTGGTGCCAAACCTGGGGACACCAGGCCATCAGAAAGAAGAAAGTTGGCCTAAAAATCCAAATAGTTCTATTGAATTTGAGAGAGTAGTGGGGAGAGAATCTTCCACCAGCTGAGCAAAGGCACTGAGGCAGAAAAATATAGGTCCTATTTGAGAAAAAGGCAATTTGTCAAATTTCTGGTGTATTCACAGTACAGCTACATGAGCAGAGGAGAGGGAAATTGGAACATTTCATTGCCGGGAACTTATTTAAAATGCTTTGCATGCTGTCTTAAGAAAAAATAAAATGAGAGAGTGAGGGGTGAGCAACAGAGAATCCCATCCACAGCCCATGGGGTTATTCGTTTTATTTTTCGAACACGGTTTCATAGGCAGGTGGGTGGTTTTGAGGATGCTCTCTGAATTATTCGAAGCACTTGCAGACAGTTCTGCCCTTCTGTGAGGCTCTGCGGGGACACCCCTCCCAGAGCCTCTCCCACCAGGCCTGCTGCAGGAGGGTTGCCGCTTCCGCACCTTCAGGAAGGGCAGGCAGAACAGTCGGAGTGCAGCAGCCTGCCCGCGGGAAGCCTGCCCCAGAAACTGTGCTATGTGCACAGTGATGGATGAGGCTCGTATCCTTGTCGTTTCATGGGAGATTTACAGGCATAACTCTCATTAGCGCTAATGGGAGTTTCTTGCATAAATCTTGCATGCAGGAAGGTGAGAAAAACAGTTTTCTTTGATTCCTCGTAGATTTTCTGTTTGAGTCTTCATTCCCTCAGTCTGGGGGCTGGCTTTGGTGTATCATCAGGCGCCTTGCACTTAAACTGCCATTGCTCCTCATTTACATGGAAATGGACCGAAGACAGGGTTCTGAACTCACATGTTTAAACACCTCCTCCTCGTGCCATCATCCTTGCAAGCACGCATATCCAATTAGTGCAACCAATCCAACAAATTTCCATGTGTCAGTTGTACCTGCTGTGAATGTCATTCTGTTCAGTGATAACAGGGCTTACGTCCCAAAATAGAGGCAGGGGTTGAGGCATGGGGAACACGGAGTCCTTGTTGTGAGCTGAATTATTTTTAAAGTGGCTACAGTACCAATCCTTTTAAAAGTGCTGGCCTGTGTATGAAGCCAGGGTTAGGCTTTGGGGAAGAAGGCGAGCCATGGCCCCCATCACCCAATCACCATCTCTCCCCAAGGCGGGTAATTGAGGGTCCATTTATACGATCAATGCAAATATTTAGAAGGACATAGAGTCATTTCAAAGAAGATGTCTGAGATTCTAAGAAGGCTTTGTCTCACACTGCATCTAAGATGAGAGACTCCAGCATTTCCCAAAGCCCACTGCAGGGTTTTGTGCTGTGGTGTGAGTGCATGTCTTTTGCCCTTCCCATCAAACCACAATCAGAACTTCTGGGTGTCTGTTGCTGGTTCGCAGGCGGTGTTGGTGCAGGAATCTGATACTCTTTACATTAAACTGCTGATTAAAGTTTACCTTGATAACCTCAGGTACGTTCAGTTCTGACTGAGAACAATGAATGTGGTGTATCATGACAGAAAGACTTTAACTGTAACTAAAATTGTGCAACGATTTACAGACAAGTGTGAACAGGAGGTACCGTCTTGCCATTGTGTGTATCCATTTGTGTGTGGCTCACTCGGAAATGCACAGAGACCCGTATCTGAGTAAGCCAAGCTAGGTTAACAGAAGATGTGTGTTCCTTGATAGGAAAAGAGAAATAAGCAAAACCACTGTAACACATTCACCCAAAACATTCACCCAGAAACCCAGTATTTTAAACAGTAAATTAAAAATGAAAGACAACTACCTTTTGAACTTTTTCCTTATTTATTGTTCTTCAAAAAAACAACTATCTGTTTGATTGAATTCATCTCTGTCAGCCAAAAATGACAAAAATTGTGTCTTCCTCTCTAATCTGTCAAATTCTCCATCAGTCAAAACGTGGCCTTATGGTTAACGGAGATTATTTTTAAATTAATTTTTATTTTAGCCATGCTATGAACAATTTGAGAAGGTTTTGTGTACCATATTCATGCATCCACTCACTCATTCAGCAGACATTGCTGGCGTCCTCGGGGGTGGCAGGCACTGCTCCTGGTGTGGGGGGAGGGGGGCAGAGTAGAACAAAGATGCCACACTGAGCTCAGGGCAAGGAAGCAGGGGAAGGGAGCCAGTCACCCACGTGTAAGTCATGGGCCAATCAGGAAGGAGGCCACACAGACAGTGGGCGTGGTTCTTTCCAGGTGTCTTGCAGGAGTGGCCAGGAAGGAATGGAAAGGGAGCTGGAGGCAGGTGGCGCTGGGCTGTCCCTGGGGAGACGCACTGGGACTAAAGTAATTAAGTTAACACATTGTAGGGTATGGCCACAATGTACAATGACTTCTTGTGGTTCTGAGTCCCCTTTTAATTTCTGCCAATGGTGAGAACTGATAACGATATAACAAGAAGTGTCACGGCATTCCCATTGTAATTTACTGGTAATTGAGGGTAATATATTAGAACAAGTTTTCCGGAGAATAAATGAATTACTGTGACTTAATTTAATACAAGAGACTAGATGGCTGAGGCAGGGGGTCAGGGATTGAGGTGTCAAGAGTCCAGGATTTTGGAGAAATCATCCATAGGGCATAGAAGCCATCGGGAATCTTTGCAGAGTGATTTTGGACACGATAGCTGTGAACCAGGGGCTGAAACCCTCATGGAAGGTGGGTGAGGTTCTGGGCTTGGGCCACATCCGGGTGTCACTTTGAGTCTTAGATGAACTGAGCTTCATGGCTGATGAGTTTTAGGGAAACAAAGAAAGACAGGTCCAGGGTCCCAGAGCACACTCCGCCCCCAGGTCAATGCTGCTGGCACCAGGTGAGGGTTGCCGGAGCCAGTGTCAGGAAGACCCTGCTCACAGGGAAGTGCAGGGGGAAACGCAGAGAGGAGAGGACATGCAACCCCAGGGGTCTGGGAGGCTGTCACTACTGTCCTGATGTCAAGAACAGGGACAGGCGTGCTGAGATCCGGATGCATGCCGGGTGTTTGGGGCTTAGAGACAGAGGACAGGTGCCCTGCATGGGAAGAAATAGAGCAGAGAAAAGACTAGGCAGTGGCTCCAAGGTGACAGGGAGGCCGGGACTGTCTGGGCAGGGACAGGGCCTCTGTGTGGTTCTGAGGCCCCTTTTAATGTCTGCCAGTGGTGAGTAGTGATAACATAACAAGAAATTGCATGCCATTCCCATTGTGATGTACTATTAATTGAAGGTAATATACTAGATCAGGCGTCCCCGTCCCCAAACTTTTTACACAGGGGGCCAGTTCACTGTCCCTCAGACTGTTGGAGGGCCGCCACATACTGAGCTCCTCTCACTGACCACCAATGAAAGAGGTGCCCCTTCCTGAAGTGCAGCGGGGGGCCAGATAAATGGCCTCAGGGGGCCGCATGCAGCCCGCGGGCCGTAGTTTGGGGACGCCTGCATTAGAACAAGTTTTCTGGAAAATAAATGAATTACTGTGACTACGTGTAATACACATAGCACTGCAACTTTGAGTATGGAAATAGTATAATTGCTTAGGATTGATAAATATGCTGTATACCACAAGGCTTATTTTAAATTGATTGCAATTGTCAGGGTTCTTCAGAGATCAGTCCAAAGGTGCAAAACAGATGCTGTTCATTCTATGGTGGGGCGACTTCCTCATGAACCCAGCAGGAGTCAAAAATACCGGAGCTGAAAATGCATTTAATCCGCATAACCTGCTGAACATGATAGCTTAGTCTCACCTGCCTTCAACATGCTCAGAACATTCACACCAGGCTACAGATGGCCAGGATCTTCTGGAAACAGAGTCCATGGTAGAGCCAGGGTTCGCCCTCGGATTGCAGGGCTGCTGGTGAGCTGCCCAGCACCTGGAGAGGGTGTCTTTCCCTTGCTACTGAAGGTCTCTGGGTTTAAGCGGACCTGCAGGAAGCAGGAGATACTCTGTGCTATCTACCCTCTTGAAAACAAAACTCCACTTGTAAGATTAACTTAAGCAAAGGTGATTTTTTTGGTAAGAGAGCTAGGGGTGTGGAGAGACGCTCCACAGAACTATTTCTTTATGAGACTTAGATACATTTATGGTACAGTCTCACTAGAAGGAAGAAACTTGTCCACGGGGAATCTTTGAGTTCAGAGGTTCTGTCTCTGACGGTCAAAGTAGGAAGATGGTTGTTATTACACATTTTGGCTTTATACAGCTGCAGGCATCTGACTTTAAACCATCTGCTTAGGCTGCAAGACAGAGGTACCAGGCCCTTCTCTTCTTTCCAGAAAATCCATAATGAAACCAGAGAAATTTGCCTCCAGCGAGTGAGCAGAGCCAAAGGGCCTGCTAGGGCTGCCATGGGGGAAGGGCTTCTTTGGCAGGGAGGGAGATGCCACCAAATGCTCTCGGCCCCAGAAGGACGAGGAGCTGCCACAGAAAATGTTTCTGATGTTTGGTCATTTGATAAGAGACAAAGAATATCTTTGTGAAACAAAAAGTGATGATAGCATGATCCAGTTCGCGGTGAATTCCAGTTCACCTCATGAAGTGCTGGGTGGCTCTTTGGGGCGCCGGGAGGAGACGAGGCCCGGCTGGCCTCCAGCTTCTCCCTCCCCCAGCAGCTTCCCATCTAGAAGGGGAACGTTTTTAAGGGAAAGAAGACAACTTCCCTCAAGGAAAACAACTTTATGTTGGATTTGCAGTTGACTTTGACAAGACTCAAACGTGGCGATTTCATAGTCTTCATCACCTTGCATTAACAGTACATTTATTCCGTAAGTTTAACTTCCACCTTTCCCCAAAGCTGTAACTCAATTCAAAAGTTCAGGTTACCTGAAGCAAAATTATTAATGCATCAGTAATATATTTTTATATTTATCTGCTAAGTGACATATTCCTGGATAAAACCTCAGGTAGTTTGCAATTTTACATAAACACATTTTTATAAACAAACATATCTTTCCAGAAAAGGCAGTATAATTAAAAAAATTATGTTTCACCATGAGTCGCCCTGTTTCTCTTTTTGCCTTATTTGAGTTTTCTATTTTTCTGCTTTCTAAGCACGTTGGTTACTGTGGAGATGGTGTCAGAATTAGCAGTTTCACAAATGCAAGTAGAAAAGTAGAAACCAGTTAATTATAGTTTTTTAAACTTCAAATGAATATAATACATGAAATTTTAAAAAATATTCACACTTAATAAAACCACTTTTACTTCAAACTTTTAAATAATTACCCCCAAAATGACCCCCCAACAATGATCCATTCTTCAGGAATTGACAAAAAATTAATAAATAAATATTGATACTTTTCCCAAAATATCACATGTTCCTAATTTTCCCTGAAGAGAGACCAAGTGTCTAATTATAAGGACACATTTCAGTTTCCACCCGGAACTTAAAAATGTGGATAATAAATTCACTTATAATTCATTTTCCCACCTGAAAACTAATTTCTGGCTGCATATGATAAATACGCCTTGCTATGGGAGGGGATTTCCGGAGCAGGGGACACCCAGGCTTTGGTCAGGTGGTCACCTGCACCAGCCAGAGCCTCACACCGACTCCAAGCACAGACGTTCTCAGAACCGAGCGTTGAAGATTCATCTGCGTGGAGGATTTCTGTCCCTCCCCAGTTCCAAACTTTCCATCCTGTAGCCAAGGAAACTTGTCATAAGGACAGGTGGGATGTGCACCTTGCATGTACATGACTGTATTGGGCACACATAGAAATTCAGTCACTTATCAAGAAACCAGAGTACACATGTACATGGCAGTGCCAAGGGCGGAGGACACATCACTAGTTTCCAAATGTACAGCGCTAGAAGGATGATTAAACCAGAACACCAGGACAAGTGAAAAGAGACCAAAACAGTAGCACTGACACACGTCACCAGATGTGATCAGCACATACTGATGGGTTCCTAAATGAGGAGAGGATGCTGTGCAAGGGTCCATTCCTAGCTTAGTTTCATTTCTGCAGGCACCCACCCACACACCTGTGGGCACATGCCCTTTCTATGATTCTACCAGGCGTTGTCCCTGCCTATTTGTCATGTCTGTGTTCCCTTAGCCACCTTGCTTCCTGCAACCAGGCATGAATAAGGGTCTCCTCGCTTGATCCATCTCGCACTCCTACACTGGCAGCCATTCCGCCTGGAACAGCCTTCCTGGCTCCTTCCCAAGTCTCATGACCCTGGTCACATGCCACTGAGTAACTTGTAAATGGACAAAGCATGAGCAGGCTGACCCAGGCATGCCACGTGAGCTCACAGTCTGTCCCCAGATGAACACATCCTATTCCTCAGCAAAGCCCATCACCTGTCTTCTGGTCAAGTTTGCTGTCTTTGATGTTTTGATAAGCGGAGAACCTGTGACATTCTCTAGGTTCAAAGTCATATCCATTCTTTATCATCTATCAATTCACACATTTTCACCTTCATAAATTCAACTTTGAACATTCCTGCAACTGGCAAACTTCCCTCACAGTTAGGGAACAGTTACTTCCCTCACAGTCAGGAAGCAAGAGGTTCTGATGCATTTAGGAACTTACCGAACTGAAGATTTGTCCACAGAACACATCAAGGTCATGCACAGAATTTTGTTGTTGTTGAGTGAGTCTCATTTGGTTGCCCTGGCTAGAGAACAGTGGTGCAGTCATAACCCACTGCAGCCTCAAACTCCTGGGCTCGAGCAATCCTCCTCACAGAGCTTCCAGAGTAGCCGAGACACAGGGGCCAGCCATCATGCCTAGGCATGCGTGAAATGTTTATAAAACAGTCACTGTGAGATTGTGAGGGTCAGATACCACAAAATATGTGAGAGTGTTGAGAACCGTGACGTGACCCGTAATTACCACTTCCCAGTATTCGGGAAAATGCGCTCGTGAGATTCTGTTCATTCTCGTGGTGCTGACCAACTGCCTTCCATGTGCCAGTGCTGTTCCACGTACCAGGAAGTTAGCCACATAACACGAGGAGCTGGAGGTGACAGTGCCTCTTTGACAGGGAGGGTGGTCGGTGGCTGAACAGTCACAACCTGATATGCCAGAGCTGTGGTGAAAGGAGCCACGAACAGAGAGGAGGGCCAGACACCGGGGAGGCCCCGGAAACAGTGATGCCTGAACATCATCAGGGGTGAGCTCAGAGGGGTGAGGGAGCTGCCCACATGGGGGGCTGGGCTGTGGGCTCAGGTGGCCACGTGCAGCAGGGAAGAGGCTGCCCGTGAGGGAAGCTGGACACGGCCACGGGACCTCACCGTATGTGACCTTTCAGCACGACCGGGAGTTTGAATTGTGTTCCAGAGGCTGTTGGAACCCACTGAAAATCATTCTAAGCAAACAAGGAACATCACGTTGCTTCTGACCGATGACTACACATGAAGAGTCGATGTGAAGGGGAGGTATTTGGTGGCAGGAACTGCAACTAGGATATGCTACAGAAATACAGATATGGTGTCCAGACAAGATGAGCTGTGAAGGAGAGATGCCAGGGAGGCGGCGTGGGCCGGGCGCCGAGTGATGCCTGGAGGGGGCGGGATGCCAGGAAGAAGCTGAGGGAGCCCAGGAACCTGGCTTGATATGAGGTCTGATGGTGTCATTTGCTGGTGTGGGGAAAAGGATAAGATAATGGGGTCACCTGCAATCAAGGTGAGATTCTACTCAACCAAAGACACACTTAAAATTATGTAATGTTAGATTTTAAAGGAATCCTCGAACTCTAGCTATGGAATCCAGCTATAATAAAATCAGAGCAATAAAAAGGGGCGTGTTTCTAACAAAGTCAATCTTAAACAGTGCAGACCACTCTAATATTCCTTTAAGAGAGGGGCGTGTCATAAAATAATGCCATTTAATTCCACAAGCATGTGTCATAATCCCGGTCCTATTGCTCAGGAAACGGTTTCTGTCTGAATGAGCCCACACTGTGCCTGCATGGAGCGCAGAGTCCACCAAAACGTAGCTCTTCCTCTGAGAGAGTTTGTAACTTAGCAGGAACAGCAGGACATGGGCACAAAGTCAGTGTTCATCAAGGCTGCCCAGGTTCAGTGCGGGCGGATGAGGGAGGTGCAGAGTCACTGGAGGATTCAAACTCTGGTTTTGAATATATTATAGCTCTGAATCTATTTCAAAACTATAGCTGGTTTTTTGTTTTTTGTTTTTTTGAGACCGAGTTTTGCCCTGTCACCCAGGCTGGAGTGCAGTGCCAGGATCTCAGCTCACTGCAACGTCTGCCTCCCAGGTTCAAGCAATTCTCTTGCCTCAGCCTCCCAAATACCTGGGATTACAGGTACCCACCACCACGCCTGGCTAATTTTTGTATTTTTAGTATAGATGGGATTTTGCCACGTTGGCTAGGCTGGTCTCGAACTCCTGACTTCAAACAATCTGCCCACTTCTGCCTCCCAAAGTGCTGGGATTGCAGGTGTGAGCCACTATGCCTGGCCCAAAACTATAGTTTTCTTTAAAAAAAAAAAAAATCACCTGAAACGAATTACTTCTTGTCCTGGACAAGAGAACTACCATTGTAACTGGAGAAAAAAAAAATGCTTTCCAGTCTCACTAGCAACGGCCATCCCCTGGAGGACGTGTCAGCTGTGCTCTGTGCTGAGCGATAGATTCAGCGGGAACAGTGCAGCTGCCGTCCCACTTACCATGGAACCGAGAAAGGCCCGCAGAAACAGACGGACACACACAATGATTGCGTGTTACAGTAAGAATGTTGTGCAGGCAGCAAATCGTGGTGAAAAACAGAGAGAATGGCAAATCTAGTCTAAGCAGAGGGCTTTGGAGATGCTTTTCCAAGGGAAGCTGCACTTAGGCTGAGGCTTAAAGGAAAGGATTTAGCCCTAAGAGGCAAAGGGAACAGGAAGGAGCCGTGGACGCCGCCTGCAGGTATAGTGGGAGACCAGAGACGTCTCTGTTGTTGTTCACTGGCTGCAGGGCGTCAGGGAACAGCACGAGACCAGAGACCAAGGAAGGACCGTGTCCCGCAGAGCCTGACGCTGAAGTGCGGTGGGAGCCACTGGTGTCTCTGCAATGCAAAGCCTGCCGAGGACATATTTATGTCCCAAGTCTGATGCTTGAGCAGATTGGAGATGTGATTTTCAAGGGACTGGAACGGTGGTGGAGAAACCAGTTAGGAAGCAGCTTCACTCGTCCGGTGAGCAGCGATGTCGCTTGGACTACGGAGATGGCATTGATCAACAAAAAAGAATTCAAGGTGTGTTTTGAAGATAAAATCATAGACTCGGTGATGTGATGTGGAGCTGGGAGGAAGGAAGACGGGAGCTGTGTGGATGGGATTCTAATGCCTGGAAAAGAAGACTTCAGAGGGTAGAGATTCTGGGGGAGAAATTAGGAGCTCTATTCTGCACCCACATCAAGCGGCGGGTGTTCCTGGGGATGCCAGGGGGGTGGGACATAGCTGGGGGATGTGACTGAATTGTGTCCCTACGACTTCCTGACCAACCTCATCATCAGTAGAGATTTAATGGGAAAACTGAAGTGACCCATTGACAGTAATGAAGCTACTTGGGCTGGAGTCTGGATGGAACCCAGGCTCCTGACTGCCACCCTGGACGGAACCCAGACTCCTGACTGTCACCCTGGACAGAACGCAGGCTCCTGACTGCCACCCTGGACGGAACCCAGGCTCCTGACTGCCACCCTGGACGGAACCCAGGCTCCTGACTGCCACCCTGGACGGAACCCAGGCTCCTGACTGCCACCCTGGATGGAACGCAGGCTCCTGACTGCCACCCTGGATGGAACGCAGGCTCCTGACTGCCACCCTGGATGGAACGCAGGCTCCTGACTGCCACCCTGGATGGAACCCAGGCTCCTGGCATGTCTCAATCACTTGGGTTCTGGAAATTCAAGTGCATTTATTTGTGGAAGGTACGCTGACACTCTGTAATGCACCCCTTCCCATTACCATGACTTGACTGTGGACTGAAATGTGACTGGGACAGCATGTGGCATCACAGTCTCATGGCAGGAGCTCCTGCCAAGGGCATAGCCAAGGCACGGTGCCATCCTGTCCCCAGAGGCCGCTGGGGCTGCGCCAGGCACTGTGTCCTTCAACATGTCTGAATGGGGACAAAGCAGCTGGGGATTGCCAGTCATCTTCCCCGGAGAGTTGATTTAATGGATTCCCCGACTACACGCACTTCTATTGGAATGTAATGACTTCAAATCAAATTTCTTTAGCAAGGTGAAACCCAGATTTTTTTTTTTAATGTTGGTTCCCGATTTCATTTTTAAATTCTGAGGAATGAGATGACTTTCCTCTTAAAGCCAAAGTTATTTTCAGGCCGTAGTATAGGAAGTAGACGGACCTGGAGGGCCCCAGGGTCACAGCCTGCGTCCTGCCTTGTTGCCACATGATGAGAGGTGCTGGCGGGGGGGTGTGGAGAAGGCCCTCCTTCTAGAATCTGCTCTGGCCGCTTCACTGTTTGACTGTGTGAAGACCCACTTCATCTCTCAAGTTAACGAGACCTTTTTGACTCCATCCTTAGCACCTCTCCCAGCCCTTTTTCACGCAAGCCTGCCGGTGGCTTCATTTCCATATCACAGCCGCTGTGAGGTCAGGAAGATTTTGGACAGCTCTGAGCATCCAAGGTGCCCTGAATCCCCATGACATTGACGTGCCACGTCTCTAAACTGTACAGAGAAATAAATTTTAACTTTTGAAGTTAGAGTTGTTTTGTTGAAATTAGAGTAGACCTGGCTGTTACCGAATATTCAGGAGACTAGAGAGACCAATAGGTGAAACAGGAGGACTTTATGAAGGTGGCCACCAGCTCAGTGGGTTAGCATCCCAAGGCTGAGCCCCGAGAAAGAAAATGGGGTCCTATTTATACATCCAGGATGATGTAGCAGCTAACAGGTTACAAAAGCCAGAAACGCGTCGTACATTCTTCGGGTGTTATCTTTCCCTGTGACCTTGCAGCTGGTCAGTAAGAAAAGCAGGAGTCTTAAGATGCCTGGGAACTTCGCTGAGAATGTGGGGAGAATAGATAAGGGAGGTTTTACAGGGAGTTAGTTAATTTTAAGCAGAGCTGGGGGTTAGGTTTTACCTTAAACAGCACACAACACAGCAAAATTTACTTTATAGCAACACAAATGATAAGGTTTTGGTTTTACTATTATTGCTTTTGTTTAATTGCTGTCCTCAATGCTCTTTCTTGGAGCTGGTGGTGAAGGGTGCATAATTTCAGAAAGCTGTCATGCACACACTTAATGCAAATATACATAAGTATTCCTCACATGTGAGATGCCAGAAACTAATGCTTTCAACAAAATTCAATACAGACTTTATTAAAACCGGAATCAATTTTAAAAAGTGAAAAAGAATTAGACCGAGTATATCTGACCGCCAAATTTTGCAGCCCTTCTAGTTAGAAGTCAAAACAGATGCATATTTTAAGGACCACTGGCCGCCCAGCTGAAATGATTATCCGCGTATCAGTGTGGATGGAGACCTAATTCCTTGTCTGCTGTGTTGTACTTACAAGGAGGTTTTACCAAATTAACAAACTTGGCCTCAGGATACTATTGAAGAAAACGGCCTTTGTCACTCTTCCATAATTTCTAAGGATACACTTTCAGCTTACAAATATATGTCTAGTAAAACCAAAAATAAAGTATCTAAAATTGACGTGTTTAAATTATAATGAAGTCAACTGCTTTCTCTTATTTTTAAACCATCTTTATCACTCATTACAACAGCTGGCAAATAATAGGCTTTCAATTTTATTTATGGAATAAAAGAATACACATATAACGAATGAATGAATGATAGTTGAGAATAAATGCTTCAGAGAGAGAGAACAGGAATCTAAATTTAAAGCTGCACTTAAATTTAAAACCCCTCAGCCTGGCACAGTGGCTCATGCCTGTAATCCCAGCACTTTGGGAGGCCAAGGCGGGCAGGTCACCTGAGGTCAGGAGTTCAAGACCAGCCTAACCAACATGGAGAAACCCCGTCTCTACTAAAAATACAAAATTAGCCAGGTGTGGTGGCACATCCCTGTAATCTCAGCTACTCAAGAGGCTGAAGCCAGAGAATCATTTGAACCTGAGAGGTGGAGGTTGCAATAAGCCAAGATAGTGCCATTGCACTCCAGCCTGGGCAGCAAGAGCAAAACTCTGTCTCAAAAAAAAAAAAAAAAAGGAAACCCCTCATGCCTATCAGCAGGTCCTACAGGAATGCCTCCTTCCTTGATCTCTGGCCTCATACTTTAAAATATGCTAAATCGTGCATTAGCCTATTGTTACTGTAACTGGAACTCTACAAGAAGGTAAATTCTTTTGGGACCTCTTACGTTACAGGTAAAGAAGTTATATAAATGACACGATATGCAAATATACATAGTTAAATATTAGCTATTATTTTTTGACTTAGACAAATATGGTTTTGGTCCATATGGAATGATACACAAGCAATGATAAAATGCCAATACCTTTCTAAATTGTATACAGACTTTTCAGTTTGTCATTTTGAAGGTAATTTATTAAATATATTTTCAACGAAATACAAACTGGGTTATTGTATGCACATAAGCATAATGTCAAACCCAAGCCATTTCACGTGTGGAAAGCTGTGTTATGTGTGTGCATGTGTCCATGTGTGTCTGTCACATGCACATCAATATGGTTTGGCTGTGCCCCCACCCAGGTCTCACCTTAAATTGTGATAATCCCCAAGTGTGCAGGGCGGGGTCAGGTAGAGACAATTGAATCATGGGGTGGTTTCCCCCATATTGTTCTCATAGTAGTGAATAACTCTCATGAGATCTGATGGTTTCTTTTCTTTTTTCTTTTTCTTTTTCTTTTTTTTTTTTTTTCTTGAGACAGAGTCTCACTCTTGTCACTCAGGCTGGCGTGCAGTGGCATGATCTTAGCTCACTGCAACCTCCACCTCCCAGGCTCAGGTGATTCTCCTGCCTCAGCCTCCTGAGTAGCTGGGATTACAAGTGCCCACCACCACGCCCAGCTAATTTTTGTACTTGTAGAAGAGATGGGGTTTTGCCATGTTGGCCAGGCTGGTCTTGAACTCCCGACCTCAGGTGATCTGTCTGCCTTGGCCTCCCCAAGTGCTAGGATACAGGGGTGAGCCACCACATCCCATCTGTCTAATGGTTTTAGAAATGGGAGTTCCCCTGTACGAGCTCTCTTGCCCACCTCCACGTAAGATGTGACTTTGTTCCTCCTTCACCTTCTGCCATGACCCTGAGGCCTCCTCAGCCATGTGGAGCCATGAGTCCATTAAACCGCTTTTCTTTGATATGTCTTTATTAGTAGCGTGAGAACGGACGAATACACACTTGCATAGGTGTGTGCATGTGTGGACGTGAATGTCAGATAGTCATGACTGTCATTCCTCGTCACTTCGGCCTAAATATTTGCCTTGGGTAATTACAATTCAATAAGAAATTACCTTTCTCTTTTCGATACACTTAGACAAACGTTCTTCCTTCTGAGTTATTGATACCAGGATGCTAAACTAAAGCTCTTTAAGAAGTTCCGGAATATTTGAGTTGAAAAGAACTTTAAAAAGCATTCATCCTCGTACCTAATTTATAGTAAGGACAAGGAGCCTTAGACCAGGTGATTGTCTCACAAAAAAGGCATCCTGTAACCATCACCTCCTCTCAGAAGCCCCCAATGTGCCCCGTCATTTTCTTGGTTATGATGTTCCCCTTCTGGACCTCTTAAAAACAAGTTAATGAACATGTTTTCTTGTGCGTCTCCCTTTGGATGGTAAAATCCTTGAAGATGTAAGGTGCTTCGTCCTGACACGCAGAGTGGTTCCCAGGCAAAGTCTGTTGAATCAGTGAAAGATGGTTTTAGTGACAAATCAAGGTCTGTGGCCATGTCTCAACACCAAGTCTGATCTTTATCTTATACTCCTGACAAGAGCAGATTTCAGAACTACGACGCCAGTTTTTAATCAGCATACAGAAAATGTTACTTTAATTTTTTTAAATGTCCTCTGAAATTCCACTTTCAAGTGCAGAACCCGTACAAAACCTATCCCGTCAGCGTCCTTGGAACCTTCTCTTTCTTTTTCTGCTCCGCCTCCACATAGATTCCTAGCCTCCCCTTGTCTGACCTTCAAAATGATGGACCGTGGACCAGTTACTGTTCAGTCCCTTCAGTTCTGCCCCCAAAGTTTCATTCCTGTCACTGCTTCAGACGTAAGTGTCAGAGGTCACAGGGCATGAACCCCACCTTCCCACAGCCTCTTGCTCCTTCCACACCAGACCCCTTCTGCAGAGCCTGAGACTGGTTTGGGCCATGGACACCAAGCAGCGTGCCAGACCCAGAGGCTGGACCGAGAGGCCCGTGCCCTTCATCCTCAAGCATCTGCTCTGTGCTTACCTGAAGTTAGCAAGGCAAAGCGTGAGTCAAAAGCTTACGGGCCGAGCATTGCAAAGGATTCAAGTAAGCATTGTTCTAAGTAACTCAGCATTATGACCCCACAGATGACAGAACTCACCTCTGCGAGACAGCAAAATTGTATATGAGGAAGCATCCAAGCAGAAACAGTAATAACACAATGGCATTCTTCCGTTTTTACGCTTGCTTATGGCTCCTGAGCTCTAAAGAAAAAATCACCTTAGCTGCCATGGATAATGAGCCTTCCCTGCAGGAGACCTTGGTCACTGACACCCTTTCTAAATTGGGCCCCGCGGAGCCAGGCTGGTCTGACCTTCCTCCCTTGATTACTCGGGCAGGTAAGACTCAGAGATGTCACCAGGTGGCCCAGTATCACCCAGAAATGGAAACGCTAGGTTGGTAAATGTAAACCCTTTGTCGGCTTTGCCAAATTAAACCAGCCTCTTAGAGGGTATTTTTTGGCCATTGTATTGTTATGTTTCTTGTACATGACATCACTTCTTAATTTGTATTTCATTGATATATTAGAATCACCCATTCATATTTGACAGATATTTTCGTTGTATCATCTTGACAGCGCTGTTGCACAAGTTGGCTTATTTCCCAGAATCTGGTCAGTGCACCCTCCCCGTAAATGAAAAAATGGCCAGGGTCATCAGGCACTGTGTGTGCCTTTTGCCAGCAAAATCTCCCTTTCAGTGACCTTTGGCACCTTGTTCAGAACATGGACCTGCCCAGCTGATGGCTGAGTTTCAGCAGGCTCTGGGCTACCCCACAGAGGGGGGCCGTCCGTGTGCAGCTGTTGCTGGGCGGGACAGAGCAGAGCCTGGGAGCACTGGCTGGTGGGAGGGTGCTCTCTCTCCCAGGGTGGAGCCCTCCTGACTTCTGGCCGGCTCCAAATCTCCCGATGAGCCTTTCTCAGGGCGGCTCAGTCCCTGGAGGTGGTGGCTTCACACAGGGAGATGTTCTCGGAAGGCTCAGGAGGAGAGGCCGATGCCCGACCCGTCTCTCTTCCTCTCCCTCTTTGCTGGAGGCGGTGAGGAGCCCGGGTAGAGTGATCCCACGTGTCCCCGCCTGGACACTGAGCTTCTCGGCCTCACCTTGGGCTCCTGAGCTTGGTTCCCTGGGCTCCGCTGGTCGTGACGGGGCCCCACACTCAGAGAAAGGCACCCCGTGGCCTCGGGATCTCCCCACAGAGACGAGCCTTCCACTCCCGAGCAGAGGGGCGGGTTTTCTCAGGACTCACCATGCCTGGTGTTGAGGGAGCTCAGGGCTTTGTGGTATTCAAGAACATTCCACCAGAGAGCAGCTGGGGCAGCCGACTCTGAGAAGTCCTGTGAGGACGGGAGGTTCTCTGTGTCCCCTGGGCCTCAGGCAGGCAGAGGCCAGGCTCGGGCACCCCGCCCTCCTGCAGCGAACCTCAAGCTGCAGAACCGCCTCCACCAAGGGCACGTCCTGTCTCAGGAAGCCAGCAAGGCCTGAGACGTCACTTTCATACTCAGGCACCGAGCCTGCCTTGGGTGGTGAGCAGTTCACTGGTTGGCTGCCGTTGTTGCTATGTGTTTGGCCGAGGGACCGCTTTCTGACCGTGGAACCACTGGGCCTCCCTCGGCCCGGGCCACCCCTGCTAGAACCCCTGTGAGGCTGCCAGGATCCACAGCTCTCAAGCCAGGCCTCCCGTCTCCTTCCTGGGCAGCAGTCTCCTCTGGTGTGGGCAGAGATGGGCCGGCCCCACTGAACCTTCACCCGTGTCCCTCCACACACCCTGGTCACACAGTGGAGGGGACAGACTGGGGCTGCATCACCTAACTCTATGGCATAGGGAAAAGCCACAACAAATGCGTTTTTAAATCTTAAAAAAGTGTGTTTAATGGGGACAGTAACAGCTAGGCCATGGTTTTACTGTAATTGTTAAATAAAGCATCAAGCCCTCAACCCCGAACTAGAGCATGGCGCACGGTGGTGCTGGGGAAAGTCTGTCAAGCAAACGGGAACAGGGCGAGGGAGCCAGGGCCGGCCCCGCTGCTTTGAAGCGCCCATCAGGAGGGGAACTTGGCACTGGGTGTTTGGTTTTCTGTCTGTCGCTGAAGCGCTGCCTGTCTTTGTCCCAATCAGGCATGTGACTGATGAGTTCAGATTTTTATTTTGCTTCCTGTATCTTGTTCGGAATATTGAGTTGAAAATAATTGCAATAGGTCACAGTACCTTTTTAAAAAATTTATCCAGTGCGCAGGTTTGGGAGCTGGAGTGACAGGAATGTTATATGTAAATTTATGTAAATGAGTATGCTAATGCCCCATGTTCTGGCATTGTGTTTCGGTGAGCGCATCCCTTGTCACCCTGTCACAGGTGAGTGCGCCAGGGAGCTGGGAGCATCCTATGTGCTCAGGAAGACTCAGGTGTATTGATTTCCCAGCTGAAAACAATCTGATTGCTTTGCTCGAAGGATCCCAGAAGTTCCCCACACCATTCCCGTGGAGGGAAATGTCACACACCACTTACCTCCCGACCTGTCTTTTCTATGGGAAAATCACTCTATATGTTTCTTACAGATGCTAATTTTAAAATTGACTTTGATTCAATACGTATCATTTGCTGCTGTTCATGTGAAATACCCGACAAGGTCTACACATCCCACACATTCAAGGACACCTGGCTGGTAAACGGGAAGCACAGTAGGAGGGAGCTGGCATCCCCAGACCATGAGGCCGTGTGTCCTGCTTGTTCAGGGACTCCCTCCGGGAGAGCAAACCCAGTCCGGGGCCCACTGCTGTGAGTTCCAACTGCTCTGCGAAGCCCGAGGCTTGGAGGCAGCGCTACGGCCAAGCTCAGGGAGCAGCAGCAGGCAGCCGGAGCCCCGCACCTCCCACCCTCCACCCAGGGCCTCTGAACTTCCATCTGTATTGGGTTTGTCTATAAAAAACACAGAAAATGTCCACAGTGAAAAAAAAAAAACTGTATAAGATCATTCAGATGCAGTGCTGGCAATAAAAACAGACAGACCCACGGGAGCCCAGCAAGACAGACCCACGGGAACCCAGCAAGACAGACCCACGGGAGCCCAGGAAGACAGATCCACGGGAGCCCAGCGAGACAGACCCACGGGAGCCCAGCGAGACAGACCCACGGGACCCCAGTGAGACAGACCCACAGGAGACCAGCGAGACAGACCCACGGGAGCCCAGGAAGACAGATCCCCGGGAGCCCAGCGAGACAGACCCACGGAAGCCCAGGGAGACAGACCCACGGGAGCCCAGGGAGACAGACCCACGGGAGCCCAGGGAGACAGATCCACGGGAGCCCAGCGAGACAGACCCACGGGAGCCCAGCGAGACAGACCCACGGGAGCCCAGGGAGACAGACCCACGGGAGCCCAGCGAGACAGACCCATGGGAGCCCAGGAAGACAGATCCATGGGAGCCCAGCGAGACAGACCCATGGGAGCCCAAGGAGACAGATCCATGGGAGCCCAGCGAGACAGACCCACGGGAGCCCAGGGAGACAGACCCACGGGAGCCCAGTGAGACAGACCCACGGGAGCCCAGGAAGACAGAACCACTGGAACCCAGGAAGACAGACCCACGGGAGCCCAGAGAGGCAGACCCACAGGAGCCCAGGAAGACAGATCCACAGAAGCCCAGGAAGACAGAACCACAGGAACCCAGCGGGACAGACCCACGGGAGCCCAGCGAGACAGACCCACGGGAGCCCAGGAAGACCGACCCACGGAAGCCCAGTGAGACAGACCCATGGGAACTCAGCGGGACAGACCCACAGGAGCCCAGGAATACTGACCCATGGGAGCCCAGGAAGACTGATCCACAGGAGCCCAGGAAGACAGACCCACAGGAGCCCAGGGAGACAGACCCACAGGAGCCCAGGAAGACAGACCCACAGGAGCCCAGGGAGACAGACCCACAGGAGCCCAGCGAGACAGACCCACGGGAGCCCAGCGAGACAGACCCATTGGAGCCCAGGGAGACAGACCCACGGGAGCCCAGGGAGACAGACCCACAGGATCCCAGGAAGACAGACCCACAGGAGCCCAGCAGGATAGTCCAGGCTGGACAGTCAGGCCGGGGCGAGGGCAGCTGTGGGGGCACAGGTGAAACATGTCCATGGGGTGGGAGCTAAGTCAGAGCTAAGACTGAACAGACACAGAAGCCCCACAATTGGCTGGAAATGAGAAGTGCAGGGAGAAGGCTCAGGGGTGATTTTTCCACTTGTGGGAAGCTGACTGAGACACCTTGATGGTGGTGACCACAGCAGGAAGTGAGTACTGGTGAGCTGAAGCGGGCTGGGGAAGGATCTTAGGATGAGCCACCATGGGGTATCTGCATGGGGAAAGTAGGCAGACACTTGAAATTTGGGAGTAGAAGCTTTGGTGGGAGAAAACCAACAGCAGCAACAAAGCGGGCCTGGAGACAAAGCTTGATGAATTGTTTAATTAGAGGTAGAAATTAAATTCACGCAGTGAGTGACGTTGCCAAGGATGAAAGTAGAGGCTGCAGAACAGAATGTAAGGAACATTTTAATTTGGCAGAGGGAGGAGTAGAAAGAGCAGCTTGGAAGTTATCAAGTAAATTCCATCAGTCACAAGGGGAAGGAGTTTCAAGAACAATGAAATGACCGAGCCCAGCCAATGCCAAAAGGAGCCAAAGGCAGAACGGGAGTGCGCACCTGTGCTGGGCGGGTTTGGGTGCCCAGTAACTTTGTTGTTGTTGTTCTTCTAATTAATTTTCTCTCTAATCAACACATAGTAATTGTAAGAATAAGTTCTGGTGTTCTATTACCTTGCAGGCTGACGCTAGCTAATAATAATGTAGTGTATATATTCCAAGATGCCTAGAAGTGGAATCTTGAATGGGTGCCTTTGAGAATTAATTTTAGTAAGAGTGGTGGCAGAAGGTAGATAAAATATGTTAATTTTTAGATTATAGTCAAGATACAAGATTTCAGAATTATTTGAAATTGGCATTTGTTTTGAGAGAAGTATTTTAAAAATCAACGTAAAATATCTTCGCAGAACACAGTCCAAGTTTTCCAGATATAAAGAAAGCAAGCTGGCAAAGTAATTCTGCCCTGAATTTTTGTTTGAATTGAGGGACTTTAAAATTAGGTAATTTCAAAGGTGCCGAATCCAGTGAATAACGTGAAATCTTATCACTGCATTGTATTTCTCTCAAAAGGAAGAGCTCACCTAGAAAACACATTCTGCATTGATTTTAGCGTAAATGCTTGAAAGAGTCAGTGCCCACGGACAAACGTTCTTCTGTGTCAGACCACATGGTCCCCGGCTGAGCCTCTGAGAAAGAACTCACTTAGTCAAAGAGGAAGACTGGCTAGACAGCCTCTTCAGGCTCCTCCCCATCAAACTATTCAGTCCTCCGTGTTGTTTGAAAAAACAAACAAACAAAGCAAAAGTGTAGTGCTTCCAGGGCAGGGGCACTGGGCTGAGTTCCACCTGTGCGGGGTCCTTCTGGAGCCGTGGTGGGAGCTTCCCGTCCACACCTGCTGGGTATTAGGCACCACCCACTTTGTTGGCGAAGGTTATGCAGGTCCCCGGAGGTGAAGAGAGAGAGAGTGCCCGCACAGTTTTGGGTGGAGCTCAGCTGAGCTCTGCTCACACACAGGCCAGCCAGAGGACGATCCACAGGGAATACTCAGGCAGCGGCTGGGAGACGGGCTGCCCCCTTCTCAGTTCATGCACGAGTCTATGCAGGCCAGCCCGGCATTTCTCTGAGGGGGCAGCTGGTGTCCACGATTCGGCAAAGTGCCCCCACTGGCCAAGAAGACGACTCAGGCCCCCACCCTGATGTCCCTTCCACCTCTCCTCTTTCTCCTTTCCCATCAAGATGACCTCCCGGGCACAGTTTCCCTGGGGCACAGTTTAAGGTAGTCCGACTCATCGGCTCTGTGTCATTGACAGAGATGTAGACAGCGCAGCTTCTGCAGGATTAGAGGCTAACCTAAAAATTCTCATGAAAGATGCTTCCTTCCCTAGATGGTGAAGAAAATTTACCCTCTCCTAGCTCATGTAGGTGAGTCCTGAACGTGACTGACGTTTGACATGCTGGCCTCTGAGTATTTGTGGCCAGTGTGAGAAGTAAGACGAAATGCCTCTGCCAGTATTTGGTCGCTCACAAGTAGGCAGATGACCCACCTTCCACCACATTTGACCGAGTCAGTCATATCCATCTGCAGGCTGATAAATCATTGTTTTTGGAAAGATGAATATGGACAGAAGGCCGACATTGTGCATCCACACATCGTGCACCTCTCTAACTCCAGGAAGGTGTGGCCGGCTGACCGGTGGAACAGGGGAGGTGGAAATCTCTCTCAGTACTTGTATCATCATTTAAAGGTAGGATTTGTGTGTTCTTTTGTTTAAAAAAATCTCTAAAATTAATGCTGTGGAACTCTGAGCCTGCCAAGGAAAACAGTGTTCCATAAAATAAGGGCATTTCAATTTTCACGAGACGTGAGCAGCACGGAGCGGAGAGTGCAGTTTGTCAGGCTACTTGGAGGTGGGTACCGGAGATCTCTGGAACACGTGCTGTTCACCGTTTGGAGAGAGGAAGAATCCCACCTGTACCCTGGCAGGAATTCCTCCGAATTTGGAAGGAATCCTGCGTAGCCTCAGTAGATGTGCACCTGTGGGGTTGCCCCGGCGAAGTCAGGCCGTATTGAAGCAACATTCTGAGGTGCTTCCTTTCACAAACAACTCACTGTCCCTCTCACCCCAGGGAAGTGCGGACATCCGTGAGGTGTCATCTTCGCAGACGCCCGGCCCTGAGGTTCTCAGCCCCTTTGGTGCTGGCTCACACTCAGAATGTTTGGGCACTGCCACTTACCTCAGGGACGTCTGCTGCACAAGCATGATGCCTTGTCACGGCTGCGCTCAGGAAACTTACACGTTTAACGAATTCGAGTGAGAGTCATGTTCCTCGTCTGCTTCTAGGTGTCTTGAGATCAGAGGGGCCCAGAAAAGTGAAAATATGACCCATGTCCTAGCAAGTGTGCTCCGAGCGACCCTCCGTCCTCACCACTTGTTTTCCAGACGGAACACAGGGGACCAGGCCCCGGAGGGCTGTTTAAACATAAGCTGTGTCAACTGCTCCTACATAAAGCCTTTAAAAGCTTCCTGCCACCACCGGAATCAGCCTGGACACCAGTCTGTGGCCTTAGCCTCCCATGTCAACCTTCCCCTGCCCACCTCCACCCTCCCCACCCGTGCTGTCTGCGAACCCCAGGCCTCCTGTTTGCTCCTTGAGTCCGAGTCCCTTCCTCCTGCACTGTGCGCCTGCTGTGTCCTCAGTCTGGGCCGTTCTTAGCTGGTTTCGCAGGCAGTAGGAACCCAATTATCACTTCTTTAGAAAAGAAGTGATCATTTTCACCCTGCTAAGCTCCCTCCTAAGCTTCTGAAGTGGCCCCTCTGGGAGACCGTCCAGCCAGTGGTTATCTTCCCAGGTGCCTGCCCGTCGTCACTTGCTGAGCAGAGAGGGGCCATGGGGACGCAGACTCACTTGGGCAGTTCCACGGCCTTCTGCCGAGGAGGGAAGGTCCTCGTTCTTCTGGGAGCAGCTGCTCAGAGGCAGCTGGGGTCCCTGGAGCTATGCTAACTGGGTCACGTTCCTGTTTTACATCAATCCCAAATAAACTTTGGCTAATTAAAGATCTACATTTTGAAAATCAAATATGTGCAAGGATTAGGAGGAAATCCTGGAGCCTGTCTTTTCCCTTACAGTAGGAAAAGCCTTATAGACGGCACATAAAATGTAGACGCTATAAAAGACTGATGAATGTAAGTAAATCAAAGTCTAAAACCTAGGAACAAGGAAAGTTTGTAAACAAAGCCAAAAGACCAGCAGTAAACTGGGGGAACTATGAGAAGATTCAGTATGCAGAGTACATAGACACAACGTAGCAAAAAAGCTGAAGGGAATCAGTAAATCACAGAAGACAAGGTAGACTTGTCTAGGAACTACAAATTCAGACCCAGATAATCCGTAATACACACATACCCCAGCAAATCGGCAGTCAAGTTTGATAAAGCCACACGCTGGCCAATGCTTTAGTGAGTGTTCACTTTCCTGCGCCAATAAATTGATGAGAACACTTCGAAAGGCCACTTGTCAGCATCTGTTGAAATTTTAAATAAATCCCTACCCCTGAGAAATGTAGGTACGTGCACATGAGAAGGAGACACATGCAAACATTCTATTACAGTATTGAGTGTTTGGTGAAAAACAGGAAAAGAAATCCTGAACTTATGTCAACACGTGATCATTTTATAAACTGACCGCAGCCGTACTGTGGAATAACAGCCCCCACCAATCCTGGCAATCAAGGTGTAGCTAATTACATGGGCATTGAGGCACAGTGGCTCACGCCTGTAATCCCAGCACTCTGGGAGGCCGAGCAGGGTAGATTGATAGAGCTCAGGACTTCAAGAGCAGCATAGGCAACGCGGCAAAACCTTGTCTACGAAAAGTACAAAACAGGTGGGTGTGGTGGCACATGCCTGTCACCCCACCTACTCAGGAGGCTGAGGTGGGAGGATCCCTTGAGCCCAGGAGGCAGAGGGTGCAGTGAGCTGACATTGGCTGCTGCACTCCAGCCTGGGCGACAGAGCATGCCCTGTCTCAAAAAACAAAGAAAATAATTACACTGGCATGTAAATGTTATCAACTCAAACTGAAAAAAAGAAAATAGCAGAAGAGTATTTACAGTAGAACATTTATGGTAAAAATGAGGTAATCGTAGCATTTCCGTCTGCAGTAGGACTGAGGGTGTGGGAGCCTTTGTGTGAGGTTGCGTGTGTCATGTGTGCATGTGTGTAGATGCATGTGGAGCAAATATGGAAAAAGCTAACAAAGGTGTTGGCCTGCGTGGCAGAGAATGACGTGGATCTAAAGGAACTTGAGCGTTATCCGTGAAGTCTTAACCCGCCACACTGAGAACATCTTCATGTATCGCTGGAGACCAGTGGACTGGGGTTAGAGCCCTGGGCGTGGATACCAAATCTGTTCTCTTGCCTGAGTGACCCTGGGCATTGCATTAGTCTGTTCTCATGCTGCTGATAAAGACATACCTGAAGACTCATTATAAAGGAAACAGCTTTAATTGGCTCACAGTTGACATGGCTGAGGAGGGCTCACAATCACAGTGGAAGGCAAGGAGGATTAAGTCACATCTCACATGGCAGCAGGCAGGAGGGGCTGTGCAGGGGAATGCCCCTTCATAAAACCATCAGATCTTAGGAGACGTATTCACTCTCACAAGAACAGCATGGGAAAGACCCGCCTCCCCCATGATCCAGTCACCTCCCACCGGGTCCCTCCCACAACACGTGAGAGTTATAAGAGCTACAATTCAAGATGAGATTTGGGTAGGAACACGGCCACACCATGTCAAGCACGTTACGTGACCTTACCTAAGTCCCCCAAATTAAGGTTTTTTTGTAAGAAGTGGAGATAAAGCTAACCTTACCCAGAAGCCAGCATCTGGTGTTGTATTAAGGCGGGAACTATTTCTTACCCAAGTCAAAACCATCCTCTCCATCTGTCAACTCACAAACCCACGGCTCCCCCAGCTCTGTGTAATATGCACACACGGGTTAGACAGGTAGAAAGCAGCTCTTTAGTGGGCAGACGCTCACTCTCTCTGGAACTCAAAATCAAAACTCAGGTGGCGTTGAGGGCCGCTTTCCTGGCCTCTTGCGCAAACATCGGGCTCGCCATTTTGGGGCAGTTGTTGATCTCTGAGTGAAACAGGAGAATCCCCTGAGCAAGGGCAGCTGGGCAGGGCACAGGCCAAGCATCCAAGCCCTGGATGCTGCTACTTCCTGAGGGTTTGGGGAACCAGTCACTCCTCAACTTCACACTGCTTTGCAACAGGCACGGCAGAGAACCGGAAAGCCGGAATCTGATGAGCAGCCTGACCAGGCCTCAATCTGATTTTCCAAGATTCCCTCCTCCACAAGAGGAGCACTGGAGTACATGACCCAGAGGGAATCCTGCCACCCATATTGGCCCAGGAGTTGCTAGGTTACGAGTGACCAAGGCAGGTCCTTCCATCCCTGTTCCTTGCTCCCTCCCTCTGCTCCTCTCTCTCTCCATGGCCGCCGTCCTGTGGGCTGGTGACAGGACTCTAGCATGCGCCAGACTCCACCTGCAGTCCGAGGAGATGACCAGCTGTATCTTCTGCCATGACCTTAGTTAGCGTCTGAGGGCAGGCGACAGAGAAACAAGACACGAGGCAAGAAGGGCTGATGATCTCTGCCCTAGAATACTTGTAACTGAGGAAATGAGGAAGAAAAGTCTAACCTGTGCCATGGCATCTGAGATTTTAAAAGCAGAGCCCACATGCTTTGGGTCTATACTGCCTTGTGGGAAAAAATGATGTACATGCTTGTGTGTGTATAGGATAAAAGCACAAATAGAAACAAATTTCAGAGTGGAGGGCTTGTGCACAAAACACAGATACCTGCTTTTACCAGATTAACAGGTTATTAATACTTTTAGATGAAACGGGTACTTAAATAAAAACAACACATTGAATCCTTAAAAGTCTGAAACTGAAAAATATAAAAGAAATTGAACTGCAGTCCCTGCCCCCCGGAAACATAGCATTCACTTACAGGAAGAAGGTGAACCCAAGACTGCCCTTCTGTGGTCTGTTGGATTATAAGATGGACGGATGGATGGATGGACAGATGGACGGACAGATGGACAGACGGGCGGATGGATGGACGGATGGATAGATAGGTAGATAGGTAGATAGATAGATATAGGATTATACTTATAATTTTGTAACCTAACGTGTACTTTTTCAAAATTAAATCTTAAGGGCTTAGACATTGTTACAACGTCTTTTACTACTTGTTTTACTTGGGGAGAAATGAGTTGTGTCTATCGGACCCTGGCTGTGTGTTGAGTATTTTGCATATTTTGTCGTATAATTCACCAGCCACCACAAAGCGAGGTATTGTGACCCTTGCAGAATGAAGAGCAGGTAGATCCACCGTTCAAGGGGCTGGCTGGAAGCAGATGTCTCAAGCCAGCTTCCTTTTTCCACTCAGAGGTCCTCTCCTTCATGCGGGGACACGAGTTTGTTATCAGCCACAAAGCCCTTCCCATGCCATTTGGTAATTAGATTACGTTCAATTGTCTGTTCTCCTGAGTAACTTTTGCAGACCTGAGAAAATGGAGAGTGCTGCAATGAAAGAGGCTAGGATTATAAATCAATCTGTAATCAATCAATTTGTAAGGACACATGCACGCGAATGTTCATTGCAGCACTGTTTATAATAGCAAAGACCCGGAACCAACCCAAATGCCCATCAATGATAGACTGGACAGGGAAAATGTGGCACATATATACCATGGAATACTATGCAGCCATAAAAAAGCAATGAGTTCGTGTCCTTTGTAGGGACATGGATGAACCTGGAAACCATCATTCTCAGCAAACTGATACAAGAGCAGAAAATCAAATACCGCATGTTCTCACTCATAGGCAGGTGTTGAACAATGAGAACACATGGACACAGGGAGGGGAGCATCACACAGTGGGGTCTGTTGGGGGAAATAGAGGAGGGACAGTGGGGGGTGGGGAGATGGGGAGAGATAGCGTGGGGAGAAATGATAGATATAGATGATGGGGAGGAAGGCAGCAAACCACACTGCCATGTGTGTACCTATGCGACAATCTTGCATGTTCTTCACATGTACCCCAAAACCTAAAATGCAATTAAAAAAAGAAAGAGGCTGGTTCATGTCAGTGAGAGCAGGTGCCCGCTGGCCCCTCCAGTGTGCTGAGCAGGGAGCACAAGTCTCCGGGGCAGCTCTCAGTGTGGACCCTAGGAGTCCATCAACACAGCAGTAGCTCAAACCATGCCCCAGCCTGTGACCTGATGGACAGCTCGGCATGAAGCCCCAGGTGACCCAGCCTGCCTCCCCACCTGGCTGTCTTTCAGGGCAAACAGTACAGCTGTTGACGGGTCTTTGGACTCAATTATTAGCAAGATTTTAATATCTCCTCTTTTACACTGTAATTTAAGCAGGTAGATGCTTTTAAATTGCCATCTGTGTAGTGAAATCCATCCTAAGAAAATGTGAGTTTACTTTAATTAGCCATGCTCTGGCTGATGGATTTCAGAATCCTGTCACCCAAATTGGCAGGAAATTCAGACACTTAGCTGCATGTACTGGTGGGTCCTATGTGGTTTTGTGTCTTCATGTGATCTAGATCATTACAGATGCATGTGCACACATATGTATTTGTATATTTTTTTGCTTTTCTTATCCAGCATGCCTGCTTCTTTCTCCCTCTTGATTCTAAGTATGATTTTTATCTTTTATTGTCTTCAGAGTTCTTTTGCATGTTTCCCCATTTCCCACAGGAGCTACCTCATGCCCCGGCAGCCACAGGGTGCTGTGACAGAGAAGGGTGCTGGATGCCTGTTTATTTCTACAGAATCCTGGACCTCTGAGGAATTGTCTGGCTTGGGAGCATTTAGAAAAGCAAACAGTTCCATGGCGTCTGTGAGAACTCTCGAGCCAGGATGCCATGTGCTTCCCCATCCCAAGTCTAAAGGGATTTGCTTTGGGGGTTAATAGGCAGGAGGGGGAATGTCTGTGCTCAGGGGCGGCCAGGTTCTGACCCCTCCATCTCCTTGCTCTGTGTTCCGGTATCTGAGTGCCCCTCTCACCTGGCATATCATGTGTCTCTGCATTTGTTTGCCTTTGCTGCCTGGGTGTCTAAGCTCCAGAAAGCAGCAGCTTTGTGTGATTTCATCACAGCTTTGTCCCCTGCACCCAAACAGTGGGCATGGACAAAGCTCCCAGTGACTAGTTGCTGAGTGCCTCCTTGCAAGGCCTTAGCTGACCCAAGATGAATGTGAAGCTTCCTTCCTAAGTTGACATATTATTAAAGGAAAGAGTTGATGGTGCGTGGCCTCTCCTGAACTTTCTGTGAAGCTTTGCTTTGTTCTGAGCACGGTGGCTGCAGCAAACCTCTCGACTTGGGAGTCCTGCCATATGCATGGAGGGACCCATGCTGGACTCTCACTTTGCATGGGTTATGCAACACCTGCGAAAGAGACAAAGGGAGGCCACTTCACAGGATGGTTGAGGGAAGTGAACATGCAAAATACGAGACAGACCTGGAACCCGGGTAGAGCACACAGCCCACCTGCTGGCGGGAAGCTCCCCCCGCCCACTCCTTACACTGCCTCGCAGGCTTCTCCCTCCACCTTTGCTTCCCCACGCGGCTTTTCCTTTCTCTAAAATGACTGCAAAGCCAGAGCAGCTACGAGTCTCCTGAGTTTGCGGAGAACTTTGCAATTCCTCTAATGCTTTGCACGTTGGCTACTTAATCAGGTGCCCTGATGTGCACTTTGCCTGAAGACCCAGAGGTGGCCCTTGTAGGATCTTGTTTCACAGTGTGGAAGGTGTGGGTGTGGAGGTGAAGCAGCTTTGCCGGTGGCCCAGCTGAGGGAGGAGCTGCCTGGCCTCCGGTAGCCATGGCTTCCTTATCTCTAGAGCACGGTGGCAACCACCATGCAAGAACGTGGCCTTCCTGTAAGGATCAGCTGTGGTCAGGACATCACAGGGCAGCATCCCGCCTGCTGCACCTGCAGGGTTTCTCCTTTCGGTCATTATCACGGAGCCCAAATTAAGTCCCCAGAAACTGAGACTCCTTGGAGGCTGCGTGCTGGAAGGCCCCACCCTTGCACTGTTCTCTTCAGCCTGGAAGTGCTCCTGAGGCCACACGTCCTTTTGTAAAACCCACATGCTGGAGTTTATGATCCATCCCACACCAGGACACCTGGAGCTACGGATGCAAGTTCCAGCCCAGCTCGATAACATGCATCTTCAATTAAGGCCGACAAGATCACCCTAAACACAAGTTTGATTTGAAGGCTATGCTGCTTTGTAGGTATATCACCCTTTGTAGGTAAGAAGAGAAAAAAAGTCCAAATATCTTAATTCAACATTCAAAAGCCTTGTATCTTGACTCACCGAAACCTTTCTTTCTGGCACACTCTCTAGCTTCTGCTTTTTGTGGGGCTGATGCCACCCCTCTTAAGGGGAGCTCCAGTGAATCTTCTTCCTGGAAACCTGCCTGCTGCATCTCGGCCCTGGGATCTAGTCCCCTTGCCCACCCCAGCATTGGCACTCACTGCCCACCTTGCTGGCCATTCTTGGCCTAAATACATCTTATCTGCATTTATTTCTTTGCTTCTGTGAGCTCTCGGCTAAGCACTTAGATTATGAATCAGAATCAGGCAGGGTGCCCAGCCGGGATGCCCAGACACAGATGCTGGAGTGCCTGAGAAGCTGCCAGCCAACCGACTCCGGCACTCCTGCTGCAGAGGAAGGAGGATGAACACCTCCTCGCCTTGCGTCAGACACAACCCTCTACCCACTCCTTTGACTCTGGGTCTGCTGCTGATGAGCTTTGCCCCACATGCGTTCCCTCCCAGGGTCACCAGCCTTCCTGGGGCCCTCAGCAGTGAGGGCAGATCATCACATTTGCTGGCGCACAGGGCTGCTGTGAGCGTTAATTAAGTCACTGTTTGGAAGGAACTTGGAGACAGCTCACAAGGACGAAGCCTGGTTGTGAAGGTGTTAAATCCCCACCTTGCCGCTATACAGAGGCAGCCGACCTGTCTCTGACTGCTCAGGAAAGAAAAAAAGGATTCCTGCATATTCCACCCTGCGGAAAAAGTGAAATCATAATGCGATGCACTGTACTTGCTCTCAAAGGTTTATTTCATTTAAAAGGTGCAAGGAGGCTCCCTCCTCTTCAGCTGGTTCTTCCTTGGCAGTTGCTATTTTCTAGACAAAGTGAGTGCATAGGAAAAGGCAGGGGCATCCAAAGGTCTGATCACAGAACGGTGCTCCAGCAAGGTCCGAGACTGTGATGGATGGAGCAAATACTTCTCACCTGGGCCTTCAAAGGTTTATGTGGGGAGGATGCCACCCGATCTGAAACCAAACCGCCCGGGGGCGGGCACAGCCTCCACACAGCAGCACGTGAATGCCACTGCAGAACCCACAGGGGTGCTTTGTGTTGGCACAACTCAGTCACCCTTTCCGGAGCCCACGTGGGCCAGCAGGGCTCTTGCCTCTCCGGTGAGAATTGCCCCTCATTTCTGAGTGCTTCCGCCCAGCCAGACGGAGCTGGTGGCAGCCTGCCTCCAGTGCGTCCTGACCCGCAGAGCAGTGCGCGACCTGAAGAGAGCCTGGCTCCCCAGACACTCCCCGGTCAGCAGCTGAGGTGAAGCCAGAAGTGGCATTCTGGGCATGGCGGCACGCATCCAAGCCCCTGTGCCCTCATGGTGGCCACACGCCTCTGGTGCCAGGCCCCACTGGGCCACACAGGCAGTGAGTTTGGGCTTGTTCCAGGTTTGGAGCCTCAGGTCCCAGCTCACCAGGAGAGAACGTGAAGACCCCAGCGGCTGAGTAAGCAGGTGTCAGAGGCCCCACAGACACAGGTGCTCATGGGTGAGGATCCTGGCCCAGAGCTGGAGGGCACAAAGGAGGTTCCCATGCGTGATTCCAGGGAAGCCTGGCACCTAAGTCCATGGAAGAAGTGACCTCTGGGCCTGCGGGAAGTGGAGGCGGAGTGGGTAGCTCAAGAGGCTTCGGCTGCTTCATTCATGTTTCCCGAGTGTTCCTTTAGATGTCACGCACATATATCAACAACTTCGAGATATCATTCACATGCCATAAAATTCACCCATTGGAAGTGTACAGTTCAGTGGATTCTAGTACTACATCCCCCATATCTGTGGGACACACTCCAAGACCCCCAGTGGGTGCCTGAAACCATGGATGGTGCCAAACTCCACATGCTCTGCTTCTTCACATATACACACATTTGTGGTAAAGTCGGTAAAGTCTAATTTACGGCTCTGGCCCAGGAAGAGGTTAACAGCAGTAACTAATGGCCTCCGTGCTCGTGCACCTGGGACCATCCTCAAAGGCACTGAGGTCCCCTGCAGAGAACCCAGTGGTGGCTCTCATGGGTGGTGGCTTCGGAGTGACTGACAGTGAGTAGGGGTGCAGTGTGGATGGACACACTGGGCAGAGGGATGATTCACATCCCAGGCAGATGGAGCCGGACGGCAGATTTCATCGCGAGCACACAATGGAAGATTCATGATGGCTTATTTCTGTAATTTTCCGTTAAATATTCTGGGACCATGGTTGTCCTTGGGTGTCTGAAACCGTGAAAAGGAAAACCGCAAGTAAGTGGGGCCCACCATGTTCACAGATACGTGCAGGTCTCACCGGTTACTTTTAGAATATTTTCATCACCTCGGAAAGAAACCCCATCACCTTGTATCTTCAGGCTCCCAAGTCCCCACCTGCGGCCCTGAGCACTCACCAGTCCACCTGCTCCCTCTGCCACATTCTCCATTCTGCACATTTTATGTAAATGGAGTCATTAGACATGGCCTCTTGAGAATGACTTCTCTCACTTAGCATAATGTGTTAAACATTCATTTGCCTTGTAGCATCTACCAGTGCTCCGTAACTTTTTATGGCAGATATGTGTTTCATTATGTATGAATTCGTATATATCCCACATTAGTGAGTTGTGTTATGTGCATACGCCCCATTCCGTTTACCCAGTCATCAGTGGGTGGAAATTTCAGCAGATTCCATGTTGGCTGACACAAAGCCGCAGTGAACATGTACAGTCTTTATGTGAATGTGTGAACATAGTCCTGTTGCTTCTCTAGGAGTGGGATTTCTGGGTCATGCAGTGACTGCACGCTGATGAGTCGGTTCAGGAGATGCCCCACTGCTTTCTGAAGTGGCTGCACCATTGACATTCTCACCAGCAGCGTGAGTGTGCTCCCATCTCCCTGTGTCTTTGCCACCACTCGTGAGCATCTGACTTTGCTTCTGGCCATCCCAGTGGGCATGGCATGGTCTCACTGTAGTTTTGGTGTGTACATCTCTGATGACTAATGTTATCGATCATCATTTTGTGTGCTTAGGGTTTTCTTCAATATTTTCTTTGGTGAACTGTTGTTCCGATAGTTTGCCACTTTTTAATTGGATTGTCATTCTATTATTGATCTGTACTAATTATTTATACTTTCTGGATAGAAATCCCTTTGCAGTGTAGGATTTTTAAGTATCTTCTCCCCTTCTGTAGATTTTTTTTTTTTTTTACTTTTTTGATGGTATATTTGCAACAAAAAAAAGTCTGTTTTTTAAAATTCTGATAGTGTTCAATTTATCTGCTTTTTTATTGCTCGTACTTGTGCTGTCATATTTAAGATGTCGCCAAATCTGAGAGCTTTATAGTTTTACTTCCTTTTTCTTCTTTTGAGACGGAGTCTCGCTCTGTCACCCAGGCTGGAGTACAATGACACGATCTTGGCTCACCGCAACCTCTGCCTCCCAGGTTCAAGCGATCCTCCTGCCTCAGCCTCCCGAGTAGTTGGGATTACAGGCACGCTCTACCATGTCCAGCTAGCGTTTTGTATTTTTAGTAGAAACGGGTTTTCACCATGTTGGCCAGGCTGGTATCCAACACCTGACCTCAGGTGATCCACCTACCTCAGCCTCCCAAACTGCTGGGATCACAGGCGTGAGCCACCACGCCCAGCCCAGTTTTAGTGCTTATGTAGATCCAAGTTTGAGTCTGAGATCCATTTCTCGTTTTTGTATACGGTGTGAGATAGGGGTCCAAACTCCTGTTTGCATGGTGATATTAAGTGGTTAAAAAGATGATTCTCTCTCCTTTGACTAGCCCTGGCACTCCTGTGAAGAGTCTGTTGACAGTAGATGCATGAGTGACTTCTGGATATGGACTCTCTTCTGCTGGCCTGCATATCTGTCCGTATGTGGCCCCACTGTGTCTCGATTGCCGTTGCTTTGCAGTGAGTTCTGAAGTCAGGAAGTGTTTGCCCTCCTACTTTGTTCTGTATGATGTTAGCTGTGGCTGTGCCTTCTGAATCTTAAAGTTCACAAAGCCATTACAAGAAGATCATGAATTTAATCCTTGGTCTTTTAATGACAGAACATTCTTAGACAGTTGTCAGACCCATCACTGGGTAGTTGAAGCCATGGGGAATGTATCCAGAAGAAACCCAAGACTTGACCTGGTGTAATGAATCTGTGGGCATGATGGACAGGCAGCAGCAGAGTGGTACCTTCTGTGTGCCCTTCTCCCTAGCACACAGCTGTCACTGGCAGCAGGACCTGTCTACACTCAGGCAACACCTAACTCCTCCCATCACACAGCTTGTTCATAGCCAGGCAGAGCTTAGCAACATACAGGCAGCCTCTGAACTTGTAGCTTAAAACGTCTAGATCTAGGGGAAATCATTTGGCTTCCCATTCTTCCAAATGATCTCCCCCAAGACCGGAAGGGTCATTTAGGGACCTGTTGTTTCTTAATCCCTGCTGCCTGCACTTCTGTCCCTCCTCACTCGCTACACAGAAAAGCCACTAAGCAGCAGGAAAAATAGGAGAACCCACTCCCAAGTCCTGCCAGATGGGCACTGCCTTAGCGTGCTCTCCATTTTACCCCATAGATGCCTAGACTGTAAAGGCAGAGCTTTTGCACAGCTTGAGAATAATCTTTAAAATGTAATGGAAGGCTGGTTTCAGCTATGCAAATCAATCAATGTGATGCATCACATTAGCAGAATGAAAGATGTAAAAACCCATGATCATCTCAACTGATACAGAAAAAGCTTTTCACAAAGTTCAGCACCCTTTATGATTAAAAAACAACAACAACAACTCTTAACAGTTTAGGTATAGAAGAAATATTCCTCAACATTGTGAAAGCTATTATGTAAAACCTGCAGCTAACATAATTAACAGGGAGCAATTGAAACTTTCCCACCAAGATCCAGTAGAAAGTAGGATGCCCCCCTCACCACTTCTATTCAATGTTGGATTACAAGTAGTAACAAGAGCAGTCAGACATGAAATAAAATAAACAAAAGGGATCCATTTCAGAAGGAAGAGGTAATATTTCTCTGTTTGCAGATAACATGATCCTATATGTAGAAAACCCCAAAGATTGCACACAAAAATACTGTTAGAATTAATGAATGAATTCAATAAAGTTGCAGAATATAGTATCAGCATAGAAAAATCAGTAGCTTTTGTATAGACAAATAATAACCTAGCTGGAAAATAATAAAACAATCCCATTTATGATAGCATCAAAAAATAAGATATTTTGAAATAAATTTAACAAAGAAAGTAAAAGTTTTGTACACTGAAAACTATAAAATATTAATGAAAGAAATGGAAAAAGGCACAAATAAATGAAAAGGTAAGGTATTTCACGTTCATTAGGAGGAATTCATATTGTTAAAGTGTCCCTACTATCCAAAGTAATATACAGATTTAACACAATCCCTATTAAAATCTTCAATGGTAATTTTCACAGAAATTGGGAAAATATCCTAGAATTTTTGTAGAACCACAAAAAACTCCAAGAAGCCAGAAAAAAAAATTAAAAAACGACTGAGAAGGAAAAGCAAAGTTGGAGGCATCATACTTCTTGATTTAAAATTATATTATAAAACTATAGATATTAAAGCAGTGTAATGCTGGCATAAAAACAGAACCATAGACCCATGGAACAGAACGAAGAGCCCCAAATAAATCTAAACACATATGCTTAACTAATTTTTGACAGGGTCTCAAGAGGACACAGTGGAGAAAAGACAGTCCCTTCAATAAACAATGCTGAGAAAATTGAATTTTCACATGAAAAATAATAAAATTGGGTTCTTCTTCTCTTTTACATTTAATTAAAAATGGATGCAAGCCCATCTATAAACCTGGAACCATAAAACTCCTAGAAGAAAATATTGGAAAAAATATCCTTGACACTGAGCACAACAGTGCTTTTTTAGATGTTACCTAAAAGTTTAAACAATAAAAATAAATAAATGGGACTACACAAAACTAAAAAGCTTCTGCACAGCCTAAGAAGCAATATCAAATGAAAAGGCAACCTAGGACTGGAAAAAAAAAGTTTGTGAATCACATCTGCTAAGGGTTTCATATCCAAAACATATAAATAACTCTTACTAACCAACAGCAAAAATAAGGCAAGTAATCCCACAAATGAGCAAAGATCCTAAGCAGACATTTTTCAAAACAATAAATAAAAATGTCCAACAGGCAAATGAGAAGGTATTCAACATCACTCCTCAAACAGAAAATGCGAAATAAAGCCATCATGTAACCTCCTGGCCTGTTCTCCCTGCCCACTGCACAAATGAAGACCAGGGCATTGCAGTAAACCAGGAGTTTGATTAACTCGAGGCCGGCCATGCCCCCGGCAGATGGAGTTGCTACTCGGGTAGGTCTCAGCGAAGGCTTGTAGGTTAAGGGATTTTCAAGGACAGTTTCAGGAAAGGGTGGGGCGCCTGGCAGCGGCTGCTTGCTGCTGACTGACTGGGATGCGATTCCAGGGCATGGGAAAGCTTCCCTGAGCTCTGAGCGTTTTCTGAGTGGGGCCACAGGAGCAATGGAGCCATCTATGCGTGAGACCAGTTGGAGCCATGGGTGTCAGGCATGCAAAAACCTGAGAAGATGCCTCGCGAGGCCAAGCGTAGCTTCTGCAGCAGTGATGCTCCCTGCAGGGCTCCGGAATAATGGCTGGTAGTCCTGAATGTCTACACCTTAGCAGAATTCAGGCTCCTCTCCTCCCCTTCACCAGTGGTCTCTCAGCTTTACAAAGGCCATTGGGTTTGGGGGAAGGAGTATTAATTATCATTTAAACTATCGAGGAGATGTCTCCCAAAGCTAGCTTGGCAGCTTGAGGCTAAAGGCAAAACGGCCTTGGCTGGATCAGACCTCCCACTGCCAGAATTTTCTCACTGTTACCATTTTTCAAAGGCAGTTTCATCATAAGTGACCACTGCACACCTGGAAGGACAGCTGTGTGAAAGGAAAATAACAACTTGGGACCCCAATTCCCTCTGCCGAAAGACAAAAACGTAAGCTGAAAGCTGAGTCATGCAAGAAGTTGCCTTTCCTTTTGTTCCAAAGCAGATAGCTACAGATGAAAGGTTAAATATCTCCACAGGTAGCAGCTCCTCACTCACCTCATTTTATGTAAAGTGCCGATTCTCCCTGTTAAATATTGAAGCTCTCAACTTCATCTTTGGAGAAAGGCACAGACTGTTTCAGTAATTCTGGTTTTTGTTTTTGTTTTTTTCCTCTCCTTAACCTTGGCAAAATAACCTTCTACATTTATTGAGACCCATCTCAGATACTTTTTGGTTTACAGCTATTATCCAAAAATCAAGAGATAACAAGGGGTGGTGAGGGTGTGGGCAAAAGGGAAGCCTTGCCTGCTGCCGATGGCAATGTGGATTGGAACTGCCATTATGAAAAACAGTGCAAAGGCTCCTAAAACCACTAACAGTGGAACTAGCTTACGACCCAGCAATTCTCTTGAGCAGACACCCAGAGGAGACAACATCGATGCCTCGGAAAGACGCCTGCACTCTCATGTTCATAGCAGCGTGATTCACGATAGCCAAGATACAGAACCAACCTCACGGACAAATGGATAGAGAAAATGTGGGATGTTTATATACATATATCTCCAATGGAATAAATATTATTCAGCCTCGTGACTGTAATCCCAGCTACTCAGGAGGCAGGAGAATTGCCTGAACCCAGGAGGCGGAGGTTGCCGCGAGCTGAGATTGCACCATTGCACTCCAGCCTGGGTAATAAGAGCGAAACTCCGTCTCAAAAAAAAGAAGAATGCAATCCTGCTATTTGCCGCAATATAGATATACCCAAAAAACATTATGCTAAGTAATATAAGTCACATGCAGAAAGAAAAATATTGTATCATCTTGCTTATATATGGAACTTTTTTTTTCCTAAAGAGCTCAGGCTGGGCGCGATGGCTCACACCTGTCATCCCAGCACTTTGGGAGGCTAAAGGGGAGGGTCATTTCAGCTCAGGAGTTGGAGGCCAGCCTGGCCAACATGGTGAAAACCCATCTCTACTAAAAATACAAAAATTAGCAGGGCATGGTGGTGTGCATTTGTAGTCTCAGCTACTCTGGAGGCTGAGGTGGGAGGATCACTTTCGCCCAGGAGGCAGAGGTTACAGTGAGCCGAGATCATGCCATTGCACTCCAGCTGGGGTGATGGAATGAGACCGTCTCTCAAAAAAATAAAATAAAAGCTCAAATACACATAGGTGAGAGTGAAACCGTGGTTATGAGTGGGAGCATGGGGAGATATCAGTCAAATGATACAACATAGCAGATATGTGGGCTGATCACGTCTAGAGGTCTAACGCCCAAAGTGAAAACTAAAGTTAATATAATTATACTGTGTTAGAGACTTTGCTAAGTCAGTAGATGCTAGCGGCTCTTGTCACAAAAAAGTAACTGAGATGATAAGTTAATTTGTTTCACTGTAGTAACCATTTTAGGATGTACATCCCATAGAAGCATATTATACACACCAAACATACATGATAACATTTTTTTTAATGCAGTGGAGAAACTGGGCCAGTAAGCAGACCGTTCGGGTTCCACATGATAACGCACTTTGTGTCTGAAGAAGAAGGTGGAAGAGAAAGAAGGCACACACGAAAGGCGTGAACCAGCGTGTTCAGCTTCTGATAGAAAAGGACCCGTGAGGCACTGAGGAAGCAGAGCCGGGGTCCCTGAAGCGGCCGGGCCTGGGGGCTTGAGAGCAGGTGCTGCTCCCAGAGGCTGAGAGTAGACTGAGTCAGGGAAAACGGGGGTCCACACAGGGAGCTGTGTAGACATGGAGAAGGCTGGGCAGCACTGAATACCCATGGGCCCCACCCCAGGGTGCTGGCTTACCTCGTAGGTGATGGGGTGGCCCTGAAGTCTCGCCTGCAGGAAGGTGACATCTCACAGAGACCCAGAGAAGGGGCAGGAGGGGCCGAGGCACCCACCCCAGGAGAGAAGCCCCTGTGGCTGCCCGAGGAAGACGGCCGGCCCACAGTCCGTGGTCCATCAGTGGGAATCAAGCCACAGCAGCAGGAGGGAGAGAAGAGCTCAGCTGAGAGGCACTCAGAGGCTGAGAGGAGAGACCCAGAGGCTGTGGCCATGGGCCGGGGTGACGAGGGACAAGCCTGGGCTGGGGGCCAGCGTAGTTGTTATTCATTATCACAGGGAATGTGGAAGAGAAGGCTGAGGGATGTTTAATAAGTGACCCCCACATGCTAACTTTTCAGTAATCTAGCTGAAACGCCACGTGGAAAAGCCCAAATGGCCTTTGTCGAGAAGCGTGAGGCGCGTTGAGAGACACACGTCGGAAGCACAGCTGACCCTTGCAGAGCAGGCCATGGGAATGAAGCCAGCCTGGCTGAGAAATGGGGTGGGGACTCAAGGACAGGTGCATATGTTAAAGCAGTTGTAAGGTTACCCCGCATTGACATGGAGGCATAAACTGGTTCTCAGTGATTCCCAAGGTGTATCCATCCTCACACCGCTATAAAGACACACCAGAGACTAGGCAATTAATAAAGGAGAGGTTTGATCAATTCACACTTCAGCATAGCTGGGGAGGCCTCAGAAAACTTACAATCATGGCAGAAGGTAAAAAGGAAGGGGGGCACCTTCTTCACAAGGTGGCAGGAGGGAGAAGTGCCAGCAGGGAAATGCCAGACACATAAAACCATCCGATCTCCTGCGACTCACACTCTCATGAGAACAGCATGGGGAAACCGCCCCGTGACCCAGTTACCTCCACCTGGTCCTGCCCTTGACATGTGGGGACTATGGGCATTACAATTCAAGGTGAGATTTGGGTGGAGACACGGCCAAACCACGTCACAAGGCTAAAGTGCCGTGTTGAATATTTACCCTAAAAAACATTAGCCTTACCCTATGAGTAGGAAGAAATGATCACATTCTTTGCAGTCCGTATTCCATAAGGCTTGGTCCACTGCATTATAATGAATAAGGCTTGGTCCACTGAAGGCCTGAGGGTGTTCGGATGCTTCCAGAGTCACTTCACACATTCCATCCTCATTGTCCCTTAGGCAGCCCGGGTACAACAGCAGCCCGACACCTACCAGTGGCATCCAATGACAGACCAACAGAAGCATGAAGCGTAGAAAGCAGTTCTGAAATTTAATTCCATACAAAATTGAGAGATACGGGACTGTCCTTTACAACTGGTATCAGAGATGACGTTTCCAGTATCTTATTACCGTCAGTGCTGACCATGTATTTCCCTGGAAGAGGTCAAGGCAGGCCACCATTCTGGCAGCAGCAGAGAGCCAAGCGGGCGTACACACACCAAGCCTCATGACTCTGGGACCATGGAGAAATCCACCCCCGCTGACTTACACCTGAGTTTCTCCAGCGGTGACCACGGTTCACGTGTAAGTTGTGGTCTCAGTCTGAGGAGCTGGTACTAGTGTCAACAAAAAAGTCAAATGGCACGTACTTGAGGATGGCCTACACCCTGAGAATGCGTTGTGAAATGTTTGATTCTATCATGGTTTCAGATCTCTCTGTAATATACGTAGGATGTACACGGGGGATCAAGACATAAAATTATTTCTCACCATGGAGCAGGGTCAAAACCTGACAGCCACGATCCTATTTCCATGTGGAAAGAAGGTGACCCCCACCTCTGAGCAAGGGGAACTGGAGGTAACAGGACCCATTCAAGGAATGAAAAAGTAAACCAAGCATCCCTGGGGCACCAGGTAGGACCCAGGCCTTTTCTTCAGCTGAACTGTAAGGTGCTAAGAGGTCCCGCCCCACAAAGGGAACCCAGGAGGACCTGACATTGTTCCCTATTTTGCTTTTGCCTGAATTACTTCAGGACACCCTGTGCTTCCTTTCCCGACTTACTCATAAACTGTGGAAGAATGGCCAACTTATGTACCCTTTCCCGCCTCTGTGCAGCGTCTGCACAGTGGGGCTGTTAACACCCACTTCAGGCAGTTGTGAGCAACAGGGACATTGCTGCAGCAGCCCTGTGCAGAGATGCTCCCGCTCACTCCTTCCTTCCTTCACCACTTCAATCACTACTGATGAAATACCTACATATCTGTACCTCCTGTGAGTTACTCATCACACGCGACACGTCTCTATTCTCTTGTAAAGACCAAAATTCACCAAAATAAATGCAAACATGTGACTGTGACAAAAGCTACTTTTGAAAATTAAAATTGGAGTCTTGAAAATTTAAAGTGCAATCGAGGAAGTCAAAGGCAAATTTTAGAAAACCTTCCACAACATAGAGAAGAAAGACGAAGAGATAAAAAAGAAAGAAAGAAAAAAAAAAGGCTAAAACCAATGGAAGACGAACTTAGATACTCCAAATCCCCTGAGTAGAAATTCAAAAAACGAATAATAATAAAGAGGGGAAAATTAGTAAAGAAAGAAGGAAGTTCTGGGAGATGAGCGGTTTTCAGGTTGCTTGGGGCACTGATGTCAGCCGGTAAGAGGGAAAACCTCTGAGCTTCCGAGCTTCCCAGGAGAAGCAGGATCAGACTGCAGACTGGCCTGGCAACAGAGGGCACCATTCGGAAACCTGGACCCTGTACACGCCTGGCATAGAATAATCACCTCAGGGCCTTTCCAGACTTGGGTGAGATGATTTTCCCCTTGGTGAAATAGACATTTCTGACGTGCAAAGCCTCAGAACCCTTCTTTGGAGGTTCCTATTCTGAAAAAAACTGCCTGGGGCTCTGTGTCCACTAACTGGAGAAGAAATCCAAGAAAGAAGATGGTTGATGTGGACACTCAAACCCTGGGGCTCATAAGGAACCCGAGCTAAACAACCCCCGGCCCTCGGGTCACTTGGATTCTGCTGCGGCGGCAGGGCAAGGCGGGGAGGGGAGCAGGCCCAGCCCCACACCCGGCTCTTTTTTTTGTGTCTGTGAATCCTTAGCACAGTATGTATGTGTGTGTATATATATATATATATATATATATATATATATATATATATATATTGCACTTTAGATTCTGGGGTACACGTGAAGAACATGCAGGATTGTTGCATAGGTACATACATGGCAATGTGGTTTGCTGCCTCCATCCCCGTCACCTGTATCTGGCATTTCTCCCCATGTCCTCCCTCCCCCACTCCCCACCCCCCACTGTCCCTCCCCTATTCGCCCCAACAGACCCCAGTGTGTGATGCGCTCAGCTCTTCCTGTCCCATCAGGCTCTGGAGACGACCCCTTGTGAATGCTTGGTTTTCAAAAGCAAATAAACAGAAACAAATTAGGTGTGAGAGCTTGCTTGCCTAAAGTAGACTTCCTAGACGAAATTTCTGCCTCTGACTTTAAATATTTTTTTAATGAACTAGGATCTGCGAAAGGGGGATGTTGGTAGGTTCTTGGCCCCCCTGCCCTCGGACAGGACTCTGAGCATGGGGTTGTGGCCGCAGAGGCGCGGGGGATGGACCCGCTGCCCTGCTCCCGCCCAGCCAGGGAGGGGAGCTTTGGGTTTCATGCAATACTTTGTTCTGGAGTCATGCACGGTCACCTTCTGATTAAAAAAATGTGGATGGATTTCAGGCAAAGAACCTTCTCCACCTCATCCATTTTCCTTGTTCTGTTTGCTCTTTAGGGAGCATTGCTCAGCATAAGGTTATCATTCATAAAATCCCACAAACAAGCATGCTTTATAGGACGACTTTAATAGGAACCTCACACCCATTTTAATTTATACTATGAATATGAATTGTAGCATAGATTGCTTGTCATTCATGAATAACTAATTGTTTAATTTTTAGATATTATGAGCTATTTGTATGTATGTTTCTTGGTATTACACTAATATTCCGTTGACATTAGCTGATTGCAAAATGCTTTTTAAAATAACCATAGCTTTATAAAATAATTTACTAAAAACACCCCACATGCATCACAGCGTTAAAATTGAACATGTTGCCAATCTATTGACTCATTTTAATTTTTTTATTTTAATATAATATGTTGAGTTTTTCTCATTGATTGACCTTTGGGGTGGCAAATTTAAAGCTGGCCATGAAATTTCTTTTTTACCCAAAAGTACTTTTTTATATTTTCAAATTTTCTGATCTTCCATACTTTCTATTTGTCTTTACACCCAAAATAAATTATTTTTCTACATATTTAAGATTGCTACTATGTCTATTGTATTCTTCCTCTCTCCCTTGCCTTGAGTTTATGTAGTGACATCTTACGCATCTGTTTTATGCTGCCTCACCCACGTGTAGCAGAGTGCCAGAGACCCAGCCCGGGTCAAGGGTGGGCAGATGAACTGGTCACATTCATGAGTAGGGAGCCAGAGTTTTCTGATTGTAATCTTTGCTGCTTGTCCACATCATCATATTTAGAAATTAGAAACAAAAACTGTATATTAATAAATTAGTATCCAGCAATAAAAATATCACTGCCTACGTCATTTATTGAGCATTTAATGATAAGCCAGCCATCTTTAATGTATTATTTAATTCAGATATTGAAAAGTCTAGGAAATGAATGCTTATGAGACAACATGCTCAAATTTGTCGTGACGTAGAAGGTGATGGTGCTGTTATAACTCCATTCTGTCTAACTGCAAATTGTTTAACCATTAAAAATTGTGCTTGTTAGTTGAGTCACATGTATAGCATCGTCTGATCAGTTAGAATCTGTCTTCACAGGGAAATGCAAACATTTTCTTTTCCTGACTTCCTCCTCCTCCTCCTCCTATTCTTGTTTCTTCTTCCTTTTCTTCTTCTTTTCTCCTTCTCCTTCCCCTTCCCCTCCTTCTTCCTCCCAGTGCATCCATATTAACCACTAGGAGCAGGCACGTAAGAGCCAAAGTCGGGTAGAATTGTGTGGGCTCTGGGGTCTCACAGGACGCAGGAGTTATGTAATACAGTTCAGAGTTCAGGGTCATGTTTAGGGGAGTTATTACATCCAAGGGAGGGACAGAGAAGTTCTTTTATTTTAAACTACAAAGTAGGGTCAAGAAAACTGTTCAATCTGGTCTAATTTTTTTCTTTCGAGGGACTAATCATGACTGTTAACCTTCTATGGTTCACATCCACCATTGTATCTCTTATTATATCCACCATTACATTCTTGACAAGACATACAGACTCCATCCCTTATTAACTGAGTGTGGATGAAATTGATCTTTGGGAACATGAAGCACACAAGGGAAGGGTTTAGGGCTCAGCCCTGATGGTTGCAGAGGTGAACAAGGTGGGCTGGCTTCCAGGTGGAAGAAAAAGATCTGTGAATTCCTGGGAATGTGGCTGCATTAGGACTCCCCGGGTTTCTTATTTAACTCTGCTCTCCGGTCTCTCATTGCTCACATGAGGAACTGCGTAGGCATTGTGACCACACTTCCATGATGGTCACCGGCCGTAAGACACATCATCGCAGGGGCTCCAGGCTCTCTGCTCACTTGACCTGCTGACGTTCGAAACAGCCCAGAGAGTTTTAGTCCTCTTAACCCTGGAGAGCAAGAAGCACAGAATCCCTTGGAATGGAAACCCTAAGGGACCAGTTATCGAGTGCCACCACCCACTGAGGTCTCCCGAGCACCCATGGCGAGACTCAAATCCCCTGACCTGTATCTCAGTGTGTAGGGTCAGGCCTTGCTTCATGGCGGGAAGAACTGCAGATCTCAACCCAGATGATTCAGCTTCAGTTATTACCTCCTTCTGGCTAACTGGGGAGTTCTGAGCACATATTTCGGCCTCCTCTGAGTCTCAGTTTCTTTATTCATAAAATTCATGTAAAGTTTAACTGATGGCCAAATGACATAACGGGTAAGAAAACGTTTTATAAAATCTTTTAGGCCTACATATTTTAAGGAGACTACGCTGGTCCTCTCACCCCAGATTCCCTGGAGATATCACAGAATAAATAAGGGTGACAGTGTGAATCCCGGTGTGGAATCCCCCATGACTCTGCCGCACAGGCTGAGCCTACCCACTGTCTGGGAAGGAGCGAGGATAATGCTGTGTGCAGGAATCTGGTCCCCAGAACTGGGAGCTCATGGAACTGGCTCAGGCAGAGCAGAGTATCTCGCAGCCCGCAGAGCTGACACGGCTGTCAGAGAACGAGCCTTCCCAGCCAGGGCCTGCTCCCGGCAGGACTTCCTGGGCAAGGCTCAGAATCTGGACCTCAGGCGTCATGTCTCAGAGAATAAAGGGGCATGTGCTGTTTGTGGATATGGAAGAGAACGTTTGTTTCCTGGAGGAAGCTGGTGTGTGGTGCAAAGAGGACGCTCTGCGTCTGTCTCTTCCTAACGTGGTGACAAATTCATGAGGTGTTGTATATTGCTTTTATGTGTTGCAGATGGAGAAATCAAGGCACAGAGAGATTAAGTGACTTTGCCACAGTCACGAACTGGGGAGGACCAGGAGTGGAACTGAGAGCGAGCCCCGGACTCTGGGCCTGCGTCCTGCCAGGAGTCACGCTGCCTCCGTTCCTAGGAGAGAAGGCTGCCTGCAAGGTAAAGGCGCTGCCTCTACTCACTGGCGCGGGGCAGCCCTCACTAGGGACGGCTGGGCTGTGGGCTCCCTGGGCGTGTGAAAAGAGCTCAGCTCAGCAGCAGCACTCACATCTCCCGGCATGGGGTTCTTAGTCTGCTCCAGACCACACTGGCCACAAACCACCTCCTTACATGGTCAAAAGCAACGTGCCTGCACCCGCTTCCCCTACCTCAGCCTCTCCGGCCCTTCCCTCGTCCACCTTCCATCCAGTCCCGCTGTGCCTCGGTTTCCTCTTCTGAACCATTCCTGCAGATTTCGCCCTCTCCTCTGTTAAATCCATCACTTCTTTCTTTGTGATGGCTGGATTGACTCCATCTTGGGATTCTAAGACACAGAGAGAGCAGCTCCCTTCCTCCCTCCTGTGGCTCTTCACTTGCTTCTGTCCCTTGGGGTGGTCCTGGCAGAGGGGCTGCCCACCTCCCCGGCACCTGCCCACCGCGGCAGCTATGAGAATCCACCCAACGCTGGTCCCGTCTTGGGACTCCCTTAAGAAAGGGGCACCACGCCCAGGCTGTGTTGGCTGGGACGCGGATTTCAGCCTCAGCTGTCCCACGCCCGTCACCCGGTGACAAAGCCTCTGTGCTTCAACCCCGCTGGGAGCGAGGCATGAGAGAACGTCGCTCACACCCAGCCACTGCCGGGCAGCGGTCAGCGAGGGGCCACCCACTCGTTCCTTCAGTCCCCCCTACAGTGGCCGTGCTCACATGTAGTGCTCCTCCCTCTTCCCTTCCACACCTTCTAGAACTCTCTCCTCTCTTCTGAGACAGGCGGGTTAAGGTTCGTCTCCTATTATTTAGAGTGCTCCCGTTGATGGTTTTTTTTTTTTTTTTTTTTTTTTTTTTTCCTATTTCTGCTCCTTGAAGGAAGGGCAGTGTGGTATTAGCAGTGGGTTTCTGTCGGGGAGAAGGGCAGTGCCAGGAAGAGAGCGCAGCGAGGGACAGCCTGGTGCGCTCACGGCCGCCGCGCAGGGCACACGCCAGCGTCCCCTTATGCGTGTGCAGCGGCGCGTTCACCGGCTCTCCCACGCGTGCTGTGAGTGTTCACATCACCCGACCTTCACGGAAGCACGCGGTAAAGACATCCCTGTGGCACAGCTTATGCAGATGAGACAATTGAGGCCTGAAAGCTAAGGAGACATAGTAAGAAGAAAAACAAAAAACCCTTCCAAGCACATACCCTGTCTCCAAAATTCGTGTTTCCCATTTGATAATATTCGAAGCATTTCCATCTCCATTGCTTTCCTCTGGAATAATGTATTTCCTCCCCAGTGAATACTTAACGTATCTCACAGAGTCCGCATTCTATCACTGACAGACACAGGCTTCTCGAAGTTTTCAGTTCTTAACCTTATAGCATTGTCCTCCCCCTAAATAAATAAATAAAATAATTTTAAAAAGGAAATGAGTTGGGCCGGGTGCGGCAGCTCATGCCTGTAATCCCAGCACTGTGGGAGGCCGAGGCGGGTGGATCACAAGTTCAAGAGATCGAGACCATCCTGGTCAACATGGTGAAACCCCGTCTCTACTAAAAATACAAAAAATTAGCTGGGCATGGCGGCGCGTGCCTGTACTCCCAGCTACTCGGGAGGCTGAAGCGGGAGAATTGCCTGAACCAGGAGGAGGAGGCTGCGGTGAGCCGAGATCACGCCATTGCACTCCAGCCTGGGTAACAAGAACGAAACTCCGTCTCAAAAAAAAAAAAAAAAAAAAAAGGAAATGAGTGAAAAAATATGTAAACTAGAAAAATCATTACGATAATTTCAAATATCTGTGTAAACGGGCAGTTCTGCTAACATTTTTCTATGGCAAAACATATTTAAATTTTTAATTTAAAACTTTTTACCACACTGTTAAAATCTGAATAAAGAGAAGACAGAAAATGCTGAGTATAAGCCAGATGTGGTCTCAGAAACAGCCTCATAGAGCAGCAATACGGAACACTGTCTATTACTTACTAAAAGCAGCTCTTTAGCCACATTTGTGTTTTCTGTAGCTATCAAAAAGAGATGGCTTTCTTCACTTCCACCCTAGCCACGGGTCTGCCAGGACAGGCGTTCATTACGGAGGGAGCTGACACCATCTGAGTATCACCAGGAGGGAGCTTCGCCCAGGGGTGAACCAGATGCCCCAGGAGGACTCGCTGGGGGCTGGGGGCAAGGGTGGCGATCAGGACATGAGACCAGGACTGAGCCTGGTGAGGGCACGGGAAGGAACGGGCTCCACAGGGGCTCAGCCACTCATAATGCAGGGTTCAGTGAGAAAGTCACAGCCAGGGCGTGGAGACAGGAATTCTTCTCAAATGACTAGATTGCCAAAAACGTTTATGTATACATGAGAAAAAATACCATCATCAAAATCGAAAAACAACAAAATGATGGCAACAGTAAGCTGGAAGAAGATCCTGGCAACAGATAAGGTGGACAGAGGGGTCAGTACCGCAGGATACAGAGGGCTCTTACGAATCGATGTGAGAAGTGTGAAGGAGAAGAAAAACAGGCCAAGGGTATGAATAGCATTTCACAGAAGAGGAGCTGCGGATGGTAAAGGTGTGAGAGAAGACTTACCCTCCCCGGGAGCTCGGAAAATGACAGGACGTGTGGCTTTACTCAACCGAAGCGCAGGGCGGAATAGCATTCAAGGTGACCAGCGCTTCCAGAAACTGGATGATCACGTTACAAAGTGCACGGAATTTTTTTTTTTTAAATGGCAAAGTGACAAGATCTTTTTAGAAAACTCCATTCTAGAAATATGTACCAAATGCATGTAATCATTTTTGTAAATTATTTTATTATTTTTTATTATTTTATTCTTTTGAGACAGAGTCTTGCTCTGTCGCCCAGGCTGGAGTGCAATGGCATGACCTCGGCTCACCACAACCTCCGCCTCCCGGGTTCAAGCAATTCTCCTGCCTCAGCCTGCTGAATAGCTGGGATTACAGGCATGTGCCACCACACCTGGCTGATTTTGTGTTTTTAGCAGAGACGGGGTTTCTCCATGTTGATCAGGCTGGTCTCGAACTCCTAAACTCAAGTGAGCCACCCTCCTCAGCCTCCCAGAGTGCTGGGATTACAGGCGTGAGCCACTTTGCCCAACCTATAAGTTATTTTTTAGTGAAATAAAACTACATAAGCCTCGTTTGTAAGAAAATTTGGGGTCCTGGCTAGATAAATTATAGTAGGTTTATTCTGAGGAATACTACGTAGCCATTCAAAAAGATGAATTCAATGGATACACATGAGCCTAGAGAGATGGCTGACTTTTCTATAAGTGAAAAATAGCAAGTTGCAAAAAAGTTTTGTAAACAGAGCTTGATTTTGTAAATAATAAATTAAGAACCTGCTCTTTGTATTTACTCCACTGTGGAGTGGCGTGGAGGTTGATTTTCTCCAGTGAGGAAATTGGCTGCAGGAAGAGAGCCAGCAGCGGCCGCCCAGTCCCTCACCTGGCAGACCCCTGTGTGTCTGTTTGTATTTCAACCTGATAATGTCACCACCCAAGGGGTCCACCTTGCCCGCTGCCTAGACAGAGCTGATTCATCAAGACAGGGGAATTGCAGCAGAGAAAAGAGTCATTCGGGCAGGGCAGCTGTGCAGGAGACCAGAGTTTAATTTTTACTCCAATCAGTCTCCCCCAGCATTCGGGAATCAGAGTTTTTTGTTTTTGTTTTTGTTTTTGTTTTGTTTTTCTTTTGAGACAGAGTCTCACTCTGTTGCCCAGGCTGGAGTGCCGTGGCACAAACTCAGCTCACTGCAGCCTCTGCCTCCTGGGTTCAAGCAGTTCTCTGCCTCAGCCTCCTGAGTAACTGGGATTACAGGCACCTACCACCACACCCAGCTAATTTTTTTATTTTTAGTAGAGACGGGATTTCACTATCTTGGCCAGGCTGGTTTGGAACTCCTGACCTTGTGATCCACCTGCCTCGGCCTCCCAAAGTGCTGGGATTACAGGCGTGAGCCACCGTGTTTGGCCCCGGGGATCGGCGATTTTAAGGATAACATGGTGGATTGGAGGTGTGGGGGAAGCCAGTGAGCCAGGAGTGCCGGCTGGTCAGGCGTGACGTCATAGGGAGTTGGATCCGTCTTCTTGGGCTCAGTCTGTGCCCGGGTGGGGGCCACAAGATCAGAGGAGCCAGTTTATCCATTGGGGTGGGGGGAGCTGATCCTCAAGTGTGGGGCCTTCGGACTATCTCAAGCTCGGATCTTAGGAGCGGTTTAGGGAAGGTCAGAATCTTGTAGCTCCTGCTGCATGACTCCCAAACCATCGTTTCTAATCTGGTGGCTGATGTGAGTCCTACAAAGGCAAGGAGGTCTGCTTGGGGAAAGGGCTGTTACCATCTCTGTTTAAACTATAAACTACAAACCAAGTTTCTCCCTAAGTGAGTTCAGCCTACACCCAGGAATGAACAAGGACAGCTTGGAGGTTAGAAGCAAGATGGTCTGCTAAGTGAGATCTCTGTCACTGTCCCAGTCCTGCTTTTGCCAAGGTGGGTAAGGAAAAGCAGGCGTTACGGCTGCACTTGAGGTCATCAGCAGAGAGACAGCCTGGGTTCTGACGCCCGAGGATTCCCGGGCGGGCCAATGGATGGCATCGTGGTGAGGGCGAGGGGGATGGACAGGACGGCGGGGGAGGGGGCACCTGGGGACCCCAGCAATGCTCCGTCGTGGTGGGATCAGGCCTGGATGAGAGCGGCATCCAGGAAGATGCCAGGAACTGGGGACAAAAGACACCAGCCCAAGCCAGAATGTGACAAATTATGTGACAGAAGAAAGGGGGCGAAACTAGCCAAGTATTATTTTAAAGCTTCAGAAGGGAAGAACGCTCACCTCACACACTCCGGACCTAGCTACGGAGAACGCAGACCCATGCCGGGGTGCCGTGAGGCCCCCGCTCGTGAGCTCTTACAGCCAGTGGGGAAGCATCTTCTTATCACTGTGCAGAGACCGATGTCTAATAAATAAATTTGTAAAATGCCGAGGAAGGAGACAGGAGAGAGCAGAGCCTGACAGGGTGACAGGAGGAACGAGGGTGGCTAAGGAAAAGCCCTCAAATGACCTCGCTGTGGCAGAGGCAGCAGGAGTGTTGGCCAGAGGGCTTAGGACTAAAAACGCGGGTTTGAATCCTCCTCTGTGGAGCAGGAGAGGCAGCTACGTCCTCTGAGAGGTGAAAGTACTCTGAGAGCCAGTGCAGTGAACCCGAGAGATGGACATTTGGGGGAACGTGTTCCAGAGAGTCCCAGGCTTCACTGAGGGAGAAGAATTGACAAGACTGGGGGATGTGAGGAGTGAGAGCCAAGAGGTCCCGCTGTGTGACAGAGGGTAGGTCGGTGGGTGGAGGGTGGAGGGGACTGAGCTGAAGGAAAGCAGGGGGAGGAGCAGGTGAGAGGGCTGGACGGCCACACTGGAAAGGATGGGAGGGCAGGTCCTCAGAGCCAGCTTAAAGGAAAGGGTCTAGGCCAGGTGCAGTGGCTTATGCCTGTAATCCCAGAACTTTGGGAGGCTGAGGCAGGAGGATCACTTAGGGCCAGGGGTTTGAGACCAGACTGTACAACATGGCGAAACCCCATCTCTACAAAAATTACAAAATTCAGCCAGATATGATGTGCACCTCTAATACCAGATGCTCGGGGCTGAGGTGGAGAGGTCACTTGAGTCTGGGAGGTCTGAGGCTGCTGTGAGCCATGATCATGTCACTGCATTCCAGCCAGGGCAGCAGAGCAAGACCCTGCCTCCAAAAAGAACAAGACACAGCAGGACCCTCACAAGAGGGGGCAGCGGCAGGGGCTGATGTGGAAGCGTGGGTGGGTCCAACAGGAGCCCCCAATCTACTAAGTGCTTTGGGGCCACAATTCGTGGCAGCAAGCAGAGATTCGAATGGAAACTTCTCATTCGGGGGCAGGCTGGAAGGGGATATTGAATTAGAGATGGAGATCAGAGCAGCAGAAGGGCTGGCTTCAGTGGCTCCTCTGCTCTTCCTTATAAAGGGATTAGCAAGGTTGCTGCCTGGCTGCAAGGGAGAGCCTCCTCTGTCAGCCCCGGGGTAGCTGAGCCCATAGGCAGGAGGACCCAGATGACCGCCCATGAGGCTGCTGGGCAGAGCCCTGGGCTTGCTCTGACACAGTCTGGAGCAGCATGCACTGGGCATGTGCCAGCCTTGCTGCTTCTCCTGGTATTGTCATGGCTGAGATGTGGCAATGGATGCTGAGGCCTCTGGATGGCTAGGCCTGTTCCAAAGCACCTGAGAAGGCGGGACAGGGCCTGGCAGTCCGTGCCAACACCCTCATCCACACAGAACTGCTGTTCTTTTCCCCTGAACATGCTCCAAGCCACTCCCTTCTTCGGTTTCTCAGCATCCCTGGGTATATATGGGTGCTGTTGCCCACAGATGTGTAATCAAGACATCCCAGGGCCTGGAGCTAAGACAGCTCGCCTGAACTCATACAGCTAAGCGGAGGCAAGGGCAGGGCGCGGCTCTGGCAGCTGAGTTCCTTGCCCCACAGCCTCCCACTGCCTCCATGGCACCTGCTGTGGGTTTTCTGTTTTGGCACTGAGTTCATGGTCTTCTGTCGCAACTCGGTGCTTGAGTGTCTGTATTCCTTGTGATGTCCTGAGCATCTTTTACTTACAACAAATTATGCAACAAATGGGGAAACCACAGAATTCGATCTAAAAAGCCCTCACCCTCAGGAAGTGTGTACTGGTGCCTAGCTGTTTGTGAGCTTGTAAGTAGGTCAACAGAGGATAGAGAGTGAGGAGGCTTCACTGGCGGTACAGGCAGAGCTGTGAGCTCCGCACAGCAACGGACGGGAAGCATCGGCCGTGCCTCTGAGGCAGGACTGGTCCCTGACCACACCCTTGATCATGGCAGACGATGATTTTACAGGTGCCAAAGGCCTGCGGTGATTTTTATTTCAGACTATACTTGTCTGAGAAAGCACAACCTCCAGCCGTTCAATTATCCTTTGTCTAAGTGGTGGGTGGTTGTTTTTGCGACAGAGTTTCTCTCTTCCTGCCCAGACTGCAGTAGTCACTACAACCTCTTTCCCTACTCCCGGCTAATTTTTGTATTTTTAGTAGAGATGGGGTTTCACCATGTTGGCCAAGCTGGTCTCGAACTCCTGACCTCAGATGATCCACCTGCCTCGGCCTCCCAAAGTGCTGGGATTACAGGCGTGAGCCACCGCTCCAAGCCTTTGGTCTGTTTCTTTTGTTTTGTTTTGTTTTTAATTTTCATTACTCACCAGATATTTATGTGTCCCTTTATGGGTAGGCAATGTTTCCCTTTATTTTACCCATTTTCTTCCTGCAAAGAGCGTCTGCGACTCTCGACTAAATTATTTCCATATTGTCAAGAAGGTATGTCCAACCTTCATGTGATCCTTAATCAAACCTTGCTATTTTTATTTAGTACAACTCAGCACATATTTGTCCAGCCACTGCCCTGTGCCAAGCACTCCATGGCGGGCTGCAGAATGAGAAGATGCATGATGCACTCTGCTGCCTTCCCAGCACTGCCAGGCTGCAGCTCCTGGGTGGGGTTTCTCCTGGCACACAGAGAGCCACCTCTCCTAGGAATGACCCAGCTCCCCAGGCCTTCAGGACCACGGCTTCTGAGGAGACAGTCTCAGCTGCTCCCTTGCCTGGTGCAGGGAACTTGGGAGTCCAAATCCTGTTAGAAGTAGAGTTAGTTAAATTAAGGGAGACTGTGAAGAGTCCTAGAAAATCATTCTCTGCTAGAAGAGAAAGTCATGTTCCCACCACAGCACATTCTCCTCCTCTCTCTCTCTCTCTCTCTCTCTCTCTCTCTCTCTCTCTCGACTTTGTAAATGGAACTAAGCGTTTGGCTGTAGGAGTCCTGGAGACTGTACTCTGGGACTGCAGTGCCAGTGTACTGGTTCAGGGACATGAAAGGCTAGTACAACATGCAGTATTATGAGAAGCAATCAACGGTACCCAGAGGACTTCATCTTACCCTACGTAATATGCAGTTACCTGGAACAGCTATGCAGCTATCTAGAACTGAGAGTGTCTTATTTACAAGAAACCATGCAACAAATTGAGAAACCACAGAATTCAAGAATGAATTTTAAATGCCCGTACCCTTAGGAAGTGTGTACTGGTGTGTACTGGTGTGTAGCTGTTTCTGAGTTTGTAAATAGATGAAGAGTCCTAGAAAAACATTCTCATCCAGACGAGAAAGTTACATTCCCACCACACACACACACACACACACACACATACACACACACACACACGCACTTTAGATTTTGTAAATGTAACTAAACATTTGTTTCTTATCCCTTTTGGGAAAACTCACAACACCCAGACATGGAAATGCGAAGAAAGCCCCAGCCATCTCCTCAGCATCCGCTACGTACCGTCAGGCGTGGCGGCTCACACCTGTAGTCACAGCCCTCCGGGAGGCTGAGGTGGGTGGATCACTTGAGCTCAGGAGTTCAAGAGCATCTTCTATGTACCGAGCTCTGTACACGGTTCTTACTTAAGACTCTTTTATTCAGTCCTCTCCACCACCCGACGAGGTAAGCGGGGCTTTTACACATGAAAATACTCAGATTCAGGGAGGCGACTGCGTCCAGCATAAGAAGGTGGTGCGTGTGGAGCCAGCCTGGTGGTGCAGGCTGTCGCCCCGTAATGCACACGTAAGCCGCTGCTGCCCCGCACGACACACAGGAGGCGATCAGGTGAAGGGGCTGCCACCAACAAGGAGGAGTTTGGGAATAGGAAGATGCTGAACTCTGGAGAGCCAGCAGAGTAGACAGAGGATGCTGCCCGCCACAGGCCCCTGGACGGCATATGCAGAGATGCCAGAGCCACACAGCCTCGCGAGCCCGCTTCCCACCTGCCCACCATGGCCAGGCAGTCCTGCCGTGTGGACGTGGCACGGTCTCCAATCTGGAGCTGAGCTGGCCTGGCAGGAGGGCAGATGCCTCACGGGCACCTTAAGAGAAGACCGAGTTATTTTAAAGGCATGTAGAAAGTTTATGGAAACTTGTTTGGAGCCACTTTCAGGGAGATTAAATAACAAATTACTCCAAGAGCAGAGATGATGATGAAATAAATTATTAAACATTGAGCCAAAGCTCACAGGCTAGAGGGCCGCTTTGCGCAGAGCTGGTACTTTCTGAACCTTTGCCACAGGTGGTTCCAGTATTTACCCAGGACCCACAAATGTCCTGATGGGTCCTATTCTGGGTTTTGAAGGCCAGCATGGGAATCTCATTCCTGTAACAATTACATAATCCGAAAGCATCAGCTGATGTCTGGCTTCTCCTGGATGCTCCAGAGCCCTGGGCTTCAACGTCTGCTCTTTCCCTCAGGCTCAGTCATCCTCCTGGTAGAGAGCAGGAGACCCAGGGCGCACCTGCACCTCCAGGCAGCCTGAGCTCACTGTTGCTAGGTCCAGCTTCAGAACCAGTTTGGAACAGCAGAGCAGCAGAGGTGAATCCCTGAAGCAGGGCGGGCAGGAGGCATAAGCCCAGGAACGAACGGCCATGAGGGCCCCAGGCTCAAAAACTGTGGTGTGGGGTAGCACATGCCCCTCCCACAGGAACATGGGCTGCCCCTCCCATGGGAACGCTGCCCCTCCAACAGGAACACTGGGCCTGTCCCTCCCACAGGAGCACCGGCTGCCTCCCCCTCCGGCTACCTGAGGCCGAGAGAAATTTAAAGCAGTGATTCCAGATCATCACATTTTTCCAGAAAAAAAAACCCAAAAATCCAGATTTTGATATAAAGCCCGGAAATTTTCAGATGTTGGTACAATTTGTTTAGCACTGAGAACCCAGTGGAACAGCTGTGGCTGGGCCGTGAGACCGTTCGGGGGCCTCCAGCCCCGAAACTCTGATTCTTTGAATTTTCTCCCAGAACTTGCCTGCAAGTTAAAGGAATAGAGAAGTTATAAGAAACACATTCAAGTTTAGAAAATCAGATTTTAAAATGAAAATAAGGATTTATTTTGTTATTTTTATGCTCAAGGAGAAAACAGGAACATCTGTTTTAGCAACAACAAAAATAGTAAAATGCTTGAAGGGCACCTGAGTTGACGTTTCCTCTGAAGTTCTGGATGGGCGTCTTCCTTCCCAGCCATTCCGTCATGTGAAAGTAGACATCACGCTGTGATTGGAAATGCAACCGTTAAATCTGAAAGAGACTTCGGCTCGTCCGATGTCAGCTCTTAGCATGAACAACAAAGCCTCATGGGGGCCCATGTTGTTTGGGGTCACCTCTGCCTGCGCAGCAGCTGACAACCCCCTTGGCCTGAGATGAGGGCTCTGAAGTGAAGTGAGGCCTCTCTCTCCCTGGCCCCTAGCACGTCCCCAGAAATTCTCATGGTGTTTTGGGGCTGTTATCATACATGACATAAATTGAGCAGCCCATTTTTCATGGATATAGAACTGCTAGACCATCTATTTTTGAATAAAATCAAATGTAAATTACTTTGTGAAAGCATCAGCACTGCCTTGATGACCCTGTAGGCATCTTTGACGCCTTTGAGACTTGCTTCTGGTTTGGTGTAGTTTCAAATGTTCCATTAGGCTCCTGGCTCAGACATGGATCTGAAGAAGCCATGCTTCTTAAGCGAAGGAATCCCAGGATTTTCCCAGAGCAAATTCCCTGTGGCTCTTTTGGAAGCTGTGAAAGGCCCCTTGCCATGTTGAAGTTCCTGTTCTGACTTCTGATTTAACGTTGAATGACTCCGTGCAGCCTGACCAGCATTCCGTGGACACGGCATCCCCGTCCCACATGTAGAAATAGAGGCATAGGTATCTTCTGGCTGCATGTGGAGTGGATATTTCCTTGAAACTTTGTATCTGTGCTGTGGGAATTTTTTTTAACTGTAATGAAATTATTAACATTGTAGCTGACCAAGAGATGCATTAGTACATTGTAATTATTTTATTCACTCACTCATTTAACTGAAATTTACCACTGTCTACCATAGGCCAGGAACTTTTCCATCACTGGGTCCACCAGCTTAAGAGGTGGGATCCTTTTGTATTTTGACAACGTGCTGTGCCTATATTCAAAAGGCCAGCGGCTGAGTGCACCTCATGATGGGGGTCCCCCGCCTCTGATGGGTCCAGCTCCCAGCTCTGCGCCCACACAACACACACGGGTCTGTGGGGAGGGTCTGGGGCACCTCTGAGGCACAGTTTGGCATGGTGTCCTCAGTGCCTTTGCTCTAATTAGTGCTACCCCAGGTGGTTACACTCTTCCAAGCTGACTACGTCAAGATGATGGAGCTCCTTTGTGGGGTGCCTGTCACAGGACATCTTTATTGCAACCTGTCATCATTTTGATTGCTATTTTCTTAGGATTTGTAGCATGATTTTTAAAGTGTTTGTCTCAAACTAGGCATAGAAGTCTATTAAGCATTCAAACTATGCCATTTAGAAGGCTTTATTTTTAAGGTTCATGATAATACGTGTGCTGCTGTTATCACTTTAGTTTGACAGTCTCAAGACATTGGAGAAAATACGCATCCCACATTTCCCAAGACTGTGTTGATTTCAACTATTCTATGTATGCCAGGAAATTCCCCAGATGTCCTGGAAGTCCCAATAATTTGGCCTTAAAGCTGTATCTCACAGACATCTTCTTGCCCTAGGAAAGAGCCTCAACATTATTTGGCAGGCTACATATCTCTAAGCATTCTTTTGAAAGCATGGCCACCAGGCTCAGGCACTCTCTGCCTGTGGGGAGGCATGCCCAGAGCCTCCCCATGGTAGGAAGGAGTCTTCCCGAGCTTCCTGCAGACCAGAGCAAGGGCACAGCCACGCAGAGATACCTGACACTTGCTGGATATTTTCCTCACCTGTGGCTGAACATCAGTTCCCAGCTGGGCCCTCCAGAATGTCTACCTAAGAAGGGTTTAGCAGAGGCCTGTCATTGGAGACTTGAATCAGGAGAAAGACTAAGATGTGTTAGGGTCCAAACTTAGTTTGATTTTATACACATTTTAAAACCTCTTTAGTACTTTAAGAGAATTCATAACCAAAGAAGGGCGGAGGGATGCTTTTGTTGTTTCAGTGTAGGCCAAGGCCGTGTTTTATAACAGCTTTCTGAGCGTTCCTGTATGCCACGGATCTGAAGCTCACTAAATACTTACTGACTAGTTCATAAAACAGTTAACTTTCAAATCTCATTCCAACAAACTTCAAATTTCCTATTTCCAATGCTGTCTTTCATTTTCTAAAACGTGCTACCTACAAAATCATTTTTATACCTGAGTACAGATGGGTAGTTTTACCTTGTTTCGCCCTGGAGATTGTCAGGATCCGCATACAGAGCAGCAGAGAGCGTGTAGGCCTTAGCTGTGTCTTCACTGTTCTTGCCAAGATCATTTTTATTTTCTCATTTTAATTTCTCCTGACTTTGTTGGCACCAACCTTGCCCGACCAAACAGGAACACCTGTACACAGTGACGGGGTGAAAGGGACAGATCCAGGGATGGGGCTCTCGTTCCTCGAGAAGATGGCTTCACGAATTGCCATCCACACTCAGAAAAAAACATGGAAAGGAGGAAAAGGAAAAATGAGGCGCAGACAAACCAAGCCTCTTTTTCCCGTTTATAATTTAAAAATTATAAACCATGATGCAATGAACTATAAACCCACTTATATCTTCTAACGCTTTTGTGACCTGATAAAATGCTATCCTTTTGAAATATGACTATCAGATATAAATCCCAAATGTTAATATATTTACACTACATTAATTTCACTAAAAAGCAGAAAATATCGTCATATTTTAGAAAACAATTTTTAATTATCTTAGTTCTCCATTTAAACAGTTTTCAAGGATGACTAGAAAATATGAGTTCGGATTCTTGCTAATCTTCATGGATGTGCTTTTAGGAGCCCAGAGTTGCTGGAGATGGAATTGAGACGTGGAGGGGTTTTCTATGATGTGGGTGGTAGAAGGCTGACCAGCTCCCAGCTACCTTGGAAGGAGTCATTCCTGGGAAGAAGCTCTCTTGGGAAAACCCCGGAATTTGGTTAGCCCTGCACACTTGCACGGCCTCTTGCCAGGACTTCCAGCTTCTCTTCAACATTCCTTCCCGAGCCCTCCTTACCCCTCACAGAGGCCAGGGCTGACCTCTGGCTCCTGCTTTCCCGCCCATCTCCTCTTCTCGATGGTGCTGACAAGCAGAGAATTGACCAGGCGAATCGAGCAGCAGGAGCCTAAAGGCAGGGTCCGGCGGGCTGGCAAAGTGGATTTTGCTTCCTGGATGGTGGAGGAGTGACTGTGGCAGGGAGGGAGGCCTGGAGCTCAGGTTCTGGGGTCCAAGTGGGAGCTGTCTGTAACCCAGCCTGAATCCAAGCCCCCATGCCTGGTTCCCGCAGAAGGACTCTGTGCGGGAGGGGAGAACAGGTCCCTGTGGCTAGAGACTCGGGTTAGGAGAGCCTTGCTGGTCTCTGGCAGGCCTGGGACCCAAAGTGAGCTCCTCTTGGGTTCACAGTTGTGGCCTAATGTGGTACTTGATATCAGAAAGAAGCCTCTGGGGACTCAGAGGGATTTTACTGACTTTATGAAATTTTCACGCATTTACAATATTAGTTCTTGGCCAGATGCTGTGGCTCACACCGGGAATCCCGGAACTTTGGAAGGCCGAGGCAGTAGGATCACTTCCATCCAGGAGTTCAAGACTAGCCTGGGAAGCATAGCAAGACCCAGCTCTACAAAAAATTAAAAAGATCAGCCAGGTATGGTGGCACATGCCTGTAGTCCTAGCCACTCTGGAAGTGAAGTTCAAGGCTGCAGCGAGCTATGATTGTGCCACTGTACTCCAGCCTGGGTGACAGAGGGATACACTGTCCCTAAATATATGTATCAAATATAGATACATTATAATCTCCTCACTGAGGCTCAACCTGGGGAAAGCATCCCTTTTATTGGAAGGAAAAGAGAAGGAAGATCATGGTAACAAAATAAATCCTGAGTCCAAATGTAAAGTTTTCATCTTAGAAACTAACTCACCTGCTCTCTCTTCATAAGTCACTCCTGACGGCTTTATTGGCTCCAAACAGATTCCTGAAATTCAAGACTTTACTTGTATGAAACACATTTTAAATCTTCTTAGAAAACGTCCTTATTTTAAAAATAAATATTGGACTTCCAAATAAAAGAATCCATGTGAAAGTGGAGATTTAAGGTGATTTTCTGAATGTGAATTACTGGAAAGGTCATGGGAAACCCCAGCAATGATAACTGAGGTGAGCTTTCTGCAGCTCCGAGGAAGATCCGGAGTGGTGCCTTAGGAAACGCTGTGGAGTCGCCCACGGGCTCGCTGAGTGCAGGCTGCAGTCAGGCCCTGGGGCCGCCGGCAGAATGAACCCAAATGGACCCTGTGCTGAGGCTGCCGACGACAGGCTCCCGGAGTGGGCAGGCCCTGGGTGGAAGCCAGCCCAGACGTTCTTTCTGGGAGGGCAGGAGGGATGGGAAGGGCAGGACGGAGGGGCTGGAGAGTCCTGAAGAAACAAAGCGTGAGAGCGACGGTGAGCCCGCGGCCCCAGGGCCGCACACCGTCGGGTGCACACCTTAGGAAACGGAGGCCTCCTGGCGTTTCAGACCATAGTGTTATGCTTTCTGCTCAGTCCGAACCCGGCCTGAATCCAGGCCCCCATGCCTGGTTCCTGCAAAAAGACTCTGTGGGGGAGGGGAGGGGAGGGCAGGAGTCCGTGGGGGAGGGGAGGGGCAGGACTCGGGGGAAGGGAGGACTCCGTGGGGGAGGGGAGGGCAGGACTCTGGGGGAGGGGAGGGCAGGACTCTGTGGGGGAGGGGAGGACAGGTCTCTGTGGGGGAGGGGAGGGCAGGACTGTGGGGGAGGGGAGGGCAGGACTGGGTGAGGGGAGGGCAGGGCTCTGTGGGGGAGGGGAGGTCATGACTGTGGGGGAGGGGAGGGCAGGACTCGGGGAGGGGAGGGCAGGACTCTGTGGGGGAGGGGAGGGCAGGACTGTGGGGGAGGGGAGGGCAGGACTGTGGGGGAGGGGAGGGCAGGTCTCTGTGGGGGAGGGGAGGGCAGGTCTCTGTGGGGGGGGCAGGTCTCTGTGGGGGTGGGGAGGGCAGGACTCTGTGGGGGATGGGAGAACAGGTCCCTGCAGCAGTTGGCACTTATGGGACAGCTGTGTAAATGTAAAATTCAAAACCGTTTTGAAACCCTTCGGATTCGGGTTTCATTGGCTGAAAGGGAAAGAGTGGGGAGCCCCGATCTGTTCAGCGCTGTGCCTGGTGTCTTTTACAAAGCATCTCCAGTAATGCCCGTGGCGAGGGGGCCTTGTTCAGCAGAGGAAGTACATTGCAGAGTCGCTGTCACCCAAACAGGACTGTGCTGGAAGAAACCAGCGCGGGAGGGAACGGGGAGTCCCACCGTAGCAAGAGGAGTATTTTAGTGTGGGGAGGGATATGATTTATTTAACAACTGATTAATGGAAGAATTCGCTGACTGGGAAAAAAAATACAGTTGCCCCTACATGCACAAAAAATACTGAAAGGATGAAGAATTTAATTATAAGAATGAAACAATTCTTATCCTTATCAAACCACATGAGCAGTTAGCTAATGAGGCCAGCGTTTTCGATTTTATGCCTGCAAAGGAAAGCTAGCTATACTGTGCTTTTGGACACCGGTTCTCCCCAAACTGCAGCCAGGGGAATCATAAACGCTGGTTTATTCATGAGATGCTGGATCAGGCCAAGCAAGCTGGGTGCTGGCTGAGTGTGGCTGGCCCCTGCTCCGCGAGGAACTTTGAAAAGACTGTGCCCAGCTGAAGGGAGCCCACAGCCAAGCCTGGACTCTGGCGCTCCCACCCCAGCCCCAGCTTCGTCTCTCCTGAGCACACCAGTCTCTCTAAGCCTTTGGGTTTCCCCACGTCCTGTTCCCTCTGTGAGGAACACACCCTCACCACAGTTTTGTTTGTTTGTTTGTTTGTTTGTTTGTTTTTTACCTGAAACATCCAATTAACCTTTAAAATTCAACCCAAATTTCAGTTCCCTCCAGGAACCTTCTCTTTCTCCTTCCTTAGGATGGGTTAGATGCACCACATCCGAGCCTCCGTTACACCCCATGGCGAACGTGTCTGAACGTACAGGCCCTCATTCGAGGTGTTAATTCAATGTCGAATTCCTTAAAGAATACACATTCACCCCAGTATCTCTGCATCCCCCATTCTGTGACAAGGGCAGGGGACCCCAGGAGCCTCTGTTTCTCATTCACGTGAATGGCATTTTCGCTGTCAGTTCAGACGTCTTGATTCTTAGCTCATCTCTGTGTCATGTCACTTTGGCCCTAGATCCCTTTGCTGGAATTTTGTGGTGTTTTGAAATGTTTTCATGTTGAGTAGCAATTTCAGAGCATCGACGAGTTACTCAGGGTGCTATTTGTTTAAATGTCAGATCCACGTGATGTGGCTGCAGTCAAGAGTTTCATATCCTAGGCATCTCTTTAAACAACAGAAAACCCAAAAGCTGCCAGATACACCACTGTGTTGTATGGGTTCTTCCATCAGAAAGTTTTTAAACCCTTTTCTTCCTTTCTCAGACAATTATGTTCATGAACTGGCCAACGATAGGACTAGCCACGGATGTGGTCAGACCATGGCCCGAACCCTTTCTTCTTAGGCACTGCCAGCCTCCTCCCAGCTCGCTCCGGACTCCTCTGCCTGCCCCTCCATGCCCTCTCTCAAGCTGCCAATAACTAGTTTTTCTCTAAAACGTGTTTGCGACTGGTCCTCCCCACGTTCGAGAAAGGCCGGCAGCTGTCTCTTCAGCTGGACCAGTGGGGCCTCCCAGGACAGCCCTCCCAGCTCTGCACATGGCCCTGGCTCAGGCCCGCCACCTGTGTGAGATTGGATGTCGTCTTTCTAACATCCGCCTAAGGCACTTCCTTGACCTGCAGCATTCCCAGCAGCTGGACTCATTCATTCATTCATTCGCTCAGTCGCTGTATATCAAGCCTCCAGATAAGATACAAGTCATAGAGGCCGTCTCTTTTACTTCCTTTCGCACCTACGCAAACAGTCCCCATGGATCACAACTTTCCCCAGCATCCTTCCTCAGCATCCACTTCCCATTGGCTCCTGCTTTTCTGAAATTCTTGTTTTGATGTTAAATCTGATACATCATTATGTCTGTACATAGAGATAGCCCATTAAGAGATTTTTAGCTCCTTAAGTGAGCTTACGTTTTTATTACATGTATGTTTTTACCGCCGATATCATAATACTCAGCCACAGTATTCATGAATAGCTGGTGGTTAGTTGGCATCAACATTAAATCAGGCTCTGTCCATATGGATTTCTATGCCCTTCTTGCTGTAGTAGTCTGTTGAGTTGCACCTCCCTAGTCCTATGGTTTATTTCAGTGGCAGGCCCACCCTGCTCTTTTCTGGAGTCTGCATTAAATAGAGCCACAGGCATCTAACAAGTCTTCACTCGATTCTGACGGAGGAAGCGGCTTTGGTGTGCAGGCCACCCAGTGGGGCTCTGGCCAGCTTCTACTGCGCACCTCTTCTCAGTTCCTCTGTCTCCTGAGTACAGTTCTCCTACACTGCAGCTTGCTGTGTGTAAACCCTTCACATGCTGTGGGAATACGTGGTGAACAGATGCACTCGTGTATATCCAGCATGAAACATCATGCTCCTGAGGCTTCAAGAGAACGTACACAGACACGCAATTTTTGGTTTCTACTCCAAAACCTTCTACTCAAAGCATCTTGGGTAACGCAGGTGGTTGAATTTTAGTTTTCTTATGTATAAAATAGATACAATAAATATACTTTCCTTACAAAATGGTTGTATAGGTCCCACAAGGTAGTATATGAAAGCGTTTGTAATGTCCCAAGTGTAAGATGTGTCTGCTCCTATGCGTAGAGGGTCTAGACACCTCAAAGGAAACCTAGCAAGTTAGATAAATGTGGAGGACAATTGCATTTCACGAATTAAACAACATCAAGAGTGAGCCCCAGATGGTGATGTCCTTCCACTATACCTACGCCTCTTGTCTTAACTGCTTAATCGTATTCAACCTCTCAGTTGCAAGAAGAATCTAAATATTATATATTTATATATATACAATATGTGTGCATGTGTGTGTAGTTATATATTATACATGTAATATATATGATATTTAGATTCTTCTTTTAACCGAAAGGTTTATATGTATAAAATATATGTGGTTTATACATGTAAATATGTTTTATACATATACATAAAATATATAAATAAATATATATTTATATATCTTCACTTTCTTGGCTATCTATTATATTCTTGGTAGAAAGTACAACTCAGAAACACACAGAAGTTTCATCAAATCCTTGAAAAGAGAGGAACTGGATAGCACTTCAAGATTCCTCAAAATCTGCCCAGTTGTAGAGGGCAAGGGCCTGCTGCTTTAATGTTCCCTACAAGATGAAGGTCGGTTTATCATGGTTTGAACAATACATTTAGATTGCCTCGTCGTACCCACCCTCTGCCCTTGGAGAGGGCTTCCCTTCATGGAGTGAAACAGGGGGAAAGCCCCATCACTCAAATGCCCGGGGGAGCGAGCCATCCCTGCAGGGCTGGCGGGTGCAGGCAGGATGAGAACATTGATGACTGCTCATCTATCCCCAGATGGAGGTGGACACCGAGGAGAAGCGGCATCGCACGCGGTCCAAAGGGGTTCGAGGTACGTCTGTGCTTCTCTGCTTCCTGAGGCCGGCTCGGGGTCACCTTCGTCCTGTGTGACTGAGGCTTGATTCACTTCACGCCACACTCTCGGTAATTTTCTGCGGAAGAGGGGCCTTGTGATCGATGGTAAATGTTTATCTGTTTCCATCTCTCTGCAGTTCCCGTGGAACCAGCCATACAAGAGCTGTTCAGGTCAGTGCCATGTGGGTAAAATGCCTCCCCATTAGCAGTTTGGAGAATTCACACCTTCTAATGGGCAGGCTGCACTTTTGAGCTTCCCGGTAGCTTGCTCACACCCTGCCGCACTGATGAAATTAATTCCCTCGAGACTTGCTCGTAAAAAGCCTCCCAAATTCCCCCTCCTTTGGATCGTGTGATTTCTCTCCTGTGTCTGGGCTGCCCCCCCTTCTCTTTGCTGCCACAGACACACTCCATCTCACCTGCCTGCCCGTGGCACTGTGTAATCAATTCTTTCCTGTTGCAGCTGTCCCACCCCTGGCTGTGACGGCAGTGGTCATGTCAGTGGCAAATATGCAAGACACAGAAGGTAATGCCTGCATCTTTTTTCCACAATGTGCTGTCTAAAGTGACTTATTTAGGGACCTAGTCTCAATGATGAAATGTGTGGGCAGGTGTGCTTGGAAAGCAATGCACATTATGCTTTCTTTTCCTTCTCTCACTGGAAGTCGGTCTTTGTCTCTTGACAAGGTTCTCAAAACATAAGCTGCTCTATCTCGTGGGCAGAATAGTGATAATCCTAAGGGTGACACACATTCAGACCAGCCTCAACCTAATTTTCTCACCTGCATTCATGGTGCTCAGCACACAGCCACCTACGAGCTCCCCACTCCTTACCAAGGAGCCCCGAGTCTCCTTCTGCACTTCCTCATTCTGGAAGCAGCAGATGCTACACAATGAATGGTCAATTAACATGTGACCTGCTGACCTGTCTGTAGACTCCACTTCCACCATTTAACAGGGTTCATCCTAGGAAACAGCCCATTCTTACATCTGAGCGGCTACCTCTAGAGGTGAAGGTCAGGGTAGATCAAGCTGGCAAGACTGGGACTTCAGTGATCACATCGATCTTGTAAATACGGGCATGTCAGGTCTGTGACAGGAATAGGTGTGGAAGACCTTTAGAAACTAAGGGGGTAGGTGCTGATTGCTCAAAACGTATCATGGTACAATTATATCTTATATGCCTATGGCTGACTGTCAGTTACACATCAGTCCTTTAGATGGTTTTCTGGTAAGCATTTTTTTCCCTATGCTATTCATGAAGATGTCTTTTCAATAGAAAGGTTTCAATTATGATGAGGTAAAAGAGTTTACCGGCTAGGATATGCTTTTAGCTTAACTTTTAAGACCAAGGTGACTCCAGTCCAGCAAACCCTCAGTGAGCAGACCCAGCTCCAACACTGATTCTAAAGCAGGTGCCTCTGCCACACGTTGGGGTGGCCTCTCCTCATGGCCTTGCATTTCATTTCCTTTTCAGTGAAACATTAACTTACGAGTGAAATCAAGCAACTATTTTCGTTGTTCTTCAGTAAAATCAAAGGAAAAATTCCAAACTCCTCCCCAATCCCCATGCTAGCATCTGTGGCAGCAGGGAATGTTTAACGGATGTCCCTCAGGAAACGATTGTCTGATTTCCTCTGTTACACACCAAAGGATTGTGGGCTATTTTTCAGATAATTTTGCAATTTCAATTATTACATTTTGTCAGTTGTATTATGATTGTTATTGCATAAAATAGTAAATTATTGAATTATGTAATTGAAATAAGTACTTAAAATATTATTTTATGAAGAAATGTATATGTCAGCACTTAATCTAAAAGTCTAAAACACTTCATTGTTTATGTTTTCAAAAGAAGTTAGTCACCCATGAGAAAAACTCATTTTCCCCTAATTATCTCTTCATTAGTCAGACTTTATCATATTGTTATATAAAATTAAATTTGGCTACAATTTTATTTTTTCTAATTTTCATGTATACATAGTAGGTGTATATACTTACGGGGTACATAAGGTATTTTGATACAGGTGTGCAATATGAAATAATCACATGATGAAAAGTAGGGTCTTCATCCCCTCAAGCATTTATCCTGCTTGTTACAAGCAATCCAAATATACCCTTTTACTTATTTTTAAATGTACAATTATAAAAAGTTTTAATTAGGTGTGAGCTACATATACTATTATAGCTATAGTTTTACAGGAAAAACCATGATGTTTCCAAATAATTTCAAACATTCATATGTTTAACCAAGGTGCGTTCTACTAATTCTGGTAGGATTGTTGCATAGGTACATACATGGCAATGTGGTGTGCTGTTCCCATCCCCCGGTCACCTATATCTGGCATTTCTCCCCATGTTATCCCTCCCCAACCTCCCTACCACCCACCGTCCCTCCCATAGTCCCCCGCAACAGACCCCTGTGTGTGATGCTCCCCTCCCTGTGTCCACGTGTTCTCATTGTTCAACACCCGCCTATGAGTGAGAACATGCTGAGTTTGATTTTCTGTTCTTGTGTCAGTTTGCTGAGAATGATGGTTTCCAGATTCATCCATGTCCATACAAAGGACACGAACTCATCATTTTTTATGGCTGCGTAGTATTCCATGGTGTATATGTGCCACATTTTCTTTGTCTAGTCTATCACCAATGCGCATTTAGGTTGATTCCATATCTTTGCTATTGTAAACAGTGCTGCAATGAACATATGTGTGCATGTGTCCTTATAATAGAACAATTTATAATCCTTTGGGTATATACGCAGTAATGGGATTGCTGGGTCAAATGGAATTTCTATTTCCCGATACTTGAGGAATCACCACACTGTCTTCCACAATGGTTGAACTAATTTACACTCCCACCAACAGTGTAAAAGTGTTCCTATTTCTCCACATCCTCTCCAGCATCTGTTGTCTCCAGATTTTTTCATGATCGCCATTCTAACTGGTGTGAGATGGTATCTCAATGTGGTTTTGATTTGCATTTCTCTAATGACCAGTGATGATGAGCATTTTTTCATATGTTTGTTGGCCTCCTGTATGTCTTCTTTTGTAAAGTGTCTGTTCATAGCCTTCACCCACTTTTGAATGGGGTTGTTTTATTCTTGTAAATCTGTTTTAGTTCTTTGTAGATTCTGGATATCAGCCCTTTGTCAGATGGGTAGATTGCAAAAATTTTTTCCCATTCTGTTGGTTGCCAGTTCACTCTGATGATTGTTTCTTTGGCTGTGCAGAAGCTGTGGAGTTTGATTAGGTCCCATTTGTCTGTTTTGGCTTTTGTTGCCAATGCTTTCCGTGTTTTGGTCATGAAGTCCTTGTCTATGCCTATGTCCTGAATGGTTCTGCCTAGATTTTCTTCTAGAGTTTTTATGGTGTTAGGTCTTATGTTTAAGTCTTTAATCCATCTGGAGTTAATTTTAGTGTAAGCTGTCAGGAAGGGGTCCAGTTTCTGTTTTCTGCATATGGCTAGCCAGTTTTCCCAACACCATTTATTAAATAGGGAATCCTTTCCCCATTGCTTGTTTTTGTTCAGTTTGTGGAAGATTAGATGGTTGTAGATATGTGGCATTGCCTCCAAGGCCTCTATTCTGATCTGTTTTTGTACCAGTACCATGCTGTTTTGATTACTGTGGCCTTGTAGTATAGTTTGAATTCAGATAGCATGATACCTCCAGCTTTGTTCTTTTTGCTTAGGATTGTCTTGGCTATATGGGTTCTCTTTTTGTTCTCTACGAAGTTTAAGGTGGTTTTTTCCAGTTCTGTGAAGAAGGTCATTGGTAGCTTGATGGGGATACTGTTGAATCTATAAATTACTTTGGGAAACATGGCCATTCTCATGATACTGATTCTTTCTAACCATGAGCATGGAATGTTTTTCCATCTGTTTGTGTCCTCTCTTTTTTCCTTGAGCAGTGGCTTGTAGTTCTCCTTGAAGAAGTCCTTCATGTTTATTGTTAGCTGTATTCCTAGGTATTTTATTGTCTTTGTAGCAATTGTGAATGGCAGTTCATTCTTGATGTGGCTCTCCTTAAGTCTGTTACTGGTGTATAGGAATGCTTGTGATTTTTGCACATTGATTTTGTATCCTGAGACTTTGCTGAAGTTGCTTATCAGTTTCAGGAGATTTTGGGCTGAGACGATGGGGTCTTCTAGACATACAATCATGTCTTCTGCAAACAGAGACAATTTGACTTCCTCCTTTCCTATTTGAATATCCTTTATTTCTTTTTCTTGCCTGATTGCTCTGGATAGAACTTCCAGTACTGTATTGAATAAGAGTAGTGAGAGAGGGCATCCTTGTCTAGTGCCAGATTGCAAAGGGAATACTTCCAGTTTTTTTCCACTCAGTATGATATTGGCTGTGGGTTTGTCATAAATAGCTTTTATTATTTTGAGACACATTCCATTGATACCTAGTTTATTGAGAGTTGTTAGCATATAGGGCTGTTGAATTTTGTCAGAGGCCTTCTCTGCATCTATTGAGATAATCGAGATTTTATCTTTGGTTCTTCATTCGGTGGATTTCGTGTATATTGAACCATCCCCGGGATGAAGCTACTTGATTGTGATGGATAAGCTTTTGGATGTGCTAATGCAATCAGTTTGCCAGTATTTTGTTGAAAATTTTTGCATCTGTGTTCATCATGGAGATTGGCCTGAAGTCATCATTTTGACCATGGCTCATGTTGTATGTAATTATTAGAATGCCAAATATTTTAATACACATAGCTATCTAGAAGAGCTAATGTGGTACAGTTGAAAAAGAACTATTTCCCAGTTACCTGACCAAGATGCTGGCTTGCACTGCACCGCTAATGGACCAGGAGCTCTGGGCAATTTCCTTACAGTCTACAGCCTTTGGTTTCCTCTGTTCTAAAATAAGAGAGCTGCAGACCTTATTACGTAAAACCAGCTCAAACATTTTGTCACTGCGTGAGATTCTCTTGAGAGGAATCTCACTGAGGGTTTTCTAAGCCTTATTGTTTGATGTCTATGTATTATCAGTCATTTTTAACTAGAAGATAAAATTTTAATTTCTTAAAATGTGTTCCTTGATGTATTGGGTAAGACTCCTGGATATATTAACATTTATGACTATTTCTATTTTAAATTTGGAAGTTTCTGGTTATATCTGACTTTTTACTTATTTATTTATTTTGAGATGGAGTCTCACTCTGTTGCCGAGGCTGGAATGCAGTGGCATGATCTCAGCTCACTCCAACCTCTGCCTCCTGAGTTCAAGCAATTCTCCTACCTCAACCTCCTAAGTAGCTGGGATGACAGGCGCCTGCCAACACACCCAACTAATTTTTGTATTTTTAGTGGAGATGGAGTTTCACCATGTTGGCCGGGCTGGTCTCGAACTCCTGACCTCAGGTGGTCCTCCTACCTCAGCCACACAAAGTGCCGGGACTACATATGTGAGTCACCACGCCCGGCCCTGGCATTGCTTTTTACCGGGTTTGAAAGATTGACTGACTCCAAAACCTGCCCCTTCCCGCAGCTCTTCTTGCCTGTATGAGGCGGCACACACTCTGTGAACGTGGCTGTGAGGCTGGCACTTGCCGTGAGGTCCCTGGTGGAAACAGAACAACACCAGGCTTTCTCCAAGTAGCACAAAAGAGGAGAAGCCCGAATTGTGGTTCTGATAAAATTATGCATCATTTTGTGATCTTTTAACAATACATGTTTCCAATGAATGTGTTTATGTTAAGGCTACAAGTTCATTTTGCCAAGTAAAAAGCTGGCATTTTAGTACTTTGAGGTGCTGATGTATTGGAACTTGCCAGGAATAACTGGACGTACACGTGGGTCATCAGCAATGTAAAAAATCAAGTTTTCTGTTTTAGGAAAGGAATACCAAGTGATAAAACAATGTGGGTTATTCTGGGATTTGGCTTTGTTTTGTTTTGTTTTTGAGATAGAGTCTGTCTCTGTCACCCAGGCTAGAATGCAGTGGCGCAGTCTCAGCTCACTGAAACCTGCTCACTGAACCTGCCTCTCCGGTTCCAGCGATTCTCCTGCCTCAGCCTCTTAAGTAGTTGGGATTACAGAGGCACACCACCATGCCCAGCTAATTTTTGTATTTTTAGTAGAGATGGTGTTTTACCATGTTGGCCAGGATGGTCTCGAACTCCTGGCCTCAAGGGATCCACCTGCCTTGGCCTCCCAAAGTTCTGGGATCACAGGTACATGCCACCATGCCCGGCTCATTTTTGTACTTTCAGTGGAGACAGGGTTTCACCATGTTGGCCAGGCTGGTCTCAAATTTCTGCCTTTAAGTGATCCACAGATCTCAGCCTCCCAAAATGGTGGGATCACAGGCGTGAGCCACTGCTCCCGGCCTCGCATTTAGTTTTTACTTTTCAGCATAGGAGATTTTTAAGGAAATCAAGTGTTTCTCCCAATCGTAGTTTACAATATTGTTGCTTTGTAGGACAGACCCTGTGGTAGTTCCTGGGGACCATGCTTTCCCATCTCTGCCACTGCTATGGGGTCTGATGTGGGTCTCAGAAAGCTGTGGGGTCTGGCGGTCTGCGTGGTTGGCCATGCGGCCTCAGTGGTGTGCTGGGTCTCTCTGAAAGTGGCTGGCATGGACTTTCTTTTTAGTGTGATAGTGGTATGTTTGTGGGCCTGTAAGAAATTGAGAGTAGAAGAGAATCAACCAGTACTTAATACCTGGGAAAGAAAATAATTTAAAGAAGGAATTCACAATGTAAAACTCTGGTTAACATTTTTAGGTAGGAGTAAGGTTATAATATGTATTTTAGTGGGTGTTCTACATTAATTTCTGAATCATGTCTTTGAACAAAAGATAATCTCCATAGTTATTTAATAGTGTTAATAGTCTATAAAGAATGTGGAATAACCGATAAGCCTATGTAAAACTACACCTTAAATCAAGTGTATTTTTGGGGCAACCTAAGGAAAAGGAACGCCTAATTTTACTGAAAGCCCGGGATAGGTCGGTGGTCTGAACGTGGTGTTACATTTGGTTCTGGGTCTCTTGGCTCCCAAGCACAAGTGAGAAAGGCACATGGCAGGGCTCCAGGGTCTGGTGAAAGCATCAAGTTGGGTCCTCAGAGACGCAGACACCCTTGGCACTGAAGAAAAAAATGTTTCCATTTCCACTCATCGCCCAGCAAGGATCCAAGCTTGGTCAACCTTTCTGGGCCCTGACACAGGTCATCGGGGCCAGGCCTCCTAGGAAGCCAGCAGATAAGACAAATATTTACCTTCAGAAACATCACTGTCAGCCGGACACCTGAATTTGCCCTTTGTTTTCCCAGCTGAGGTTTTATGTTGTGATATCAGCATATAAATATGACAAAAACACAGTGCCCTTTAGAAGCAGGGCCAGAAGTAATTCTTGCGTCACGAGTGAACCTGCTCAGGTGGTCTTTTCTGCACACGGCCGCCTGAGTCTCTGCGCCTGTGGTTAGGTGGCTATGCACGTGGCTCCGTCCGTTCAGCTGCTCCCTGCGCCTCCATGTTCTCACACCACGCTCAGAGGTGGCCGGGGGCGCTGGTGCCTCGAACCTGGCGTCCAACCACCAGGCTAACAAAGCAAACCTCAGGCTCCTAAGTTCGTTTCCCCGGTTTACTTCCCGTCCCAAGATCAAGGAAGAGTAATTTCCTGTGTTATGACCTTCCAATGGTGCAAGTCAGCCTGGTGTGGCCTCCAGGCTTCTGAAACACAGAAGACAGAAGCTGTTCCCATGCACCTGCCGCTGTTGTTTTATGGATAGGTGGTAGGAAAAAGTGGCCTAAGAGGAACTGACCAACCTTGACCTTGAGGAAGCCGCTGAAGATTCTTCTGTCACCCTCGTAGCAGTGTGCTGGAAGGGAAGGCCCCCTGGAGACAGGAAGAGTGAATCTGCCCAGAGGGCATGATCTGAGCCTCCCTGCCTCAGTGCCAGAGGCCAGGGAGGGGCTGCTGCTGAGCTCATGGCTTGATGCAGGTGGCAGAGCAGGGGAGTATCACAGGGCGGGGCTGGCAGCCTCAGCATTTCCCCGCAGCAGCCGCACACCGAAGCCTGCCATCTCCTGAAGGGCAAAGCCATGTTGGAAGGAAGCACACTTCCCCTCTGCCTGCGTAGCTGACTGGTGAGCAGGGCTCAGGTACGGGCTAAAGAGACATTGTTATTGATCCAGAATATTTCATGAACAGATGCTGGCATCCAGCTAAGATATCACATGTCAACATGTCTACAACAATCTATTTTTGAACATTTGACTAAGATGAGAAATTCTAGGGCCTTATATTCATAGTTTTTTGTTTTTTGTTTTTTGTTTTTTTGCTTTCCATGTTGATATAAAATATTGTATTAACGACGAAGTGCAGCTTGGAGTTTAAAATGGAATTGTCTATGGAAGTGAAATTTAATCATCAAGATAACGGTCAGCTTGCTGTTCTGAAATCCTTTTCCTAAAATTTCCCAAGAAAAATTAGAAATAGGAATAATCAAAATTTGTTACTATTTATTACAGATTAATATTAACTGATTACAGAAATTTGAAAGGCTTCCTTGTGATAGGGACACGCGTGCTAAGACATTTGGAATAAATTGGACACACTTATTTGCAAATGGTGACTTTTGTATGAGCTGCCAAAGCACCCGAGGGAGAGAGGAGATTCCTCCGAATGCCTCATTCTTCCCGTGTCTGTTTTGTGGCCCTCTGGATTTATTTCTGTAATTTAATGGATTTCATTCCCCTTTAGGCTTCACTGGACTGTTTCCGTTATTTGTTTGTTGAGCTCAGGGTTCTGAGGAAATACGGACCCTGCAGCATAGCGTCAGAGCCTCTGCACACTCAACGAACACCCAAAAGTCCTTCCCAATGCAGGGTACACTGAGTCAAATCATTTGACTTGACACTTTAAACTCTTCAAGCGATGGCTTTTCTTTGTCATGAGAACCTGACTGGGGTCCGTCTGGCTTCTGGTGCACGCCCTCACTCAGGCCCTCTGCATTCTGCCTGGCTCCCACCTGCCAGCCGCGCTGTAGCACCGCGGGGTGAATAATTGCCTGTCTTCCCAGGGGCCTGTTCTGGAGCTCGAGTCGAGGGCTTGCTTCCTGATGTATGCACGCCTCATTTGGAGTCTGCCAGCAGCCTAGGGCCTGTATTATTCATGGCTTGACAGAGAGCACTCACTAAAAGCCCTGGAACAGAGCCAGGTGCTGGCTGAGAGATAGCGGAGCGTTGCAACTTGCAACTGAGAGGAGCATCTATAATCCAAAAATAAATTTAAAAAGAAGAAACAGAGGAAGACACAGAGAGAAATAGGAATCCTCTATCTCCCCTTTACCAGTTTCACATAGATAGAAGTTTCATTTGCATTAAAATAAAATATCCTAAAAATAATTGCATTTTTTTCTAACCACGCTTGAAAGTTTAACACAATTTTCCACATTTAATTGCAAAGCTGATTTTAATTAGTAAGGCCCTGCATGTGAAAAATGAAGATCCACTTGGGTGCGGGGAATGCACGGCAGTGTCTGCGGACGCTCTAATTACTGTGCGGCTGCTGTACCGCGGGGCGCTCTGTGGGGTGTTTATGAAAAATTCTGTGCACACAGCCTCCAAACCAGGCTCTCTCTGCTTTCCTCTGTGAATCTGCAACAAGAAATAGCTCTCTTCATTCTGCATGAGACATCACTGTGTACACCTCACCCGACCCGTAAGCTTTATGCACGCCCGTCGTTTTACGATTTGCCACCGATATTATAAATCAGAAGGTAGGGCATGCATATTTTAATGAGTTTGACAACATGGCACAGTTGCACACAGAGTGGAGATTCTGAGGTCTAGGGGCTTACCCGGGTGAAGAAGAGAACGAAGCAGGTGACGTCCAGGCTTGCCGTAGCTCAGAGGCCTGGGTGCCTGTAGGATTTGCAGACCCAAGTTTCAGGCCTCCTCTTTTTTGTTTTTTTGAGGTGGAGTCTGGCTCTGTCGCCCGGGCTGGAGTGCAGTGGAGCGATCTCAGCTCACTGCAATCTCCGCCTCCCAGTTTCAAGTGATTCTCCTGCCTTAACCTCCTGAGTAGCTGGGACTACAGGCACCCGCCACCACGCCCAGCTAATTTTTGTATTTTTAGTAAAGACGAGGTTTTACCATGTTGGCCAGATTAGTCTTGAACTCCTGACCTCAGGTGATCTGCCTGCCTTGGCCTTCCAAAGTGCTGGGATTATAGGCGTGAGCCACCGTGCATGGACCAAGGGCTTATCTTTTAGATGGTGGTAGCAGTCAACCTTTGTTGTCACAATGAGTCCTCTATTTACAAAACTAACTCCTGGCCATCATCCTAAGCAGGAAGTTTGCCTGGTGCCTGTCTATGGTGTCAGCCCCGGCAGACACACCTCGGGGCATGGCCTGAGTAGTGTCGTGAATGCAGCATGATTAATTCCGTGGATTTAATGCGTGCAAAGCATGTGATGCATCTTAGAGCGTGTTTTTAATTTTTTTTAAAGGGACAGAGTCTTGCTCTGTTCCCCCGGGCCGGAGTGCAGTGGCCTGTTCATAGCTCACTGCAGCCTGGAAGTCCTGGGCTCAAGTGATCCTCCCGCCTCAGCCTCGCAGACTGCTGGGCTCATGGCATATTTTTGATGTTTGGTAAAAGGAAATATTTTTTATACTAGTGTTTTCATCTGAAAGATTCTGTGTGGCTTAGGAAGTTGCCGGCTACAGTACCTGGAAACCCACCTCAAACTGGGAAAACAACATGGAATCATTGTCTTACCTGGACTGGGCATTGAGGGGAAGTGTCCGGGATGACCTAGCTCAGGCTTCGCTCCATTCTCCTGTGCCTCTTGCTGCATTTGACCTCTGTGCTGGGAGAAGGCCGTGGCTTCTCCTGGCTGGACGGCTGCCCTCAGCATCCAGAGGGGGCTGCAGGAAAGCCTCTCTAGAAGCCTTATAGAGATTTTTAGAGACCAGAATCCCACAGCCATTCCTGAGTGCCACTGACAAGCAGAGTGGACATCCTCAGAACGACGGAGACCCCTCCAGAGCGGAAGGCAGGGCCGCCTTCCCAGAGCCAGCGTTCCCAAAGTGAGTTCCCTAATCCAGAACTGATGAGTGGCACCTGGGACCTTGCTAGAAAGACCAGCTAAGTTAGAAGCTAAGGGTGGGACTGGCCGCCTGGGTTTTAGCCACCCTCCAGAGGGTTGATTCTGATGCTTCCTGAGTTTGAGAATTGTGGCCAAGAAACAGGCCCAGACTCCTAATGAGACAGCATCTTTAGATAATGGGAACAGGAGGAATTTATTCTGCATGAGCAACTCACACAGACAGCCAGCGGCATAGACAAACCCGAAGACCAGCGCGCACTCTGGGTGAACAACTCACACACGGAGCCAGCGGCATAGACCCAAAGACCAGCGCACACTCTGGGTGAACAACTCACACAGAGAGCCAGCGACACAGACAAACCCAAAGACCAGCGCGCACTCTGGGTGAACAACTCACACACGGAGCCAGCGGCATAGACCCAAAGACCAGCGCACACTCTGGGTGAACAACTCACAGAGCCAGTGGCATAGACAAACCTGAAGACCAGCGCGCACTCTGGGTGAACAACTCACAGAGCCAGTGGCATAGACGAACCCGAAGACCAGCGCGCACTCTGCCTGCTGCCCACAGACCTCGAGTCTGCACAAGGGTGGTGGGGCCTCCCCACAGCTCCTCACGCCCACCCGCCCCTGTCCCCTGCCAGCGCCCAGAGTCACTGGAGTCCTGCTTCACTTCCGGTGCCTTCGCAGGGTGGGAAAGCCAAGGCCAGCGGGGCTGGAGGTGATTTCTAATCAGGGACTTCTGGTTCACTTCTGTTCCTACCAGGGATGCGTGTAGCTGGCAGGAAAGGCAGTGTTTAAGAACAGTGCAGCTGGCTCTTTGCTGAGAAAGGAAGGGACAGCCGCTGCGGAGTGGGGTGGGGCCTGAGGAGCAGCTTCTCTGGACTCAGCCTGACCTGTTTTGGGGTGTCCCAGAGGCACCTCTGGGGCCAGGCCTCTGCTGCACCCATGGGAGGGGCCCAGAGGCTCTGGGTCACTGAGAGCCACCCCCCTACCCACCTGCCGTCCACATGTCCCCGATGGACACTGTGGCCGCCTCGCGTGTGTGCCCTGCAGCCTCTGCCTATCGAGAGCCTAGGAGTAGCCAACAGCAAAAGCAGCCCAGCTGGAAGGGAATCTGGACACAACCCAGAGACCCTGTAGGACCCTAGGGCTCTCGCTCACCCTAATTCAGAAAGGAGTGCCTGGGGGCCTGGCGGGCTGGCGGCTTCACAAGCCTCCGGAGGCATCATTAGGGTAAAGGCACCCTCCATCTCCTGCTGAGGGAAACTGCGCTCTCCTATATCATGCAACAGATTTTCAAAGACCCATTCCTTGTCATTCAGGAGCCACACTGCAGGGCCGTGAATATTATCTAATGCGCTATTTGACGTAGCCAGAGACAAGCTTTCTCTACAAGTGGATGCATTTCCTGACACTCTAGGGAGGAGAGTAGGGGAAAGTGAACATCTTGGAAGAAATTTTATTCATAAATAATGCATAGCGATTCGGCAGTGCCGGTATCACTTCGCTGTTCCCTCAACTAATCCTGCAGTGTCTCGTGCTTCTGAATGAAGTGGGTGCTCTCTGGGGAGCCGGGGAGGGAAGTGGGTCCATGGGGAGGGCAGAGAGTAGTGAATCCTAATGGCTGTGTTTATCTTCGGGAGGCTAGGGGAGTCCAGAGCTTCAGGCGACCTCAGCGGGGCTGGGGTCTGAGGGCAGGAGGGCTCAGCTGTGCACGCCCGCTTCCCGCCTTCCTGAGCACCCTGGACACAGCCTCCTTGCCGGGCGGGTGGAGGGGACTGTGTCCAGGAATGCAGATCTTCGGCCTCTCCTCTTCCTTGCCCCTCCTCCCCCCCGGGCACAATGAGCAGAGAGCCATGCCGGGCCCGAGGAGGCCCCTTTCCTCCCAGGCTCGCTGAGGACACAGCCAGCAGGACGCGTCGCGCAGAGTGGAGTGCAGGCTCTGGCCCTTCCCCGCACGAGGCCCTTCTGCTTTCTCTTAATCCTGATAGTAACAACAGCGACATCCTACAAGGACCACGCTGTTCCTGGGGCCGGTGGTCTCGCTGCACCCCATCTCGCCAGCTGCAGCAAAACACCCCACCTTTGGCCACAGCGCCCCCCAACCCTGTCCTCTTCCACCCGGAAAGACCTTTTCTTCCTCCAGCTCAAATCAGGCCCCACATCCCTGCTGCAGCTGCACAGAAAGAGCTCATCGGACTCTTAGGATAAAGTGCACCTGCTTTGAGTGACTAATGAACTGAATTTTCCCTGAGGCCGCTACAGTTTTGGCAGAAAAGCTTCTTAAATTAACCCAAATTGATTTCTAATAAATGAGGAAAGGGAGGATGTGATGAAGGCCCCACAGAGGAGAGTCCTCGGGCTGAACCACTGAGTCAGGGCCCTTTAGCACGAGTTCACCCCAGCCGTCTCCCAGAGGACACATCTGGGCACATCCCCAGATGCAGGGAACCCCGAAGGCCGGACAGGCCAGGTGGGCACTGCCCCGGGGAGGCAGCCCCACTCACAGCACAGGCCTCATGGGGGAGAGGGCACCAGCCACGGGCTTTTCAACATTTGAAACATGTTAGAACCCGAAAAGCTAAAAAGGAGTTTGCTTCTTAAGTGTTCATCACTGACTCTCCCAGAGGATTGTATTGGCAACAGAAACCAAAGGAAATACGTCAGCTCAAAGGCTGCGAGGATTCAAGCGAGGAGAATGCTTATGTTGTTAAGTAAAGACTAAGAATGAAATAGTGAAGGCACCCATAGTGCGAGTGGCAGGCTGTGAGACCTATCCTGTCGCAATTCCTCCATGTAACCAAAAACCACTTGTACCCTCAAAACTGTTGAAATTTAAAAACGAAAAAGTTACTGGTGGTCATGGCTTCCCACTGTCAGCATATCTAGCTGCAAGGTGAGGAAAACGAGTTATATCTATTGTTTCAAAGTCACAGTGTAACATCTGGCCAGGGCATGGGTTACCACTGCTACATTTTTCCTTTGCTTTTTGAAGACAGTTTTGCTTTTTTTCTGAATTAGTCTCATATGATTGATGTAATTTTGTATTTTTTTTTCACTTAACATTAATTATAACAAGAGCTTATTTCCTAATAGCCATGAAATGTTTTCGTTTTCGCTACTAGCTTCCGTCCTGGGGCTGAAATGCTACTTATGCAATTCTTTTATTGTTCAAATTTATTTAGTTTTCATAAAACGTCTCCGTATTGTGCATCAAGTGGGAAAAGTATCTCTGCAGACAATGTTTGTGTATTTTTTTTCTTCCCTGGGTTGGATTACCAGGAGGAGAATCGCTGGAGTGAGGGAGGGGAGGGCAGGGAGGGTTCTCTTTCCAGGAGAGCCTCTCTCCAGTAAGATCAGACCTGTTTACACCTCCACCAGCAGAATCAAAGGACAGTCCTGTTATCCTACCGTAGATCATAGGAAATATAACAATTTTCAAATCGCTTACTTCTTATTCAAAAACTGAATTGTCTTTTCTTAAAAGGATCATTTTTAAAGGAGTGATCATGATGTTTAACAATGCCTCTGCTAGAAAATTCTAGAAGAAAGAGTGGCAAGCTAGTCAAGCGACACCCGTTCCTTCCTGGGGATGATCTCACTCACTTGGTGCTAGAGGAGGCCCTGCCTCCCAGGCTGATCCTGGGAGTGGTTTTTGCGCAGCTGAATAAAGGAACAGGCCCCCAGCAGAAGCGATGCTTCCTGCCAGGAGAAGTAGGTAGCACTGACCTCATGCCCTCCAGAGGTGTCAGGGCCTCCTGTTCCCAGCACAGGACCCTGCAAGGGGAGCTGAGTGGCCAGACCCCAGAGCCAGCAGGCAGAGCAATAGTGCAGGTCCCAGGGCACAGTGAAACAGGCAGTCCTGGTGCCCTTGCAGGGCTGCCAGGCACATAACTATCACCCATGGGGTCTGGGCAGCCTCAGGTCTGTGAGCAGATGCTCTGCAGGGCCCACAAAGCCTTTCCCTGAGGCCCTTGCTTGCTGCCCAGACGGGAACACTGAAAAGCAGCTGTAAGCTCTGGGTATCTGCGTGTCCCCTGCCAGCTCTCCTGAATCCTGAATCAGCCTGTGGTGCCCACACACATTCCTGAGGCCTCTGGTTTAACATCAGAGTGATGGCAGGGGCTTCTTCTGTCCAGTCACCAGCTACGATGCCACAAGGCAGAAGAATGGCCTTGGCCTTCCCTGGCTTCCCACATGTGAAAAAGGGCCACACCAGGGCAGGGGCAATGGGACCCCTCCGTGCCCAGCCTCCCCCATCCCCAATAAACTTCAGGTCCTTCCTAGCAAAGCGCTCATCCGCCGCACGTCACAGAGTGCGTGGGTCCTCCTCTTCCCTGCCTGATCACCAGGTCCTGGGAACAGTCCCCAGCGCTTGGCGTCGTAGTGCTGCCGGTGATTAGAATATTCTGGTGAATGTAATTTTCTGGGCACTGATGATTTGAGAGCTGTCATGGCCGTTTTCACCCCAGGTAAATGGAGAATCGGTGTCCTAGAACAGGAAGGATTGCTCGGCAACACTGCCGATGGCATTCCCTGTGCCCACACCGTCAGACCTCCCTGCCCAGGACTCCAGGGGCCTTGCCAGCAGGGGCCTTGTCCCAGGCACCTCAGATCTGCCTCCGGGAAGCCTTTTGGGGAGCACAGACACCTGTTTATTGAGTGTTGCATGACAGGGAAACATGCAGGCTGGAGAGAAGGGGGGCTCTGAGGGTCAGCCTTTGTACCCAAAGCCCTGAAATTTTCTATGATTCTTAAGTCCTTAATGCAGTCTGTTTTTTTAATATCATCTAAAAATGTATAATAACACAAAATAAATCTAGTTAAGATTTTTTTTAAGTAGAAAATCTTACCCTTGTTTTTCTCTGGAGGAAAAAATTAAAATAATTCAAATTATTTTGGAGGCATTTTCTTAGAGCAACTTTTGCCATTCGCGGGATGCCCACTTGACTGCATGCTGCTTCACTGACGTTTGCAGGGAAGGCCTGATCTGTGCAAACTGAAGGTTTGTGGAGCACTGACCACCGAGGCCATCAGCACTGTTTCTCTAACCACGCATGCCCACTCAGTGTCTCTGCACCACGTTTCAATAATTCTCGCAATATTTCAGACAATTTCATTATTGTCGTGTCTGTGAAGGCGGCCTGTGATCAGTAGCCTTCGATGTAACTACTGTGATTGTCTGGGGGCACCAGACACCGTGTAAAAGCTGTGTGTTCTGACTGCTCTGCCAACCGGCCAGGCCACCACCCCCTCCCACTTCTCAGGCCTTCTTGTTCCCGGAGACACAGTCGTATTGAAATCATGCCAATTACCAACTCCACAGCGGCCTCTGAGTGTTCAGGTGGAAAGAAGAGTCACACATCTCTTACTGTAAATCAAAAGCTGGAAATGCTTAGCCTTAGACAGGAAGGCATGCCACAAGCCAAGACAGGACAAAAGCGAGTCCATCTGTGCCACACAGCCAACTTGTGAATGCAAAGAGAAGGTCCTTAAAGGAAATTAAATTGCTACTTTAGTGAAGACACAAATGCTAAGAAAGTGAGGCAGCCTTATTGCCGAGAAAGTTGGAGTCGTCTGGTGGAAGATAAATGAGCCACAGCGTTCTCTTAAGCCAGAGGCCATCCAGAACAAGATTCGAACTCTCTTCAGTTCTTGGAAGGGAGGTGAGGAAGCTGCAGAGGTCGGTTCATGCGGTTTAAGGACAGAATCTGTCTCCATAACTTAAAAGCACAAGGTGAACTAGCAAGTGCTGCTGGAGAATCTGCGGTAAGTCACCCAGAACCTCTAGCGAAGATCATTAATGAAGGCAGCTACACTAAACAGCAGATTTTCAATGTGGACAAAATGGCCTTCTGTTGGAAGAAGAGGCCATCTAGGACTTTCATAGCTGGAGAGGAAAAGTCAGTGCCTGGGTTCAAAGCTTCAAAGGACAAGTGGACTCTCTTGTTCTGAGCTAATGGAGTTGGTGACTTTAAAATGAAGCTGATGCTCATTTACATTCTGAAAATTCTAAGGCTCTTAAGAATTATGCTAACTCTACTCTGCCCATGCTTTGTAAATAAAACAACAAAGCCCCGGCTGACAGCACATCTGTTTACATCGTGGTTTAGTAAATATTTTAAGCCCACAGTTGAGACCTACTGCCCAAGTGGGGAAAAATATATTTCTTTCTTTTTTTTTTTTTTTTACTGCTCATGGGCAATGCACCTGGACACTCAGGAATGCTGATGAAGATACACCAGGAAGTGAATGCTGGCTTTATACCTGTAGGCACAAGATCCATTCTGCAGCCCATGGGTCAAGAAATAATTTTCAAGTCTTATTATTTAAGAAATATATTTCATGAGGCTACATCTGCCATACGTAGCGATTCCTCTGATGGATCTGGACATAGTAAATTGAAAACATTCTGGGAAGGACTCACCATTCCAGTTGCTATTAAGAACATTCATGATTCACGGGAGGAGGTCAGAATGTCAACATTAACAGGAATTTGAAATACACTGATTCCAACCCTCATGGACGACTTTGAGAGGTTCAAGACTTCAGTGGAGGAAGTCACTGCAAATGTGGTGGAAACGGAAAAAGAACTAGCATTAGAAGTGGAGCCTGAAGATGGGACAGAATTGCTGCAATCTCAGGATCAACCCCAAATGGAGGAGGAGTAGTTTCTTAGGGATGTGCAAAGCAGGTGGTTTCTTGAGATGGAATCTACTCTGGTGAAGATACTTGGAACATTGTTGAAATGACAACATAGGATTTAGAATATTCCGTAAACTTAGGTGATAAGGCAATGGCAGGATTTGAGAGGACTGACTCCAATTTTGAAAGAAGTTCTAGTGTGGGTAAAATGTTATCAAATAGCACCATGTGCTGCAGAGAAATCTCTCTTGAAAGGAAGTCTCAGTTGATGTGAGAAACTTCCTTGGCTTATTTTAAGAAATTTCCACAGCCACCCCAAGCTTCAGCAACCACCACCCAGATCAGTCAGCAGCCATCAGCATCCAGGCGAGACCCTCAGCCAGCAAAAAGATTAGGACTCCCTGAAGGCTCGGGTGATCATTCACACTATTTTAGCAATAAAATATTTTTAAATTTGGGTATATACATTGATTTTTAGACATAACACTATTGCATATTTAATATTCAATGTATGTATTTTTTTAAAAATCGACTCAACAGTTGATTTTGGTGCCTCCCTGGAGTTAGGAACGATACAGGCACCAGTGACAGACAGAGGTTACTTTAGATTTACATCCTCACCATAGAAAAATGCATGCAAAGTATTAGTATGATGCAACCTTCTATCTTAAAAATCAACAGGAGATGATGGACAATGTGATTCATTTCTTACTGATGTGTAATAGGTGCCAGTAGTTTCAGAGTACCTGTGATAAGTGAGCATATTCATGTAGTTTGTGGAAATCAAATCAGTGTACGTGGGATATCTGTCACATTAAATATTTATCTTTTCTTTATGCTAGAAACATCCAAATTATTCTCTTCTAGTTATTTTGAAATACACAATACCTTATTGTAACCTACACCCACCCTACTGATCCATCTAACCTTTGTTTGTATTTGTCCTGTCAAACGGTATGTTTGTACCCGTTAACCAGCTTCTCTTATAGTGCGCTGGGAAACCAGAACACCTGGGTGCAGCGCTTGATTGCAGTGTTTGCTTGATTGCAGTGTCTGTAACTGTGTCTCTGACGTCTCCCTGTACTCAAGTTCTAGGTCCGGATCATTGTATAAAAGTGCCTTTGAATTTCAAAATCATAGAAATTTAGGCCCAAAGTGGCTGTTAGAAGTTTGTGTAACAAGAGCCTGGGAGTCCTTTCATTTTTTTCTGCCTGCCTCTAACTTGCCAGTGTGGGTTGCACCAAGCCCGATGGCAGAGGCCCAGTGCACATGTCATAGGTACAGCCAGGCAAAGGTGCTGCTGGTTTAGACACCACCCCTGCCTCCTAGAAGTTCAGGGACATGCACGGGAGGGTGCAGGGAGGTGAGTGTTTGCGAGAGAAGCCCCAGGGACCTGAGCACCCAGGAGAAGCCTCCTGAGCTGCAGGTGATATGCACAGGAGCGCTCAGGGAGGCGGGTGCATTGTGGGAGGAGCCCCAGAGACATGAGCACCTGGGAGAAGCCTCCTGAGCTGCAGGTGAGGTTTTCCTGAGCGACCTCTGCTAACGTGGCTGAAACTTGAGTTTGGGATGGCAAATGCAATGTCGGCAATATCAGTCTTACTTTCTTTCATGCCACTTATAAATGCATTACGCTAAGCATGTTGACCTTAATTTAAAAAATGGCTTGGACACAAAAATTTCAAATTTGGCAACATTTTGGAAAGTGGAAGTTAGAATATTTTCATTTAGCCCCAGCTTTGGCTCTAGCTCGATGTAGGGCCTGGGACGAGGCCCACCACTGCCCCCTGCCCCGTCCGTGGTATTTTCACCTGGGTAAAGCATGGATGAACACTGGATTCTTCCAAGTCTAGTCCACATTCTGCATTCTTGAGTTGCCATGTGATGTTTTGCTTTCCACAAGGAATCATCACAACTTTTTCTCAAAGGCAAGACTCCTTTCTGCGTGTAGAGCACAGGGCTGGGTTTGTCTTTACAGATGCTGGGGAGGCACTGCCTGGTGTGCCGTCTTTCACTGCCGTGTGGTTTCTGCCTGTGTGAACAGGTTCTTCCAGGTAGATTGCACCAGCTCCTCAGAAGACAGATGCATCCTCTGAGGCCTCGTCTCCCATGTGCCACGTCTCACAATGCAGCTCACAGGGGCCGGTCTTTAAATGCTTGCTGGAAAATGTTGCTACCTATGAAGTAAAAAGGCAATAAATAACAGGGCAAATGACTGAAAATATATAAATAAGATCATTTGCTACATGCAAACGGATAGCTCTAGGTCTTGTTCTGTCTAAATGTATAATTCATAATAAGATATGACAACTTTGCCTTCATGGAAGCCCTCTTGATTCTATCCTAATATCCCCAGCCTCCATACCATGTGTGGCTGCATTGTGGACAGAGGACCATGTCCCATGCGGGAAGGGAGCTCTTTCAAAGAATGTGCAGCCTCTCTAAGTGAGCACAAATGTGTCATGGTGCTCTGAGAGCCATAAAGGAGGTGTGTGAGGAGCGGAGGGAAGGAGTAGGGGCATGGCTCCATTCTCTGCAGGTGGCCAGGGGCTTCCCAAGGGAGGAGCCCCTCCCACTGACATTTGGAGGAGCTGTAGAATTGGCTGGGAGGAGGTACATGGGATTCCAGGCTCGAGGAGGAACTTGCATGCAGGCACAGAGGCTTGAGAAAACGTCCCATGTCCAGAAATCCACAAATCCATGCCAGCCCATCAGATACTTCCCTGAGTGCCCAGATATACCAGGTGCTGGATTTTGACCCCCAAGGTCACAGGCCTGTCCCCACTCTCCAGGAGGGACCTTCAGATCCAGACGGTCTGAGTGTGGTCTTCCCCAAAGGAGCAGATGTTTGTTCCTGGCTGTATCTTAAGGCATGTGGACCAGGAAGCCCAGGAGTACTGTTTGGAAAGAACATCTCTGCATGGATTCTACGACCCTCCACCTCATTATAGCGTCCAGCCTTCTTGACACCGATTGATTGTTGATGTCATCACTCATTCTATTAGCATTTATCAAACACCAAGAAGCTGACATCCCCAGAGGGAGTCACGTTCCCCACCGATTCTTACTCATCTCTTTGTGTCTGATGTTTTATAATTTATGAGACTGACCTATTTCCAAATCAAATACATGAGGAACCCCCTTGCAGTGAGTGCTGATGAAGGAAACACCATAGAATCATAGAATAAGGGGCCCCTGCAGTTGGGTGGGCTGGCTGAGCCCCCACCTCTCACAGGGACCAGCCCTGTGGAACCAGGAGGCCAGTGTGGAAAGCAGGCAGCACGGGGTGTCTCTGGCGGAGGGCAGCAGGCCCTGGAGCCCTGGCTGACTTGCCCAGAGGCCCCTGAGGCACCTCTTCAAGGGCTCCTGATTCTGGAAAAGATCTGAGCCCCTTCCTTTGACAAATGAGTCACGTAAGCCCTGAAGTGATAAAGCGACCTCCCTCATCTGCAGCAGCCACCTCCTCTTCCTCCAGCTCCCTCAGCAAGCTTTCTGCACAGACATGAAAGAAGCAATATTGTGTTTCTCTAAAACAGAAAAAGAGAAAATTCTGCAACTCAGATCTTAGCCACAAGCGCAGAGACCAGGCGTGGCTGCATTTGAAGACACTCCAGCAGAAACGCATGTACTTTCCACGGGGTTACGAGGGAAGCGTCCGGTCCCGTGTGAGCTTCCCCCTGCCTCTCAGACACTCTCCACGGGGGGCCCAGCTGGAAATGAGTTGGAGCCTTTTTAGCAAAACAGCTCATCATTCACCCTGAATGAGGGATGTGATCATTAAAACAAAAGCAAATAACGCACTGAGGACCTACTGTGTGCCAGAGGTGCATTACAGGACGATTTTTCTCCCGTGCTCCCTGGAGCCTGGGAGGCTTCTGAGGAATCGGCAGAGAGACGTGAATGCTCAGTGACCTTCATCTCAGAAGCTGGTGCCAGGGAGGTAGGAGGGGCTGCCCATCGCTGCACCTCTGTGTACCCCACGCTCTGCCATATACCTCTGGTTAGAAACTGGAGTGGGCACGACCACTGGCCCAGCCACAGGAGGCATCCTTATGACCCTGGGGACCCCTTTCTGCTCGCACAGGGCCGCAGGCTGCAGAAAGTTGGGACGGAGATGCTGCCCTAGAGAACACAGACTCTGAAAGGAGGAAGCGCAATGGATGTTTTCAACCTGTCCTCGAGACAGCTTTTCTGTAAGATTCTACTCCACTTCCATTTGAAACATATGGATTTTTTTTTTTTTTTTTTTTTTTTTTTTGCTTTTCACTAGATTACTGTGTGAGAATTGCCTGTCAAAAACCAGTGTTGGCTGTCACAAGAAAATCTTATATCTCTTGTCAATTGAGTTTAGAAAGAAGATAGGTTATAATGATGATGATGAGGAGGAGGAAGATAGATGATAGATGGATAGATAGATGACTGATAGATGATAGATAGATAATAGGTAGGTAGATGAGTAGATAGGATAGACAGATGGACAGACAGATAGTAAGATGGATAGGTAGATAATCAGAAAGATGGATAGTCAGGTACATAGATAGGGAGATAGGTAGATAAATCATAGGTAGATAGGTAGGTGGTAGATAGATGACAGATAGGTAGGTAGATGGGTTGGTAGACAGGCATATGGATAGATAGATGGACAGACAGTAAGATAGATCAATAGGTAGATAAACAGAAAGATAGTCAGATGTGTAGATAGGTATATAGACAGAAACACAGACAAGTAGGTAAATCATAGATAGGTTGATACATAGATAGGTAGATAGATGAACAGACAGATAGTAAGATAGGTAGATAGACAGATGGAAAGATGGATAGTCAGATATATAGACAGGTAGACAGGCAGATAAATCATAGGTATGTAGATAGGTAGGTAGGTAGAAATATAGATAGATGACAGTTTGGTAGGTAGATGGGTTGGTATGTAGGCAGATAGATGATAGATAGATCGACAGATAGATAGATAGATAGTAAGATCAATAGGTAGAGAGTTAGATGTATAGATAGGTAGATAGAAAGACAAGTAGATAAATGATAGATAGATAGATAGATAGATAGATAGATAGTACTAGGAATGATGAAGACTTATAGCTTGAGCATCATGTTCTATGACAAAAATAACAAAAGCAGTCATATTAAGCTCTATTAAATATACAACCCAAGTTCTATTTGCACGTGTGGTAACTTTAGAGTAGGGGAGACGCACAATCAAGAAATCTCACATGCTTTCCTTAGATACGTGTTTCTAATAGTCATTTGGAAAGTACGTAAACAGGTTAAGAGCTGTGTCCAGCCAAGATACTATGAAACACCAGATGGGCACCCCCGGACAGGTGGGTTCAGTTCAACTGAAAAGTGCAGACATGACAGCTTGTAACTGATCATTGCCATAGAAATTAAAATTGGGGAGATACCATGGAGCAAACGTTCATGATCCTCTTTATAACAACCAGATGTTAAGGCTTATTATTTGCAGCCTGATGTCCACTGAACTATTGAGCAACTTTGGAAATCTATGTGGAGCAACAGCTTATATTTTGCTTGCAATAACTTGTTAGAAAATGTATATTTAATAAGCTTCATGATCTCTCTACAGAGGCATATTTTGCCTGGAGAGAGTGCAGTGTGGTGTGTATATATAATGTTTTACATATACTATATTTATATGTGATTGTAGGCATGATCGTAATTCTTTCAGCTAACAGTGTCCAAATGTATGTCTTTATCACCAAACTAAAAGTATCTAATCATTCAAGTACCAGAATTTTACATATTTCGCAACTGAATAATTTCTTAACAACCACATCAAGACAAAGTCTTCTGTCCTGAACATTTAAAGAAGGGACATCTTTAGCCTTTTGTTTGTTTGTTTGTAAATAGAGAGGGGGATTTCACCATGTTGGTCAGGCTGGTCTCGAACTCCTGACCTCAGGTGATCCGCCTGCCTCAACCTCCCAAAGTGCTAGGATTACAGGTGTGAGCCACCGCGCCCGGCCTAGCTTTTTTTTTTTAAACTGTACTTTCTTATAACTTTTCCCTGGTGCAAAGACATAGCTGGTAGAATCTCTCTCTCTCTCTCTCTCTCTCTCTCTCTCTCTCTCTCTCTCTCTCTCTCTCACACACACACACACACACACACACACACATATTTTTTTTTTTGAGATGGAGTCTCTGTCTGTTGCCCAAGCTGGAGTGCGGTGGTGTGACCTTGGCTCACTGCAACCTCTGCCTCCCGAGTAGCTGGGATTACAGGTGCCCACCACCATGCCTAGCTAATTTTCATTTTGTTTTCATTTTTTTTTAAGCAGAGACAGGGTTTCACCATGTTGGCCTGGCTAGTCTCAAATTCCTGACATCAGGTAATCCCAGAGTGCTGGAATTATAGGTGCGAGCTCCTGTGCCTGGCCAGAATCGTACATTTTTACAAAGCTTGTTTCTCACTGTTTCAAATGAATCGTAGTTACTGTCATTCAAAGTGGCAGTGCTGCTGTAACATGAGGGGATCCTGGAAGAGAGAACAGCAGCGGTGCTGCTCTAGGAGCCTTTGAGGACCCGCGACAGCCGAAGGTGGAGAGTCACTTGCTGTCACGGTGGTTGCTGTGAACACAGCACGCCAAGCAGAAAGTCTCCTGGTGGCCGCACGGCATTCACGCCCGTCACCTGTGCTGCCGCGTGACGCCCCGTGTGTCCCTGCCCCTTCGCCACACAGAGTGCAGGTGTGGACGTGCGCACGTTCACAAAGGTAACGCTGGACGTGGCACCGGGACACTCTCGCTCTCGTTTTCGGTGTTTGTTTTCAACAGTTTCCTCTCTGGACGTGTTCCTGGCCTGAGTGTGTAAAGGGCAGTGAGTATGGCTAGGGTATGTGACGGGCAGTGACCACAGCTGGGATGTGTGATGAGCGGTGACCATGGCCGGGGTGTGTGACAGGCGGTGACCGTGGCCGGGGTGTGTGACGAGCAGTGACTGGCCGGGGTGTGTGACAGGCCACAGTGACTGGCCGGGGTGTGTAACAGGTGGTGACTGGCCAGGGTGTGTGACAGGCCAAAGTGACTGGCCGGGGCGTGTGACAGGTGGTGACTGTGGCCGGGGTGTGTGACAGGCGGTGACTGTGGCCGGGGTATGTGACGGGCAGTGACTGGCCGGGGCATGTGACGGGTGGTGACTGGCCAGGGTGTGTGACAGGCGGTGACTGTGGCCGGGGTGTGTGACAGGCCACAGTGACTGGCCGGGGTGTGTGACGGGCAGTGACCGTGGCCGGGGTGTGTGACGGGCAGTGACTGGTCGGGGTGTATGACAGGCCACAGTGACTGGCCTGGGTGTGTAACAGGCGGTGACTGGCCGGGGCGTGTTACAGGCCACAGTGACTGGCCGGGGTGTGTGACGGGCAGTGACCACAGCTGGGGTGTGTGACGAGCGGTGACCATGGCCGGGGCGTGTGACGGGCGGTGACTGGCCGGGGCGTGTAACAGGCGGTGAGTGCCAGCAGCGGTGTCTGCTCAGGTCCCCATTTGTGGTGTGTTTCTGACTCATGGCAGCTTCGGTGTTTGTGTTGGCCTGGCAGGGGAGGTGCTTGCTTAAAAGGTGGACTGTCTGGCTCGGCGTGACCTGAGGCTTTGACTCCGTGATGCCACTTCATTTTCTAGATGAAAAGATAGATGAAGTGATTTTTAAGCTTTCTCCCATCCTGAGGATATTGCACTAGCGAGTAGAGTCACAGGTCACCAGCTTGTAGCAAACTGGACACTCCAAGGAGCCCCATCAACCTTGTGAGTTTTTTAGTGACATGGAACATCACTTAAAGAACACCCTGGAAATCTGAGTCTATTCATGTAGCAGCTTGGTCTGCCAACCTCACTGCCACGAGGTAGATGACTAGAATACCTCTGTGTGGACATTATGAATATTCTAGTCTTGCAGATGGCAAGGGCAGTGATTCCGTTTTGACAGAAAAGTGGCAGTGTGCATTTCATGGAAAGCAGATGCTGACAGAGCCGTGCCTAAGCTCTGGCAGAACACTCGATCCACTCAGTCAGGGGAAACAGACGTACTGAACACCCATGTGCCTTTGCTGGGCACAGTGGGGACTTAGAATAACTAATTAGATGGCAAAGCCTCTGAAACCAAAGAGAAAACAGCTAAATTGAGTCAATAAGATAAGCACCCGTGGAAAATCAAGGGCAAGGCGAGGTGGTTGACACTTAGCTGGTAAATGACTAGTGACACCGAGTTGCTAATCACAGATGACCCTGAATTCTAGGACGAGCAGGAATGACATGATGGAGAAGGGGGAGCTTGAGATGGGCCTTAGAGGATCAGTAAGAGCAAATTCCAGCAAGAAGATGAACGAGCATAGAGCTGTGAGATGAGAATGCTGGACAATGGCAGCAGTCACGAAGGGTGAGCATGGACAGGCAGTGGAATCTCAAATGGGACGGCGATGGGGTGGCCACAGTTTAAGTTCTTATAAATTAAGTAGAGGCCAGGAATGATGGCTCATGCCTGTAACCCCAGCACTTTGGGAGGCCAAAGCAGGTGGATCACTTGAGTCTAGGAGTTCAAGACCAGCCTAGGCAACATGGCGAAACTCTATCTCTACAAAAAATACAAAAATTAGCTGAGCTTGTGGTCCTACCTACGCAGAAGGCTGAGGTGGGAGCATCACCCGAACCTGTGGAGGTGAGAGAATGGAAAGGGGAAGGGAAGAAGGAAGTGGGAAGGGAAGGGAAGAGAAGGAAGGTGCCCCGCCGGTGCTGAGGGCCGGGGGTGTTGGGAACTGGCACAGGAGGGTTTGCATTAGTTCAAGTGTTTCAGCTTTAAAGGATTAGAGACACACTTGGGAAGTGTGAACCGGAATTTCAAGAAGAAAAAATAGCTGTATAAAAACGAATCCCAGCAGTCGGAGAACGGTGCCTCTGGAAAGGCTGGTTTGGAAAACGTGCATGCTAGCCTCCCGTTTCCCCTTCACACACCCGCAAGGCGCACGTCCATGGGCACTGACCCTGGTCAAAGCCTGAGAGGGACCTTTACTCTCATTACTGAGTTGAAAAGAACTAGTTTCCTGGAGTTGAAAGAGATTAAATTTAGTGATGATTGTATACTTTATTTGAATCTTGAATTACTATCCAAGAGAATAAATATTTAATAACCAGCTACATGATTTAAAATGACTTTTAAAAGATAAAAAAGCAAGTTCTTGCATTCCAGAAATTGAGATTATTTTTTAAATTCCCTAAGATGGTCAAGTAAACATTTTAAACAATTATTTGTTGAATGTTTTTCATGTCTAGAACATGTCTATCAAGTTTAAACTAAGAAAATACATTGTTCTTGAATCAGCTACACCTTTGTAACAATGTTCTACAAAGGAAAAAACAAATTTTAAAAAATATTAAAATATATTAAAAGTAATATTTAAAAATGAAGGAAATATGTAGTTGAAACTGAATTGGTTCCATTAGTATATATGTTTTAGATACACCCAAGAAGTTGGAAATGCTAGCCATCTAATTGCATAGTTCAGTAACTTAAACTATTTCTGACATATTTTAAGTGCTTTTGTATATTCTAGAAACTTGTAAGAGTAACCCTTTAAAAGGCTAGTGGTAAGAATGGATACCAACTGTTCTCAAGGAGAGAGAAAAGGGGAACTCGTTTTTGTGGGGCACCTGACTGCTCGTTGCTGGGGGACTCACGTGTGTTGGTTTTCATTTGCTGCCATAGAGTGTAACAGAGGCATTACCATTCATCTCACAAATGGACAGACTGAGGCTGAAATAAATATGACTGCCAGGGTTAAATAACAGGTGTAGACCCTCCAGCTCAGGTGGTGTAGACCCACCTAAGCTGGGACGCCTCAAATTTAGCAACCCTTGATAAGTCTGGTGTTTCTGCATCGTAAAAGAAGAGATTATAGAGAATCGCCTGTATGTCTCTGTTCCTAACCAGAACCAAGCCAGCAAAGACCTGAGACTCCTGTGTCTTCTGTGCCAGTGGGCACCTCCTCCACCTGCCCGCCATCTGACCTGGAAACCAGGCTGTGTCCCACACCTATCCCCTCACCTCACCCTGCACATCCTGCCTGGACCTTCCCAGGCTGACCCGTGACCTGACATTGCTTCTTAAATGACCTTCCTCCATCTCATTCCCACACTGCAGCCAGAGTGATGGATTCCAGCCCTGAGTCAGCTATGTAGAAGTTACCCACTGTCTACACTGCCCGGAGCTCCCTCGGCTCCTGGGAGGAACACTGCCTGGCAGGCCCTGACTGCCTGCCCCCTCCCATCCCCAGACTCTGACCACCTCCTGCCGTGGCAGCCACCCTGAAGTCACCCTCTGGGTCCCTCTGTCTGTCTGCATCTCTCTGTGCTCTGTGTCTGCCTCAGTCTCACTCCCTGTTCCCCACGGGGTCTCTGTGAAGCCTCATCCATCCTCTCTGGCAGGGTAACTGTCTGTGATCAGTGTCCCATGGCGTTGGGAGTGGATTCGTATTGCTCAGTGACATACTTTCCAAATAAATGAATAAATCAATCATGCAATGTATTCACTCAGCACATTTTTATGGAGCACCTGCCCCCTTCAGAGAACAAAAAATCAGGACCTGGAGAAAGGGTTTGCAAATGCCTCCTCTGTGATTTAAAGCAAGTGACTCAGAACAGCTCCGTCCCTCGAAGTGGGAATTACAGCAGAATCTACGCCACAGGGTCACCGAGAGCGTTAATGGATTTGAGTAGAGATTTTAGATAGCACCTGGCACACAGGAAGAGCTCTCTACACGGTGCTGGTATCCACTGAGCTGGTTTAAAACCAGTGCTCTACAATTACATTCAAATGCACTTTAATATGTTAAAGATTATTCCATAGTAAGTGTTTTAACATTGACCCATGGAGGCTATTCCAGCAATACGAGAAAAATGCCATCTCTGAAAGAAGCAGTGGCGGAGAATCACTGCCAGGCCTCGGAGCCGACGGGTCGGCCACCCTGGCTTTCCAAGCTCCACTGTCCAGTGGGAGAGTGCCCGGGATGCTTCCCAGCCTCCCCTCTCGCCTCTTTCAATGGCAATGATAATAGCAGTTGGGAACAGAAGACACACTACCAAGTTTGGTTTTCAGTTACTTGAGACCTTATCCCTGTTTATATTAAAATTGGGTGAACAAAACATCCAATAAACAACGGTTATACCTGACACGGAAGTGACAGAATGAAGTACATGAAGTTTCACGTGTGTGAGTTTCTGAGGAAGGCCGTGGCCAGCCGCCGGTTTTCTAGAATAACCAGATGCAAAAGGCTAGAAGTTGTTGTCACCTAGTGAACCACAAAAGGACCTTGAAAGCTGCAACAGCTAAAAGACTTTGTGAGGCGTCCGCACGGGCCCAGGGGGCGCAGCCCAGGGCAGCTCGGAAGGGCTGGGGCGGCCGGGTGCCCCGCCTCCACGTGTCACCCCACGTAACCCAAACAGGGTGAAAGCGCGGGAAGGCCAGGTCTTCTCGTTTCTAGTCCAGAGTGCGTTTACCTCTTCACTCGACCTAAAGTATTCTGGACTTCCTCTCCATCGCTGGCTGGCGTTGAATGGTGAGAACTCCAAGGGTAAGCCTTGGTATGGTCTCCTGCGAGCTGAGGCCACTGCAGGCTTCCCTGCCCTGTTTCTGCGTTGAGAATCGTGTTACAGACACACTCTGGAAAATCATGGAGGTATTTTTTTGTCAACAGAGAATTATTGAGCTACCACGATCTTACAAGTGATTGTATTTATGACTTCCTTGAAGTTTCAGCTGTGTGAAAAAAGAGACAGTGCATTATTTTTGGAATCTTGAAGTATCTTCTATCATATAGAGAGATATAAATCCAGGCGAGGATATGTGAGTAAACCTCATTCTGTCAGATGCTCAACTCAGCCTTTCAGAATGATGTGCAAACATGAAGGGCTGCCTTTGCACCTCTGGGGTGTGCAGGGGCCAGCAGCAGAGCCACAGAAGTGACCAGGAAGTGCACAGCATCTCGGAGGCACTGACGGGTCAGCTGAGGTCCTGGACAAGCCCGCAGTGCTAGGTTGAGCCCTTCCCGGTGTGGCTGGGGGGCCCCGCCAGCGCCCCCACCTTCGCTCCCCTTCCAGCTCACCGCCCCATCAGCAGACATGGTGTTCACAGAATACGAGGGCAGGAGGGGCCACACTCCCCTACCCACGTCCCAGAGCTGCTCTCCAAGGCCTCCCTGTGAAATATGCTAAACCTCTGGAGACCAAGAGGGCTCTGTTGACTTAAGCAGGGTCTTGAGCCACGTGGAATTGAATGCAGATGGAATGAAATAGGCCTGGTGGTTGAATTTGTTGTCACACTGGAAGTTGATACCGGGAACGGGCAGTAGGAGGGTGGAGCAGAGAGAGAAGGAGCAGAGGGCACTTGCTTGTCGCTGGGGTAAGATGGGATTCAGATGTTACATGAACAAATAGAAAAGCTTGAGCAATGAACCACGTCAAATGGCAGGGAGCAGTGGAAGCTTGAGGCCGAATGATTCCACAGGTCGCTACGCTGCATCCAAACGGTTTGCCCAATGTAGGGATAGGGAAGTGAGGCCGGTGCAGGTGGGAGCAGGAGGCTGGAAGGGATTGAAACCTGCACTCCACTGGGAAGTTCCCACCCGAGAAGGGAATCACGTAGGAAATTTAAAACATTTGAAGCTTTAGAGCAGAAAAAGAACTGCTGACACTTTTATTACATAGATAGGTAAACTGAGGCCCAGCCAGAGTCCAGGTACTCAAAGAGGTGTTAACAAGACCACGCCTGGAACTCAGGCCCCTGGTTGTGTGGCGAGCTCTCTGCATCACCACCCTGGATACCCTCAGGCTGTGTGTGAAATGTGTCCCGTATTAAACCGGACCCTGCTTGCTAGGCTTATGCCAACATTGTCCTGGCAGAGACTCACGTGAACCATCCTCACGTTTCTTTTCCGTGTGCACTTGACTTTCCACATGCACTTACCTTCTCCAGCATCCTTGATCTACTGTTTTTTCTACTTTTGATGATTTATTGTCCCTCTTCCACCCTCTACCACCTTCCCATGCCCATGAGTTCTAATGGGGCAGGGGCCATGGCAGCTGCCAGGAGACGGGAAAGGCGGAGGAAGTGGGCGGGCCCGTGTGAGGGAGCCCAGCCGGCTGCAGGTGCAGGGGCTGCTGCCATGTGGACAAGGGCAGTTCAGAGGACATCTGGGCAGGAGGCAGCCCGCCTCCCACGCCTTGATGGCCCAGACATGCTGTGTGAGTTAGGACTCAGACACCCACCACGGCAACGCCCTACAGCCCGGACCCCATCCTCCCAAGTGTTCTCGTAGCCAGATGTGTTGTCCTCCAAAGTCTCAGCAGCCCCAGGTGGTCCGGAGCGAAGCCCAGTCCTGCTGATGTCTAACTGCAGCATCCATGCTAAGGAGAATCTCCACTCCCCTGCTCTAAAGCTCGAAGGGCCAACGTCCCACAACCTGAGCAACAGGTGAGCCATCTTGAAATGCAGGGCAGCCGCGTGTGTGAATGAACAGGAAGAAGATGAAACAGGAGCCCCACCTTACACCCTCGGGGGGAGCTTCCAGTCACTTTGCTGAATAGCACAAAGCCAGGAGGGGTGACTCATTACCCACCGATCAGGACTAATAGGTGGTCACGGATGGGCCTGGTTATCTGCTTCAGTGGATGGTGCTGTGCAGGTGGCCTCAGTGCAGAACAGACTGTCTCAGACAAATGTACTGATGCACCAGTGAAGGAGAGGGAAGCTGGGGGAGCAGTGGTCGTTATGACCCAGGACACCGAGGCCAGGCTCTGGAGAAGCCACCCAAGCACGGCGGCATCTCCTTGTCCGTTATCTGGATGCGCACAGAGGGTATCCCCCAGAACCAGTCCGCTCAGACAGAGCCTGCCCTGTGAGGAGGTGGGCTGGTGCTGGGCTTAGACTGGCCGGATTGTCTGGTGGTCACTCAGCACGGTGTGACAGCACGCCTCCAACATTGGCTCTGAGATGATTAACGCAGATCAATCAAAAATGTTTCATGAAGGGAATCTCAGAAATCTGTTTATTTCATATTTGAAATGCTATGTAGACTGATTTTTTTTTAATTGTCTGGTTATTAAAAGTATTATTCTTGTTTGCTCATTATGTTTTTAAGGGATGATAACATTTCACCCTAGTGTTTCAGGGCTGATAGAGACTTAGAAGTCATCTAACTGCCTCATCTCACAGATTTAAAAAGCGACATCCACATTGATGAGGGGACTCCCTGAGTCACACAGCAAAGTGGAGATGGAGTCCCTCAATTCCCGCCCCTCCACCGTGCTCGTGTCGCCGTCCCCAACCTTTGTGGCACCAGAGGCTCGTTTCATGGAAGACAGTTTTTCCACAGATTGGGGTGGGAAGGACGGAATTCAGGCATGTTACCTTGTTTGTGCACTTCCGTTTTATTACCGCATTGTGATATATAATGAAATAATTCTACAGCTCACCGTGATGTAGAATCCGTGTGAGCTTGTTTTTCTGCTGCTAGTCGGTCCCCTCTGAGGGTGAGGGGAGACAGTGACAGATCATCAGGCGTGAGATTCTCATCAGGAGTGGGCAGCCTGGCTCCTTCGCAAGCAGAGTTCACAGCTGGCTCAAGCTCCTGTGAGAACCTGATGCTGCTGCTGATTGGACCGGAGGCAGAGCTCGGGTGGCGATGCCAATGGCGGGAAGATGCTGGGAACACGGGGAAGCTTGGCCCTGCCTGCTGAGCTGCCCGGTTCCTAACCACTCCCAGTCTAGAAAAACTGGTTTCCGAAGAAACAAACAACTGTTTCTCTTCCCTTTCCCTGGTACGATTGGTCCCTGTTGTTTTGGAAGTATTGAGAGTAGAAACATTCAGGACAGTCGTTCGTTTCCAAAACTTTAAGGAGTGATGTATTTGTTGGATAACTGGATACCTGTATAAAAATAAAAATGGCAAAAGTTGATTGTGATTATCACTATTACACAGCAGTCCCTCTCATTCACTGAGCACCTGGTGGGTGCCAGGTACGGCACTAACCTCTTTACATATATATATTTTTCCATTTCATTCTTAAAGCAGTCATGTGAGATTAGCATTTTTCCCACTTTACAGCTGATGATGCTTGTGTGTAAGGTTGAACATCTGTCCAAGGTCAGTCAACCAGTGAGACCTGCCACGGGCCACGCAAGTTCCTCCAGGTCCACGCACTGTGTCCTGCCCCCACGCTCTTCCCCTGGCACTCTCTCGCCCAGGGTCTGACTGTATCAAGGGGCTCCCGCAGGACCTGTGGTCCTCCTGGCCTCTCTCGCTTGTCTGAGGATCTGGGCACCCTCCTCGGGGCACCGTCTCCTCCCAGTCCCTGCCTGAACCCGGCCCTGGCTATCTTCTGCCCCCACACCCCCAGCCGGCACCTCCGCCCCTCTGTCCTTCTTTTGCGCCTTGCCGTAACCTTTCTGGCACGCATTTTAATTGCATTAGTAAGTACTTGGAAGAACTCGAATCACTTCCCGTTTCCTGGGTGGAGGTCTAGAGTCCCACCGCTCATCCCCCAGGTTGATCTGACCCCGCCGGACTCTGCGCTCCCACCTTCCACCCTCTTGCCCAGCCCTGCTCCACACACTCCAGGTTCCAGCCTTTGGGGTTTGCGTTCCTGTTAGTTGTCCGAGCCCGTGGTGTTCTTACATGCGTTGATGTCTTTTGCAAATTGTGTTACTTGGGACGTATTGAAATGTTTTCTTTCCCTCCCCGACATTCTTTATGCACCCGTGAAAGCTCATCCCAGCCTCACCTCTTCCTGAAAGCCTTGCCAGCAACCTGAATGCCTGCCCTCTGTGTACAGTGCACAGCGCCCTCTGCACATTTTCATCGTGGGATTTATCCCACTTCATCCATTCATTCCACAAATGCCCACTGAGTGTCTATGGCGTGCCTGGTGCTTGGTGCATGGTGTATACTGGAGTGAGTGGTTCTAAAAGGGTATTTCTGACCTGTCTAAATCCCCCATTAGAACATAGAGCCTCGATGTGAGGATCTGTGCTGCTCACCTTTGGACTCCAGCATAGCTCAGCACCCAACATAGAGGAGTCTCCCAAATAGTACACACTGCTCAGGGCCTCAGCGTCCGAGAGCCAAGGCCAAGCAAGGTGAGGCCTGCAGGACCCCCTTGCGGAATAATCGGTAGTGAGGGAGGTCACACATCTCACTCTGCACAAATGGAATGTCTGTCTGTGGTACTTTTGCCTCTGTCTTCCCTACCGCACCTATTCGTGTGTGTGTGTGTGTGTGTGTGTGTGTGTGTGTGTGTGTGGTCTATATATTATTTCTAGAAAAAAAAAAAGAATTTGTAATGTAGCTTTGAAAATCGCTCTTTCTCAAGGAAAGATTGTGAGCTTCTGCTGTAGGGGTCTTCTCCAAGTCTGGGCCAATTTCAGCGTGATTCAGTGGTGATTATCGGTGATACTGAAGGTATTTTCTGGAAGGCTGGCATGGGACTAATGACATCTAAGCCTGGGAAGTTCTGCACAACTTTGAATTATGCATTTGCTTTCATAACAACATTATCAAGTGCTATGGCTCATCTTGTTTCAGTAGGTTATCAAGTCTAAAGATATAATTTAATCTGCAAAATATACAAATCCAAATATATCCAAAGCTCTTTCACGACAAAGGCATTTTTATATTTTACATAAATATACATGTAAATATAATGTGATTAAAATAAATCTTGCTTTAGATGTCTATTATATGTAGCGTCTATTTGGCGAAATGTTTAATAAATTGTATTGCCAATTGCATGTTATACACATTACACAAACCAACCTCATGAGTTTTAGTAGGATCTCCGTGTTCTCTGGAATTAGAGGAATGAAGACCTAGGAGACTCAGACTAAATATTCATGGTAACTAGACAAACGCGAGCTGTATTTATTTGTGCTATCCTTTCATTAGCAGATCTCAGCACACTGCAGGGATCGTGGGTGCTTTCGGCCCTCTGGTGTTTGTGCTGATGACATTTCATGATAAGCCTTAAATATCTTGATTGGTGTGACTTTAAAAGATGGTCACAGATCTTTTTTCTCTCTCTCTTCCCCACCTTCTCTACTTTTGTTTATTAGTGTATATGGTTGTCCCTTGGCGAAAAAAAGGAAAACGCAAGATAAACAGCCCCAGGAACCTGCTCCCAAGCGAAAGCCATTTGCCGTGAAAGCGGACAGCTCCTCCGTGGACGAGTGTGAGGACAGCGATGGGACTGAAGACATGGACGAGAAGGAGGAGGACGAGGGGGAGGAGTACTCCGAGGACAACGAGGAGCCCGGGGATGAGGACGAGGAGGACGAGGAGGGGGACCGGGAGGAGGAGGAGGAGATCGAGGAGGAGGACGAGGACGATGATGAAGACGGAGAGGATGTGGAGGATGAGGAAGAGGAAGAGGAGGAAGAGGAGGAGGAAGACGAGGAGGAGGAAGAAAACGGTAATCTTTAAAATATTAGCAAGGTAGCAAGTCGTGATTTGGGTCCGCGGTTCAAGGTGAACTGCCGGCCGTGACTGTGACGGATTGTCATGTAAATAAATCATTCTGCTTGGTCAGTACTGACAAAATTAGCTCCTTATGTGAATTGAACACTTCTGTTAAATAATTCTTCAGACTCTCTGCTAGACTTCAGATTTTATTTCAGTCTAATTTTTATTCAGGTTGGCTGTCAGTGATTTGCTGAGATATTTATGGTGTACCTATTTGATCAGCTTAACAGAATTTACCGAGGAAGTTAAGCTAGCAGACCTGGTCTTTAACATTACATTTTCTGGAATGCTCTATGTGTGAGATTCAATGGTGGGCAAAACAGTGTTGTTGGAATGCTTTACCTCCTTAGGGGAGCTGGAAAGCCTGCCTAATGACTGGCACACCAACCAGCAGAGTGGGTTTTGTCTGCAGACTGCCAAGGCTTTGCTTTAGTGATGGTCACGTCAATGGGATGAAAGGAAGTCCTGTTGATATGAGATAATCAATCAGCCCATCATCTGCTTCCGTATGTGACAGCTGCGTTTCTGATCGGGCGTTTCTGGCACTGGGAGACACGGGCGGGGAAAGTCCACCAAGGATGTCCCTGGCAAGGTGTTCATGGTGACGTGGCTTTTGTGTCCAGCGTCTGTCACTGTCAGACGCACAATACAAGCCCAACACTAACCCTTTCAAAGAAGTCATGTCTTCTGAGGAAAGAGGTGGGAGTTTTGGGTTTGTGTGTCTGTGTTTTTGTTTTTGTTTTTGTTTTTCCCAAAACCTAGATAGCATCTTTATTGGCTTAGGGTTTTCCTCATAGAAATGCCAGAATATGTTGAAAGTGAAGGGAATTTTCCTTCTTACCCTTCTCCCTTGGGCTCAAAAGTTCTTCAAGAATCTGATTTCCAGGAGAACTAATTTCTGGACACAAGGGTAGTGGTATCAGCCAGTGGGTAGAGCCTCCATACACTGGGGAGATGTGAGTTACTTGTTGCTAATCTCATGTGCAGGCTTAAATTAGCAGGATTCCTTCAGAAGTCAGAATAGTTTGTGCTAGGAAACCTGCATTTTATGAAATAATCCTAGATTGTTACAGTGGCTTAAGATTCTTACATGTACATATACACATAGGCCCAGATAGAGATGATAGATAGATATGTAGATATACACACAGATGCATACGCACACACACATACCTTGCATAAATTAAAATCAGTCTGCCAAGATTTTTTGGCTTGCTGTGGTAGAGTGCTAGGTGAGAAAGCCTATCAGAACACACAGCAACAGACTTACCATCATCTCTGTTAAATCTACTGGGGAGGCAATGACCCCAGTGTCATTCATGAGATGCTAAGAATTAAAATAATAGATTTGTGTAGTAAAATATTTGGAAAGTTGGGGAGAGTAGATCAATCTGGCAAGTTATTTCTGGATGCTGTATTAAGTGACTGTCATTTTGAGTGACCACATTAATTGCGTAGACTGATGAATGATTTGTACCTTGACCATGGCTTTCTAAAAAGATGGTGGCTAGTTCATGTTCTCATCCCGTTTGGAAATCAGGAGGCATTCGTGTTCGGTGTGGATAGGAGATCTGTAAATAGGTGTCATTTACACCAGGAGCCTTAACCAGATTTTAGATTTTGCTCTCCATTTTCTAGAATCAAAAATTCAATTTTGGTTTATGTATGGTCATATTTTAAATAATCGTTCTTTAAAAATACAAAGTGATATACTTTGAAAGGTAGCCAGAGCCTTATGGAAATAGCTTTAGAATGTGTCTATGTAGGGTTTGTTTATTCTGACTTGAACACTTAGGACATAATTGTTTTTAAAAGCTAGGACGCGACTAGAATTAAAGAAATTTTTTGCCAGAAAAACGTAACCAAATGGGCAGTGGATGTGTGACAGCCCTGGCTGGCTGTGCCTCGGGACGCAGGACTTCTACCTCTGTGGCCAGGCCTGGCACGGTGACCGCCACTGAGGTGCTCAGCAAATGCTGAGTCCAGAGCACAGAAGAAGGAGGTGCCGAAAGCAAACACCTGTGAAAAGCCAGCAGGACGGCGAACGGATTCATAGTCAGTTGTGGGGTGCCTGATGTCAGAATTCGTGTTCAGTATCTGGCTCCCCAAGGAAGTAACTTCTATCATACCTTGATATGGCCCTTAAAGGAATCAGGTGAACTTCTCGGAACGGTACAGCCACAGTGAGATGCTGTGAGATCAGCCTTCCTGCACCAGTGTAGACAGGGGCACCCAGTTTCCTGAGCAGCCTGGCAGGAGAGGGTGATACCTCACTCCCTTTCAGGGAGCCTCTCCTGAGAATCCCAGGTCCCAGGCAGCCACTTAGAACCAATAGCCTGCCCCTCTGGGGGACCTTCTACCCAGTTTCCAGTGCTTCAGTTTCTCTGAAAGGACACCAAAGGCTTTTTGATTTCTAAGGCAAACAAATGTATTTCTCCTAAGAATGAATCTCCTCAGAGGCCTGATTCCTGGAGACATGCCCAAGAAGCCTTTCTGTCAGAAAAAGATGTTTCCATCAGAAGAGCCCCACGTGGGTGTTTTAAGACCCCATTTAGCCAGCGTCACCTGCAGGTACTCCAGCTGGATGGAGCACCTCCAGGTCTCTTATCCCCATCAGGGTCAGAAATCTCCAAGCAGCTTCTTTATCAAAGGAACAGGATAGCTCTATTGATAGAGCAGTCGTGTTACGTGATCAAACTCCTAATACGTGTAATGTATTAAAAGGAGGCTTTGAAAGGCGTACATCTGCCGGTCTCCTGTTTGAATATCCTCACTTGCTAAGCATGTTATGTTTTACCTTACTGTTAAATTTAGTGCCAAAACCACTATCAACAGTGTACATGTCGGCCATGCCAGCAGCATCTTTAATGTGTGACGTGCGGTGTAAGTATGGAAGACCCCATACCGTGCACGCCAGAGATGTCCTCCTGTCTTCCCTTTCAGTGGCTTGGCAGAAATCATGTGTTCCCTAAAAGCGGGGGTTTCCCACCCGTGTCTGATGGCTGGAGTTCCGGCTCAGCATCCTGAGGCTGCCTCTCATGCTCCTCAGGTGGCACTCACAGTGACTGCCATGTCCCTGGGCTAGTCGCAGTTTCCCCCGAAGTTGATTATACCTCTTTTCTAACACACGGAAGCACAGACAGTGGCCTGAGGTTAAAATGAAGCCACGTGGTCAGAGCTCGGAGCCCAGTGTGATTCTCATGCCCACCCTGCCTGGCACAGTGGCCTTCTGAGTGCAGAGACCAGGGCATAGTGACGGAGCTGCTAGGACGAGGTCACGCTGGCCTCAGCCTTGAGAGCAGAGAGAAAGTCTCAGGCAATTTATCCCAGCCGGATGCCATAATTTGTTCAACCAGTCGGGTATTTTTACCTCTATTATAAACTGAAATGGGGACTTTACTGAGAGGTTTCGTTTTAGATAAAACAAATATATGCAAACCCCCAGATGATTGCAATAGGAGCGCACAGGTTCTAGGAGGAACATTATTTATAATTTAAGAATTAAGTATTTAATTTAAAGATCCTCCAGCACTGTTGCTTACCTGAACCAAAACAGTACTAATAATGTACGTTTCCAATGGGCACATTTAATCACATTATTGGGTTTGATCTTCATGCTGACTGTATAAGATGGGTAGGGCAGAAGTTCCTTTTCTCTCATCATACAAGTTAGAAACTGAGACTACTTAAGATTGTGTTTTTTTCTGGAGGTAGTGGATAGATAATCAAACACTTTGTGTGGTTTTCCTTGTTATGGAACTCATGGTGTCATGATCACCTTCTGCTTATTTGAACAACAGGGGATAACACCTGAGAAATTCATTTCAGATTGAGTTCATATTTAATTAAGCAAAGTCGTGTTTATTGTACCGTAGACCTATCATAGGCTGGTCTTTTGCGTGAAGAATTTTGTTTTCAGAATACATCGTTACAGTCTAAGTCCACACTGATTAAAAACTCCCTTGTTATCCTAAAGTTAAGAAAGTTCTTGTTCAATAGTCATAGATTTTTCTACCCTCAGATCTTTTTATGTTATGATAAATATTACTTGGATTCCTGTGCTTTGAGTAATATATATTACATGGGCATATGATGTCTAACAAGTTAGGGTTTATATTCACACTCTAGTCTACTAACTATCTCTGAATAAATGTACATACACACATGTGGATATTCTTTCTAGTAGATGTTGCCTCTTCCCATAGGCAGGAACCAGCCCTGCCCGTGACAGAGCCTGAAGTGTGCGTTCTAGACTAAAGGAAGCTTCCGTGTACACAGCTGTCTTTTGCACACAGGTGTTTCTTTAGATGCTCTGTTTCTGGAATATTTTGGAGAATAGATGAGGTCCTGTCTTCACTGCTCTTTACTGAATCTCAGGGCTGCCTTGCCACTTGGTCTCGAGGTTAAATCAGGTGAAATGCAGGCGTCTTCTGTTTCTAGTCTCCCTGGCTTCCTGTGTCGAGTTCTCCAGATCAATGAGCCGATGGCGTGCCCTGGCATCCTGGGCTGCTGTGTCTAGAAGAGAGAGCTGCTTGAGAGGGAATCTGTGTGGTCACATCAGGACCTTCTCCATGTATGACCTGATGGCTGTGACTGCTCTGGCAGGACATGGAGGCTGCCCTGAGGCGGAGTTAGTGTGGGGACAGGGCGGGGAGTCGAACAGGCTGCTTTTGTTGGAGGAGTGCCATGACTCTTCTGTCAGCTGTGGGATCACGATGGTGGCCAGCAATCCGTGCCTGTTCAATTCTAACTTCAGGCTCTGTCCTCTTCGTGAATCGTCCTGTGCATAGGACAAGTTTCTAACAGGGCGTGTCCACTCCCCACCCTCTTTATTTAAAGGGAATTCCAGGCCAAACTCACGCTGTATAAAATCCTTCTCACAGAAACATTTCTTTTTTCATGATAAAGTGCCCAGGGTGTGATTTCTTTCAAACAGGATGAGGTGCCAGGCCCCAAGTTGCTAGCCCAGCCTGAGGATTTTCGGAACACAGGCTTGCGTGTTTGTAGGATGGCGTGGAGGGTTGGGGCATCTTAGCGTGGCCTCTGAACTCCCCAGCGTCCCTGCAGGATGCCGTTCTCCATATTGATTAGCCAATTATCCTCTCCCGTCTTTCTCAGGGAAATGTCCCTGATGAGGAAGCAACTGGAAACGCAGACAGACTGTGAAAGGCAGAATTCACCAACCAGTTTTCACCGCAGTCAGCAGAAAAGGCAGTGAGTGCTGAGACCAACATAGAAACAGAAACGATGTGTTTAGTATGCAAGGCTTCAAGCAGAAAATGACTGTGGGCCTGGTAGGGAGAAAGAATGTGACGATTTGCTGTCATCCTGAAAACTCGCCTTCCGCTGCACCCACGGAGGCACCTCTCAGGATGTGGCTCATGCAGCTACGTTGAAGTCCCTGGCACTCATCTTGGGAAAGATAGAATTAGACGTTTTCAGGAGTCAATATATTATTTTAAAAAACCCTAAACTCTTTTCATGCAAACAAATTGTGCAAAAATATAGAAATATATTTGTATCTTCTATTTCCTAAACCTTCAGGTACGTTGATACGTTGAGAGGCCAAGGTAGGCAGATCACCTAAGGTCAGGAGTTCAAGACCAGCTTCGCTAACATGGCGAAACCCTGTCTCTACTAAAAATATAAAAATTAGCCAGGTGTGGCGGGGCAGGCCTGTAATTCTAGCTACTCAGGCAGCTGAGGTGGCAGAATTCTTGAACTTGGGAAGCAGAGGTTGCAGTGAGCCAAGATCGCACCATTACACTCCAGCCTGGCCAACAAGAGTGAAACTCCATCTTGGAGAAAAAAAAAAAAAAAAAAAAAGATACAGGTAGATTCATAAAGTCTTGGGGAAACTCCTTTTAACATAATAATAAAAACAGAAAATGTGAGACAGTGGGGTCTTTATTCCATTTGTTTTTAAGGTCCGCTCTCAGATAACAGCTTATGTGGTATCCCTTGTGAATTTAGGTTTCATTCCAAGTTCTAGTTTATCCAAGTGTACCTGGAGCTGAGGAATCAGGTGTGTTTCCAGATCTGGATGTGCCACATGCCCGAAGCAAGTCACCTAGTCTTACGGGACCTCAGTTTCACTTAACATTAGGCTAATAGTTCATGCCCTTCCTTCACTTTGCTATCTTGTTTTGAAGCTTGAAGAAGTTGTAGAAATAAAAACGCTTCACCGATGTGAAGCAGTTCAGAACCATACCATCACAATTGTGATCAAGGGCAATCTCAGCATGATATGCCTCTCGCACGTGTTTATTCAAGCTCTTCTGTAACCCTGACCCTAACGTCATGACCCCCTCCCCACATGCAGCCAGTATATCATGTATACTAAGGCTGCAAGAGTTTAAAAGATTCAGAGTATCATGACAGCTCATTTCAAAACACAGTGTGTACTTTTTTCTCTGTGCCCAGAGGGGCACTGCGTTGCATACAGACATAAAAACTAAACAGTCTCCATTTTCCAGAAGAAGTGCATAATACAGTATAGAAGAGGTATGTATGTAAAAATACAAAGAATGGTGCTTTACAGGGGGCAGAATTAGAAGTCACAAACTGAGGTGGAGGCTTTAAGGATTTGATTTGAAAACAAAAACGTGCATTTTTGAATATTGAGACTTGCTAAACTTATTAGATTACTAAGAACAATGGTTGTGTTGTCTCTGCCAGCTCTGTAGAAGTAGCTCAGAGTCTTCTCTCTGACATGGGTGAAGCATGGGAGACTAGAGGCAGAAAAGGACCCAGGCTGTCCCCCCGAGCTCCCTCCCCACCCAGCACATTTGTGTGAGCAGCCACGTGTTTCAAACTCATTCTGGAAAACAAAAGAACCAGAATTTTCACAAAGTCTTATGTCTACTCCCTGGGTTCCCAGCACTGAGAGTAAAAGCAGTCACTCTGGGGACGGGGAGTGCTCTCTGGTCCAGCTGATCCAGAAAGTCTTTGACCAGTGTGTGTGTGTGCACGTGTGTGTGTGTGTGTGTGAGTGTGTGCGTGTCTGTGCGCGCGCATGTGTGTGCGTGTGTGTGCGCATGTGTGTGTGCGCGCACGCACCTGTGTGTGTGTGCGTGTCAGTGTGTGTGTGCGTGTGCGCGCGTGTGTGTGCGTGTGTGTGTGAGTGCGTGTGTGTGTGCGCATGCACATGTATGTGTGTTTATACATGAGAGACAGAGAGAGACAACATGAAAAAGACAGAGACAGTAGTGTAATTGGTTCATGTGTTTCAGTCTATAACTGAGTAGCTGTTGACTCCAAACAGCTCATTCTCTGGTTAGAAGAATATGACTTAGTTTTTAATTCCTTAACTTAGGTAAGCCAGATACCTAAAACATCATCAACTAAAAAGACCCTCAAAACTTTATAAATAAATGAAACTTCATTCATTTACCTTGTAGCCCATAGAACAGACAGCAGTGAACGTCACTGTATCACACAAGAACGTGGAAACACTGTCCCACACGCTTCCTATAACTCTGCTCGTGGGTGGTTATAGAAAATATATGTCATAGGAATACATATACATAAACCACATAGATGAGGTTGAATATATGTGTTATAAAATTCAAAATTAGAGCCCTGCTCCATGTGAACTTCCACCCTGCATCCGGGCTGGCCAACATGGCACACCCTAGACCAATGTGTTTATTTAAATGTAGGTAAGTTAAATTCATGACAACCAAATAATGTTAGAAATTCGCTTCCTTGGCCACGGCAGTTGCACGTGGGCTGCCCAGTGTGCTAGGTGGAGTCCACACCCAGCTTCCTGCCACCTCCTGCAGCACACCTGGTTGCCGCTGAGTTCAGTGCGGTCTCTTCTCCTGGTGCTCCAGGAGCCCCCTCTAAACACGCACACGCGTGTACCCGCTAAGCTACATGCATCACAGTCTCATGTGATCCACTCCAGCCTTTCAGTGAGGCAAATCACTTAAAAAAAAAACTTCCCTCGCCTGTTAAGCCACTGGGTTCCTCTTTCTTTGAATCCAAAACTGTTCAGTCTTCTGAAGAACTCAGAAAAAGAATTTCTGTTCACTGTTTAAAGGGAAGCCGTATTAACAGCTTTGAGTGCAGACACCCTTATCCCTCGGTCTTTTTCTGGCCCACGTTGTGTTTTCTTCAGCCTAAGTGGCGTTTCTTCCGTACTGGGGCTGGGATCTGTGCTGCCCGATCTTCCTCTGAGTAGAAGCAGATGCCCAGGGCCTGGGTCCTCTGTACCACCTGGGAGCCCCGGGGCTAATCTCTGTGGCTCTCTGAGCTCTCGCCTGGGTTCTCTACGGAAGGACCCTGCCAGCCCAGTGGGGCCATGGACACCGCCTGGTTCATCAGACCAACATGAGTTGGATTTCCAGATGTGTGTCCTAGCCATGTGACCTTGAATGACACGAGGAAAGCTCCTCGGATCCATTCCTTCCTCCACAAGGTGATGAGCACAGTGTGAGGCCTGCAGAGGGTGTCAGTCAGAGGTCCGGCATGGGCCCCCAGGGAGTGTCCCAGGCACACTGACGCAGCTGACGTGGCTTCTGCTGGCTGCTGCCTTTGCTCCCCTCTAGACTGTGCGTGCGATTGGCCCAGGCTTCCCTGACAGCCGCAGAAGGCATCCGGGGTTGCGTCTGGATGTCGTGTTGGTGTGCCCAGCGTCGATCTCGTGGTCCTCCACCCCCCTTCCAGCACACTCCACCAGCTCCTGGAGCTGCAGGCACACAACCATGGGCCCTGGCACTCTCTCTTCCTCCCCCAGAACACTCTCCCTGACACCGCTCACGTTCCTGCCTCTTTAGGTCTCTGCTCGAGTGGCATCTTCTCAATGAGGACTTGCCTGACCCCCCAGCCCACGACCCGTCCATTGCCTTTTGATTCAGCTTCATTTCTCGTGGAACACACGTCACGACCTGGCGTCACAGTATTTATTTACTCTCTATTTTTATCTCTTTCACCAACTGCAGCGGAACTCCCATGACTACAAGGATGTTCTCTTTGGTTCGTTATTCATCTCTAAGTATGTCAATAAATAGCTGTTACATGAATAAATATGATTCTGTTAGTTCCCTCCTTCTCTCCCACTGCCACACCCAGCAGAGCTTGCTTGTGCAAAACTGTGATAATGATGTTTCTCTTGGACCTGGTGAAAGGGTTGTGCTCCATTGCCCTCTCCAAAGACTTTGCAGCTTTCAGTCTGATGAAAGTGTCTAAGCCTCTCAGTATGTCACTCAGGTAAATACACGGCTGGTGGAAATTCATGCATGCCTCCTGTCTTAGGCATTTTCTTCTGTGCCTCGGTTTCCTGCATAAGATCATTCTTCTGAGAGATACGTTGTCGCAGCTCAGTCAGCTGTGGGGGATCTTCCACAACCTGAGCCAGCGCGTCTCTAAGGCGGCTGTTACCTTACACGGTCAGTGGCCGTGGGAGTGTGAGCGGTGTCTGGCCTGCGTGCTTCCTTTCAGTCGTAAAGAAGGCTTTCAGCCAGTGACAGGAACCAAGATTGCTTTAGGAATATGCGACTTAGTGGGGCATCCTCTGGTGAGGTCATATGCGTGAAGGGCAGACAAGCACCTTCCCGGGGTCCGAGCCCTGCACCGGGTGCGTGGATGGGAGTGGGGCAGTGAAGCTGAGGAAGGCATTGGTCCCGGCTACGCAGAGGAGATGGATTTACAGAGACAGAAAGTAAAAGGCAGCGGCCGATGCAAAGGCACAGGGAAACAAACTCCCGCCCAGAGACTCCCTTCTATTGGTGGAGAAGTAGGTCGAGCTGCTCAACGCACAGACATTTATGGTAACAAGACTGAGGCCCAGAAATAACCATAGAGAGAACAGCACACGCAGGATGGGCTGGGAGTGTATTTTGGGTAATTGCATACAATGCACCAAAACCATCTCCCCTGTAATTAGCACCAAGAGGAACAAAGAAGTAACCACACAGACACTGCGAGGCCCAGCAGACGTGGGCGCCGCCCAGCACGCGGCTCTGTGTTTTCTCAGTGCGTGCTAGGCATCCCCTCTGCCCGGCAGCAACCTCTCCAGGTGTGTCTGCTCCGCCGTCCACCACGGCAGATGAGGAGCAGGGGGAAGCCCCAGCCTGGGAAGGGAGATTTCCCCCAGGCCGGCCCTGCCTTTCTCCTCTCTAAGGGATAAGTTGGTGAGATTCCATCTCAGCAGGACCTGAGGACATGATGCACCATTCTCCCACACGCGGGGTATGTACAGACAGAACCACGGACCTGCGCCATCTCCAAAAGTCAGAAAGAAGTGTCGAGGGCAGCACACAAACCCCGGGTCCTCTCGGCCACGCTGGCCAGTGCATGCAGTGCAGGAAGATTGTTACCAAGGTGCACGATTTCTACTCTTCCTTGTTTAAAAAAACAAAGTCACGGGGCATGATGCTTATGACCGGTGTGAGAAATTCATCTGTACTCCAAAGCCCTGTAACTCGAGTTCACCTACATAATATATACCTGCACATGCACCCGGAACCTGGAAGTTTAAAGACAGGCCAATCAATCCTAAATACTTTTGTAAGCAACAGGGAGATCATATGCCAGACAGCATTTACTTTAAACAACTCTTAAGAGCTGCTTTGAGTATTTTATCCATATGTGAAAGCAAAATTCAGATGCCTCCTCACCTGTCCTCACGGCTCCCAGCAGCCCAGTGCGGTGCCTTCCCCGTGCCCAGCAGCCCTGACGCTTCTGCCCGCAGGACCTGGGAGAGGCGTGCGTGCCATCAGGAGGATCTGATGTGGGTACTTGAAGCTTCGTGGTTGCAGGGGGTGGCTAGGGCAGGAAAATACCCCGTGGTTTAGAAGAGAAAGGAAAAGGGAGATCAACGTAGCTTTAGATTGTCTGCATCTACTGAGCAAAAGAGGCAAATGAGCTGTCAGGGAGGAGAGGGTCCTCCTAGGGACCGCAGGGGTGCCTTGAGAGGCAGGTGTGCCCTGCTCCGAGATAAGGCGCCTCTCTTTGCCGTTCAGTGAAGGAATCAGGGGCGCCCGGAAGCAGGCTCTTCCAATCGGAGGCAGCTACTTAGGAAGCGATCTGGAATGTGTCACGTAGCACTCAGTGCAGAAGTCCATCCCTCCGCTCCATCCGCAGCTGCAGATCTGTGTCCTCCCGAGCACTTACATGAGGGGTCTGAGGAAGGGCTTCTTGAGTGGAGCCGCCTTCAAGCTGGCTTCCTGTCTCTCCAGCGGAGGAAACGTCAGGACGTGAGGCCGACATCTGTCTTTCGGACTTGAAGCGGATCGATGCCTGCTGCACGGGGATCTTCCTGTGTCTCAGAAAATGATCTCTGAGCTGCTTTGTGACCCTCTGAACATGTACAGGTTCAGAAAGGTAGAGGAAAGTCTTGAGAGGCAGGAAAACCAGGGTGACAATTCTGGACTCGTCCCTGTGGAGGACGCATGGACAGCAGGCAGGTGCTTCAACTCCCTGCAGCTAATCTCTTCATGTATTACGTTTAGAATGCATGATCTCGATAATTCTGTCTAGCACTAAAATTCAAGGAAAATGGCAATGGTTGGCGCTGGAGAAAATGCCCATGCTCATCTGGACTCAAGATTAATAAGAGTAGTGAGAGCAAGCTTCTGCTGGGATAATTTTAACCTCTGTTGACTCAGAAATCACTGAACTGTGCATATGAACAGATTGTTCTGAAAATTTCCCGTGATACTGGAAATAAGACAAACAGCAGCACTGCTGAGTTAAGAGGTGGTAGGAAAGTGTGATGCTGAAGTCCAGAGCAGAGCCAGGGACAGTGTCAGCTGGAGGGTGAGACGTGCCTCCCATGCCCAACGCTGTTTCACCCTCTGGGTTCCCCTTCACCTGTGCTGAACTGCAGGGCTCTGAGTTAGAAGGAGCCTCGGGGTCTTCTGGTGAAGTGCCTCACTGGCAGTCGAGCGCGAGGGAGACAGAGGATGGTATGGGTATCTCGTGCTGGCAGAAGAATAGACGTTCCCGGAGCCAGGCCACCTATAGTGCTATGGGCAGCTGAGGCTCAGAGGCCGGCTCCGTGCCTAGGAGAGCTACCCGGCTGAAGGGCACCTGGGCTGCGAAGGTGACTTCTCCCCTCTCATGAAAGGAAAGAGACCACAGTGTAGCAACATGTGTCTGAGGCATTTGAAGCAAGAGGGGAAATGAACTCACGCTGCTCCGCCTGGTCCTGGCAAGGGGAGAGAATGGGTGCCACCTAAGGACAGGGTCACACCCGTGGAAGCGTCAGGGGGTCCGGCCTGTCCTGCACCCCCACTTCCTCCCTGCACATCCTGGTCCCGACCCCCAACTCTCTCCTGCCCTGCTACCCACACATGTCCCTCGGGCTTCCCGGGCACCTGGCGTGGCAAACCTCATGCGTCCAGAGCCCTGGACTTTCCTAATTTTCTAATCTTTCCCCCTCAGAATGGACCTAAACTCCACTACTCAGGCCCTGCGCGGATGCAGGCTCGCTAAGCTGGCAGTTCCAGCACAGCCCTGCGTGGTTGGTGATGCAACCCAGCCTTCAGCCCAGAAATCAATGCAGAGTATGGAGTAAGGAGGGAAAAATCAGAAGATAAATCCAAAAATAGCAACCAAAGCATCCCGAATGGTGAGGTGGTGAGGTGGACGCGAGCTGCGCTACTCTCTGCTGTCGAAGCACTGCGTGTCTGGCTCACTAGCGTAGGCCGCGCCTCCTGGGAGGCCTGGGTGAGAACTGTGCGGGCCTGCTTGCTCTGGAGGTGGAGGCAGTGTTGTGTTCGTTCAGGGCTGAGCTGCACCCGGAGCTCCGGGCGGCTCCCGCTCTACTGTTTAACCATGAGTATTGGGCAAACCGTCACCTCTGTGGCCCCATGCTCCCCATGCAGAGGGAGCAGTAGTAGGTGTGGTACCCCAGTGCCTCTCTCACAGATCATCAGGGGAACCAGGCAAAGGTGAGTCAGGCTATTCTGTACTCACTCATTTCATTCCCTCTGCACAGGAGGATATGGTCTATGGAACACATATGTCCAGGTGCAGAGGCGGCTCACACCTGTCATTCTAGCACTTTGGGAGGCTGAGGCAGGCAGATTGCTTTGAGACCAGCCTGGACAACATAGTGAGCCTCTGTCTCTACCAAAAGAATACAATATTTAGCCAGGCATAGTGATGTAGTCCCAGCTACTCAAAAGCTGAGGCGGGAGGATCACCTGAGCCCGGGAGGTTGAGGCTGCAGTGAGCTGTGATTGTGACCCTGCACTCCAGCCTGGGCAACGGGACCAGACCCTGTCTCAAACAAACAGAAGGAAATACATAGGTTGTTCATGTGGCCTTTTCTTCCTTATCATTGCAGTAGCTATTAAAACACCGTCATCTTTTCATTAGAATGTGTACATTGCCATATTTCTGTATTTACAAGTCAAAATGTATTTTGATATTGATTTATTTATGTAACAAAGCACCACCTCTGTAATGCCATAGAAAGCAGTGGGCCATCATTATTCGAAACGCACTGGAATGCACTGGCAGGCCGTCTCCTCTGCCCCGGGAGGTCTGGGGTGATGTTCGCTTTGGGACACAGCTCCCTCCTGCGCTCGCTCTTCTGCGCGTTCCAGTCAGTAGTACAGTTGCTTGCCTGGGGCCTTTGTCGGTGACCAGAAACAGCAGTAACTCGGTCAGCACTAGATGTTGAAGGACTCAATCGCTGTGTCCTGTGGGTTACTCTAAAGCTGTAATCCACAGGGTTCTAACTCTCCCAGACTCTAGCCAGGAGGGTGGAGGATAAACATCCCACAGCAACCACATTTCTTTTGTCTGAGATGTTTTCGTTTTCTGAATGTAACTACGGAGCATAAATTCTCTATAACAATCTGACTCGAAGGAGATAAAATTCAGCCCTGAAACGTTTCATAACGCTCACTCACGGGGGAGTTGAAATCTCATGGAATGCAACCCAAGTCAGGTTTGTAGAATGATTGGCTCATGGGAAGGACAAAGGCCTCGTGAGCTCAGCCGCTGAATGGGCTGTTTCCTGAGCTCAGTTTTCTCACCTGGAGTGGTTGGGCCAGCTCTTCTCTAATTTCTGTGCCAGTGCGGTCACTCTGAGTCTACCCTGTGGGCAGCCCCGGGCTGGCCCCCGCTGAGAGGAGGCGCCTGCCCAGAGTCTGTTGCCGTGCAGCTTTGCTGGGTAACAGATTTAAAATATAAAACCACAAAAAAGGAAGCTGAGAATGCATTGTTCTTCTCTTTAAACCTCCATCTAAATACGTGCCTTTATTTCTAACATAAACTTGTTCTTTAAAATAATTTCCTGATAAATTGCTCTTTTATCACACACACATCCTCCCTATTTGATAGAACAGTAGTCACTACATAGAAACTGGTAAAAGGGAGGCTGGGCACGGTGGCTCATGCCTGTAATCACAGCACTTTGGGAGACTGAGGCAGGAGGATCAGTCGAGGTCAGGAGTTCAAGACCAGCCTGGCCAAGATGGCAAACCCTTGTCTCCACATGGTGGTGTGTGCCTGTAATCCCAGCTACTTGGCAGCTGAAGCATGAAAATTGCTTGAACCCTGGAGGCAGAGGTTAAAGTGAGCTGAGATTGCACCACTACACTCCAGCCTGGGTGATGGAGCAAGACTCTGGCATGAGACTCCATCTCGGGGAAAAAAAAAAAAAAAAAAAACCTAGTAAAATGGACTCCTGAATTTTGAGGTTGGGATGTTCATTTTGTGGATTGTTTATATCACGTTTGCAACCTCAGACTGGCACAGAAAATTCTGATCTAGTTCCCAAAGCCCATCCCATCCTGTGACTAATTTTATTATTAGCCTCAGAAAAGCATACCTGGAAGCGAGTATGTAGAACCTGGGGCGGGGGGGAATCCCAAAAGCTCACCATGAACCATGTTGAATTCCAGATGAGGCTGATGATGCCCAGCAGAGATTCAGAGCCTGCTTGTTGATGGACTGACTGGCTGTTCCCCGCCATGAGCCCACGTAATTAGGAGTTGACTTTATTTCGCATATGTTTTGAAAGTGTTAAATACCAGTAACTGGAGAAATTCCATTCACCTGCCAGGCTTTGGGGCCACTCATGCCATCTTCACCAGTTGCCCCCACGTTTGCTGCTGCCAGGAGAGACTCACTTGACACTGAGCATGAGGAACTTTGAAGAAGGGTGGAAGCTCACGGCAGGCTGTGTGTTCAGACGCCAATATACTTTCCGCTGCCTGGTTCCAGGGTTCTTCTACCAATAGGCTGCCTTCCCAGGAGTCGGCTCTGGGGCCAATGATAAGACAGCAAACCGCGCTCTTTAGGAGGCATATTCTGTGCCGTGGTTCTTGTAGGAGATCTGAAGAAAGGCCAGGAGGTTTTACTGTCCCCACAGAGCTGATTAAGGCTTGGAGGCTTGAGTCACCAGCATCACACAATTAGAAAGCAACCAAGCCATGATGGGCGCCAGGCTGCAGAACTCCTAACTCCTTCTCAATCTGGTTTGAGGACAAGCTGTGCCCTCACTGTGCTACGTGCTTAGAGTATCAAGCTGGCGATGCATTGCAGGTGGCCACATTCTGCCGGTCTCCAGACGGTGCAGGGGCTTTCTGCTTGGCTGTTCTCAGCTTCAACCATCAGCTCGGCTGTGATCCTGTGTGAAACTTGTCCTTTTTTGTTTTAATTTTGTTCAGGGAAGGTAACATGAATTGAGTGGAGAAACAGATAAATGTCTGATTATCAGAAAGGCAAGATGTTCTCCTGAATTCTGTGCTGCAGAAGGGAGAATGGAGAGGGGAACTCATTGAAGATAATCCCGAGATTTGGGATGTGGAGAATTATCAGTTTTGTACATAGCACATTTGTAGGGAGGTGAAGAAGGTGGTAAGACGTGAGCCAGTGTTCTGTTCCACCTGCAGGATTTTGTGGCTTCAGAACCAGCAAAGAGGATTAGACAGGCTTCTTCTTTTCTTGTTCACCTGTTCAAGGTCTTGCTGCTTTTTCAAATTCTTCAGGACCACATGATGAGTTCCATAAAAGAAATTTAGGAGGACATCATGAAAATAGTGTCTTACTTGACTGTGGTTTCTTCTTTGACTCAGCTTTCAAAATACTTCCACATGTTGCCTGTGCTTTTTTGGTTTTAAATCATAACCTATTCATCTCATAGTTGGGTCTTCATAGACAGAGTGATTCTGGCTGTTAAAACTCGCCAGGGTTATTGTGCAGAGGTAACACAGCTTGGTTATTCTAAGGAAACTTCTCTAATTACAGTCCATGAATATAACAAAGTGCATAAATTGAGAGGAGAATATAACTTTTATATTTCCAAATATTCATTAAAACAGGATTGACTTCAATTCCTAAAGCTCAAACACTAGGCAATGACAAGGTGTACGTTGGAGATTAATACTTCCACAGTGTTTCTGATTGAATTCACTAGTTTGATTTTCTTTCTTTGCACTGCTCTTGGGGAATACTTTTATCTTCATAATAAAGAAGACGATTTATAGGAATTATCCAGAAGAAGGGCAATATTTGTTTCACACAATTAGTGATGCTCTATGTCTAATAAAAGGTAAATTTGATTTGCTGAAGTTTAGAAAGGTGTGTCCGATCTTCAATATTTCTTACTTCAGTGTGGGATAACCAGGATATTATTTTCTGTTATTGATATATTGAACTCCAAGTCTTTTTTCACTAACGAAAGGCTTTTCTGCATAAAACCCATAGAGAAAACACGAGAGGCCCCACATCTCAGCTTTTAGTGTGCTGATATTTTGTCGTAGTCAATATACGTCATGTCTTTAAATCATTGATAAACTTTAAACATTCTTCTTACTCTGGATTTTAAATAATAAAAACAAAGAATAAATGCAAAAATGGCATGCAGTTAGCCAAATCGAATCTAAGAACACAGATACATTTAGGAACCCTTTTGTTATTACTTATATTATGCAATGTACATGAACGCCATGACAGCATAGCAGTTAGAGGTACAAATCCCAAACGCTCTTTGAGTGTGAAACAGAATATATTTGAGATAAAACATAGGGGTTTTAATGTAATTTTTAACATGGTCTTTTTAAAAGAGTTTTTCTAAATACTTTTTTGAGATTAAGCATGATACTTCCTCACACAGTATACCCACTCATCAAGCTTTTCCTGAGGCTGTGGGATGGGTAAACCGGCCGGGTCTGCCTGTCCAGTCAAATGCTGTGCAGGAATGTGCCAGCTGTCCCCAACCCCACCTTTCACAGGCCTTTGGCCACTGCACGCTTTTTCCTCTCACTTTCAAACCTGTGGAGACACAGATAGAGGAATCCGATTTACTTTCTAAACCTTTACTGTGGAATTTCTGTTGCTTCACTGTGTATCATAATAAATTGTCTCGGAGATATTGGATTCCAAAGAACTCTTATTTCAGCCCCGCCACATGCGTGTGTTTCTGAGCTCCCAAAGCGGGCGGCACCCCTGCCTGAGTCCTCAGGAACCTGAGCCGGCCGCTGGGTCGCCTGCGTGCCGCTGTGAGAATCGGCCATTTAAAAGCAATTGCTGCAAACATCTGCTTCAGAGTTGGTAACAAGTCAAGTTCATGAACTCTGAGAGAGCCTGGTGATGTGAGGAGGGCCGTTCACACGCATCTGGCGAGGCTGTAGATAAAGCAAGCCCATGGAGGAAATAAGTCATTCTGAAAGTGGGCGCAAAGTACAAAATTAATATTTTAAAGTCATATTTGCCGCATTGACTGGTTTATCTTAAGATCAACTAAAGAAATTAACAATAACCACAGAGATTATAGAGGGCCTCCTGTTTTTTGGCGACATCCGTGTTCTTCCTGTTGACTCTCTCAGCCCGGCCGCGGATGGGACTCACGATTCCGTGAGGTGATAGACTGTGACTTGCAGTTAACGTGCTGTCCATGCTGTTGCAACTAAACTTCCAGGTCTAGCCACTGTTTCCTTTTCTTTTCTTTTTTGTCTTTTTTATTTTCCTTGCAGAAGACCATCAAATGAATTGTCACAATACTCGAATAATGCAAGACGCAGAGAAGGACGATAACAACAACGACGAGTACGACAATTACGACGAACTGGTGGCCAAGTCGCTGCTGAACCTCGGCAAGATCGCCGAGGACGCGGCCCACCGCGCCCGGACGGAGTCGGAGATGAACAGCAACACCTCCAACAGCCTGGAAGACGACAGCGACAGGAACGACAACCTGGGTCGGAAGAGCGAGCTGAGTTTAGACTTAGACAGCGACGTGGTTAGAGAAACGGTGGACTCCCTTAAATTGTTAGCCCAAGGACACGGTGTCGTGCTCTCGGAGAACATGAACGACAGGAGCTATGCAGACAGCATGTCGCAGCAGGACAGTAGAAATATGAATTACGTCATGCTGGGGAAGCCGATGAACAACGGGCTGATGGAGAAGATGGTGGAGGAGAGCGACGAGGAGGTGTGTCTGAGCAGCCTGGAGTGTTTGAGGAATCAGTGCTTCGACCTGGCCAGGAAGCTCAGCGAGACCAACCCGCAGGAGAGGAACCCGCAGCAGAACATGAACATCCGCCAGCACGTCCGGCAGGAGGAGGACTTCCCAGGGAGGACGCCGGACAGGAACTACTCGGACATGCTGAACCTCATGCGGCTGGAGGAGCAGCTGAGCCCGCGCTCCAGGGTCTTCTCCAGCTGCGCCAAGGAGGAGGGCTGCCTCGGGCGGGACGACGACGCCACCTCTGTGACCTCGGACAGGTCCGAAGAGGTGTTCGACATGACCAAGGGCAACCTGACCCTGCTGGAGAAAGCCATTGCTTTGGAAACAGAGAGAGCAAAGGCCATGAGGGAGAAGATGGCAGTGGAAGCCGGGAGGAGGGACAATATGAGGTCATATGACGACCAGTCTCCGAGACAGCTTCCCGGGGAAGACAGAAAGCCTAAATCCAGTGACAGCCATGTCAAAAAGCCATACTATGGTAAAGGTAATATTTCTACCTAACGTAAGTTGCCTCATGAAAGCGTGAGCTAGGGTAAAGGATGTTGGTGATAGCCTGCAGTGAAAGGATGACTCACACTGAATTATGTCTCTACTGCACATTCTTAGAGTTGATTCCAGAAGGATATCTTGTGATGATGTTTCTGAAGAGCAAATAAAATATTTGTCTGAGAAATACATAAAGCAGCTCAATGTCATATTATTAGAGCAGATGACTAATAGGATATTTCAGTGGGAATGCATTCCTTGGGAAGACAGGGTTAAAGCACAGGCACATCACGTGATAGCAATATTAGGGCAAGCCTGTGCGGTTGTACATGAACCACAATCTATGCTGAGTGGCAAGGGTTTATGTAACAATTAGTCAATCCGAGATAAAGCACATATTTAATAAATGGGATTGGGTAGGTGGCATCATGATTTATAAAATTATCATCGAGTGACAGTTATTGATGAAACTGCCCTCATAGAAAACACCCCTGATAGAAATTGAACACTAACCGAATGACCGATAACATAAGATAAGGGCAGTGACTGCACATTAATTATCTTCAGATAGGAAGGTAATGGAAACCACTTGCTATGCAAGGCATGATATGGCCTCAGCTAAGATCAATAGCAATTTCTTTAGGACATTCATTCCCCTCACTGATTCCATTCCACTGTGGAAACAGTTTACGGTGCCTTTCTCAAATATTAATTTTATAGAACACTCAAAAACTATCCCATATGATAGTTTTAGCTGAGTTTTCTTTTATGAAGTATGTGGGCACATGTTTGCATGTGTCAATGTATTTAGCTATCATTACATATATATATGTATACTATATGTTTGTAAGTAGATCATGTATATATGTATCTCCAACCTGAATGACGGTTTTCACGTTTGTAAGGGGTGGTGTCCACTTTCCATATGAGGCATGCTCTAATCGGCCTCATGCAGAACCTCAGCTTTGTGAATATCTCCATCACAATGTTCTTTTACAATTCAGTGAGAAGGAATTTAAATAATAAAACTGACAGTTCATGAAATCCTTCTATGTTAGTACCCAAAAGATCCTTTTCTGTTTTTCATTCTATTCTATTCTTGACGAATCCTGAGTTCCCTCACTATTGTGAGGTTCAGGAATTTACTTGAAAATCAGTTGCTATATAAACTTCAAACAATCAGAAAAACTGCATCTTTTTTCCACTGTGGCATGGGTGTGTATTCTCCTCTCAATGTGTGCATCTACCTTCTGGTGCAAGCTGGGCATCACCACAGCCAAACGCAAACTGTAGGGGTACCTTAGCCAGAGGCTCAGGGGCTCTCAGCAGGCGCCGGGTATAGGCAGCATTTCAGCAGCAAGGTGAAGACTTGCCCCTTCTAGTGTCATTATGTAGCGAAGCGGTTGTTTTTTTTAAAGGAAAGAGAATTAGTAGACTGTAGCTCAGTAAAACTTCGGGCCTGGTTTGGGCATTTTAAAGACTATGAAACATAGCACAAATGTTTAAAATTACAGTGCTACCATTGTTAACAAGATGGGCTAAAATTATCTATTAGAAATTTTAAGTTAAAGTGTTGAGAATCATCCAGGAATGAAACATTTTTATTTTGGGGGAAGAAAAAGTGTCTTCTTCTCATGTGATTGCTCAGTTGGACAAATGTATTTTAGGCTTGTGTTTCAGAATCCCGGATGATAGATTTTAGGATGGAGTTTTGGCATCAAGCAAGGTAGGGATACGCTGTGTAAAGGAGAAGGCTGATTTAGCTTTGCAAATTCTCTGTTGCAGTGGCTTCTTGAGTTTCTTGGTCCCTTTACACTCAGTGGCTTTATGCAAATTTTAACTCGTTTTGTTTTGTTCTTGTTTTGTTTCGTTTGCAAGAAAATGAAAATCAAACTGCTTGCTTCCCCTGTATAAATGGGGTCGGGTGGGAATGAACAGTAAGAACTGAGACATGCTTTTTCCCTGAAGTGAGGAGATGTTGCGGATTTTGACTTTCCGGTAAGCGGAAGGCATTGACTTATGTCTCTCCCAGCTGTTCCAGGTCTTCTCCCTCTGACCAAAGCTCACTTCCATGCCTATCAGTGTTTTCCACATTATTCCAAATGTCCTTCGTAAATGTCTGTAGTTATATCCAGAACAAAATACATACAGCCAAGCAAGGCCGACAAAGTGGAGCAGAGAGGCTCCCTTACAAACACTGTGACACTGTCTCAGCAACACAGTCAACAGAAAATCCCTGCCTCCACTAGCGTGTCAGCAGGCTCTATTTTCAGACACTGTTATTTTATTAAAAATGGAGAGCACACTTGTATTCTCATTTCTACACAATCTCCTCCCACCGATTTAAATTATCGATGAGTCACAGTTCCAAAATCTTGAGCTAATGCAGAGGCCTGGATCATGGAACTCCTCTGTCTTCTACCCAGCAGCCTGCTCTACGAGTGAAGGGCGCAAGCTAAACAGCACACTTTTTTTTCTGTAAGTTGTTGCAAGGTGTTTGGTTAAATTGCTGGTTCCTTTGCTTGCTTGGTTATTTTGTGTTTGCTTCTATGTTTGCTTTTGAGATTACAAGAAGCAAGAGAGCAAGGGGAGCTAATGGTGATGGCAAATAGCATGACCCCACCTCAGCCAGGACCTCATGCATCGAGAGGAGAGTATACCCTTGCTGTCTTCTAAAACCGGGAATGCTTTGGAGCCACATTCGTTTTCATGCAAATCCCTACTTAATTTCCCAGAACTTTCGAAATCTGTGAAGTGATATATTTTGTTAGGAAATCATAAGTGTCGTGATAGAATAGAGCCACTTAAGGATGAATAATAGATACACCTTACACTTTTTTGCACCGGTCACTAGCCATTTACATCTAGTTTAAAATCTCTTATCTCTAGTTTATGATTTTTGATTGTCAGTGTTTCTTTTGAAACTGTTATTGTGCACTTACTACTTTATGGTGATTTATGTTTACAGTAATTTATACCAACATTATTGGGAAATTATTGAAAAGGAATGAAGTGCTAGGCATTTTTGTTTGCATGTGTAAGAGAAGTTCCAGTAATCTAATTAGAAATTAAAGCCACAACCACATAATTTTAGATTTGTTCTCAAAGGTTCTTCTTGATAAATAATGGTAGGAAAGTAGCTGACGATTGTACAAATGGTATTTCCTTCAACACCAGTACTGGCTTAAGAGTTTCCAGCACGTGAGAGGCACATGATGCAGAATGAGAGGTCAGCTAAGGAGGAAAAGGGGAGTGCTCTTTATATGAACGTGATAGCATTTGTCTACTCTGCTAGTCCTTCATCGATTTCAAGTTCACTTGAATGAATGAAAAGTCCGTAAGAGCTCACAAACTTTTAAATCCAGCTTTTTCTCCATATAAAGAGAATTCTGAACCAAAAGTAAAACATGCATTTTCTAGCAATCATGATTGGCCTGATTACTGAAATATCAAAAAGAATTAATCCCTAAAGAAAATTTATTGCATCTCTGGACTAAATAATAATAGTTGCCATCTGTTGGTGATCTGAGCAACTGGTTTTCAAAAACTGGCTAAAAATACAGTGTTTCCACACACTTAGATTTACTGTTTGGTCTAAGCTTTACCTTAGAAATATTTTCTGAAGTTATTATATTGCATATTTATGAACTGTAGTCAATTCTGGATATAGAAATTAATTTTACTAGCAATATCATTATATTTCTGGCCTCTAGCACTGAATTTTTTTTTAACCAAACCTCTGCCCTAATTTGCCCTTGACTGGTACTTGCAGAGAAGCCGACAGGGCTGTAGAAACCCATTACTTCTTAATTCTGTGTATGCATGCATGGCATTCTACGAGCCTTCCTCTGGTTCCAAGTACAGACGAAGAAACCAAAACAAAAGGCTGCTCCCGTGGCTTCTGAAACGTGTTGATTACCCGTCACCTCTGTCAGGTGGGCTTTCCACCTTTTCGGTCATCTGCTTACAGTGCCTTCTGAGAGTTCAGTTTCTTTTCAGAAAAGCGCTGAATTGATGCGCTACGAAACAATGTCACTTGACCTCCAGAGAGCAAATTTCAATGCCAGGAAAATCCTGCAGCTTCTAGCGTATGCGATCAGAGCACGCAGTGAGGGAGAAATTCAGCTGAAGAGTTTCTGAATGGATGACACTCTAGGGCTGAATTTCACGGCAAATTGCTGAATGACGACGGCATAGAGTTTCGTTCTCTAAGAAGGTCACTGTCTCATCACGATTTACGTTGATTCCTTTGAGCAACACAGCTTGTCATGTAACACACGGGAAAATAATCAGAGTGAAGAGAGGGGTAGGCTTTTCTTTTCTTTAGAATACCAATTAAAATACTTTATGATTCGTGATTATACTGTGTAAGGTTGAAAAAAGTCACCCAAAACCAAAGAAGTACCTAAGCAAAGTCTGATGTCACACAGCCTGTCCCTCTGACACCTGCTTTATTTCATTCTTTAGCAAGGTTTCTTCAGATTGTTAAATAATCACATTTGTCTTCGACTGGTAAACATTCATTCTCTTGGCACCTGTTGTCGCTTTTAGATCCCTCAAGAACAGAAAAGAAAGAGAGCAAGTGTCCAACCCCGGGGTGTGATGGAACCGGCCACGTAACTGGGCTGTACCCACATCACCGCAGCCTGTCCGGATGCCCGCACAAAGATAGGGTCCCTCCAGAAAGTAAGTCCACGTTCACCGCTACCCTTGCGGGTGCCCACGCCCATGACTCTGTCTCTGTCATCCCTCTTACCTGACGTCATCTCCATCGCCTGGCTCAGTGCGACCTGATTTAACTAGGCCCCTACTTACCTTGACAGGCAACTCATGCAGGATTCGTGGGCCTGCCAATGGCACGACCCCAGGAGAGGCGCACCCTGCCGCCCACCGCCATGTCACAAAGCCCCTGGACAGGCCTGGGTTCTAGTCCCGATCTCAGGTCGAACCTGCTCCGTGACCTTGGGCAGGCTGCTTCTAGGGTTCTTTTCTCCCAGTCACAGAACTGAATTCGATGGTCTCTGAGACATCCCTTCCAGCATGAAACTGCTGTGAATCCCAGGGGGCAGAGGCCTTGAGACAGACATTTCTTGCCCAAACAGCTGGATTTCTGTATATCATCCACATGCATATCTAGAGCTGAGGGTTTATTGCATTTCACTTGTAAACTCTGTCTCATATCATAGTCGTCTTGACATTTCAACACTATAGCTTCTTTCTTAAGGAAGGAGGTTGAAATCAGATGGGTTTGCATCTTAAGCATTCTTTTTAATCAATTGGGCTCTGATCATGTGGAATAAATCCATGAATATAGCAAAAAAATTTTTTTGGAACTAAAATGATTACATCTTTTTTTGTTTATCCTTTCAGCACATAAAGCATGACAATTCATTAAATACAACAGCTAAAATGGATTGTTCAGGGAAAAGGCACATTCTCAGAAATGAGTGAGTGAGTTTAAGGCCTGATTTTGAGTCTGTGGCATTGAAGTGTCTCCCTTACTGTCTAAGACACAGTTCCTAGTGGGGAGCATGTCATAACATGGCTTGAGACGTGACAGGATGACTAGTTACTTACTTAAAGGACCTTTGGAGGACTGTCCCATTAAAATGGGGAACTTTGGGTTACTTGAGACAAAATCTGGCAGCACAAGGACAAGTTTGTAGCAGTATCTGGGACTTAGGGAGGTTTGGCTGAACATTTTCAAGTGAAAGATCTGTGGATGTTCTTACAGCTCCAGGTTTTCAAATGGCTCCTAAAAATAGCAAACTTGCGGTTTTTTGTAACCGTCTTGTGAACAAGCCTGAAGAGCCGTGAAAGTAAACAAACGAGAGCGTGTGGCTACAATCCCGTGTGTTACATGAGCAGGGAGACAGCATGGTTTGACGGCAGCTTCCATGCTCCCAGCGCACACTTCGCGCCGGGGCGCAGCTCGCACCCAGCAAACACGAGTTCACCCACGCCCAGTCAACACCGCAGGCCGGCACTGGCACTTCCACTCAGATGAGGAAGATGAGAGTCAGAGACTCTGCCGCCCTCTCTTTCCAGAGGTTAGCCGGTGTCTGGAAAACTGAGGGTGTACAGTATCTTCTTGAACAAATCTGAGCGGGTACTACCTTGCTTAGGTAAAACTTCGAGGTAAAACATGAATGCGTATGTTCCTGACCTCCAAGCCTGTCTGTCTCCTCTGAAACCTGGCTTTGGTGCTCCAGTTTCAGTCTGAAGGCGCCTTGCAGGCTCTCTGTACTTCATTTTCCTCATTTACAAAGTGAGGCAGTAGGACCAAGCTCTAGCGTTTTAAGAAGAGAGTTTATGTATTTTTAAAACTCACATTTTCACCTTCAAGGTAGATTATCGGCTCCTTTTTATGGATGGGAAATTCTTCTGACTCCCTGCTTTCACAGGACGGGTCTCAGTGAAGTGGAGGTGTGGGGTGTGGACTGGCACGGGGTACATCGTGCCAGCTGCAGGTGCCTCCTGGGGTCAGATCGCGCTCAGAGTCGGGGAGAGCTCAGCTCTGACACGGGCGGCACCAACGCGCTCCAGGCGGCACGGAGGCTTCTCAACCTGTGCTTCCATGTGATTCTTTATAACGCCACAAGCATTTGCCAAAACAGTTGGAGAATTCCATCCATAGAAGGCTTTCCCCCCCCCCCCCCCGGGCTAGTTTTCCCGAATCATCGTTTCCGTCCAACTGACTTTCATAAAGAAACCCACAGCACACCGTGTCAGGACCACCGAGGACACGTCATCACCCGAGACACCGTGCTGGCCCTCAGAGAGCTCCTGACCCAGCTGAAAGAAGGGCATGGGCCCGAGGCAGGGCCCTGCATGGTGGAGATGCCACAGCGTGGTCCAGACAGGAGGGAGAGCTGCTCCTGGGGCCCCCAAGGCTGCCCTGAGGTGCTGCTCCTGCTGTCCTGTGTGAGAGGCAAGGAACCCACAGCATTTTCTAAAGGCTGCTGTGAAAGTCCACACAAGGGGTCAGGGCACGGAAAAGAGCAGTAGTGGGAATGGAAAAGCTGGGGCAGATCCACGAAACATCCAGAGACAGGTGGGCCGGCCGCAGAGAGCAGCACATGTGAGGAGTAAGAGAAGAGGGGAGACCGGGAGGACCCCAAGGATGGTGAACTTCAGGGCGTCAGGCTGACAATCCGTACAGAAAGCTGAGCAGCAGGGCCATATTTGGCGGAGAAACCGGGACTTGCATTCTTCCCACTTGAGTTGGGGGAGCTGCATGATATTCAGCAGGGTTTGGGGAGGTGGTTCTGGAGGCCAGGGGAGGTCAGGTGCGGAGGTGGCTTCCTGGATTCCGTCCTTGAAGCAGCACTGGTGGAAACAGAGAATGGAATGCTTTGGAATGAGGCGTAAAGCAGGAATGAAGGAGGGCCCAGAATTGGGAAGTCTGGCCATGAGTGTATGGTAAGATGAAGCAGGAGCAGGTGGAGGAAAATCAAAGAAACCGAAAACCAGGAGAGGAAGGTGTTTCTGAGAAAGCCCTGCTTAGGAAGGCAACGGCCGGGGTGCCACAGAAGTCTGAGAGGAACTGCAGGGGTCACAGGGTTTCTTGATTCAAAGCTTCCTGTTGACCCCGGGAGACAGATGTGAGAAGAGGAGAGGGTAGGAGCTGCATGTGCTGCAGACGTCTGAGAAATGCGGTTGAGGTGGATGACGTGGCAGCGGGGCGGAGACCGAGGATAGCAAGCACGCGCCACCTCAGGTGGCCGCAGTGGCGAGGCTGGGAGTGTGCGTCCCAGGCAGCAGGAGAGAGGGTAGGGTCCACTTGCCATCTGGACCTCAGGTGAGAGCAACCCCGTGCACCACCCCCACAGAAGACTCCATGTGAAAAGTTTACCGTGAAAGGAAAGGTGCGAGGCAGGTGCCTGTCAGCGGGAAGCACGTATGCCGGTGTCACATGGTGGTGGCAAATGGTCAAGAAGAACGAACGAATGAAGCGGGTAGATCCATGTCCGGCAGGAAGGGGGACCATGCAGATGATTCCTGGAGGTGTCCCTGGAGGGAGGAGCAGCACGTCTTCCTCTGAGACAGGGGACGAAGGGGCTGAGGACCTGTGCTTGGACCCCCTCCAAAAGGAGCCCTCCTGTGACACCTTCCAGCCAGGCCCCAGCACAAGATGAGCCAAAGGTGGACTCACTCTGATTACTCATTTTGCTGAGGGCAGTTACTCGGCACCTCCCACATGCAGGACAAGGCAGGACCTGCGGAAGTTATAAGGCTAACACCGAAGCAGGCTCCGTCGGGGCTCCGCCCCACAGTGAGGAGATAGGCCGTGGACTTGGGTCATAGCATGGACGTGCGATTCAGTGCCCAGCCGACTGCAGGAGAAAGAGAGAGGCTGCTCTAGGGAAGGAGGAAAAGAGTAGAATAGAATTCCATACCGAGGGCGGGCAGCCTCCCATGTCCACCTGGCCTCAGGTAAACCTTGCTGGCAGGGAAAGCCGCCACCCATTCCCCTGGCATTTGGAGACAGCGGGTTCAGAGGAGAAGGCATCACGGAGAAGGGGTCCATGTAGGTGTGACTTCATCCCTGCTGACCTTCCCCCAGAACCCAGGGTAGTGGAGTGTTCACAAAGGACCAGAGGAGAAGGAAGATACAGATGAGTCAGGTCCAGCACCACTGCTGGGAAAGTTCAAGCCGCTGTCCCCTGCCAACGGCCGGCAGCCTCCTTGCGCCACAAGCAGTGTCCGCGTGGCCTCTTCCACTTGTTAATTTCACAGGGTGAAAACGCAGAACGCTTACTATTCTAGCTCATTCTATTTAAAGAATAATAAAGCCCCTGATTCCTAAAGGAAGAGTGATTATTTCATTTTATTTAAAATGAAGGTTTGTGGTTCTCTCTTCATCTGCCCACCACACGTTCATAATGCTGCGTGTTTCCAAAGCACAGGCGTGTGTTTAACATCTGCAGCCTCTGTGCTGTTCTATGGCGAAAGAATCCTCAGTGCTTAGGCGTGGGAAACGTCTGGGAGTCCCGGGCTCCTCTGGCCCCCGAGGAAGGAGTCGGCTCTGTGTGCCCTGAACTCCCCGGCTCCTGGGTCCAGCGCCCCTGCAGCGCGAGGCCTCTAGCGTAGGGTCCAGTCAACCCTCTCTCTCCTCTCGTGTGTGTTTTCCTGACCATGCCCATCACAAACGTCTGTAGGACTGTCTGTCCTGAGCGACCTGGCCTGTGTTAAATGACTGCATTCTCGTGTGTCCTGACTGTGCCTCTGTGTTAACGCTGCCTGTTCTCTTTGCCTCTCCCCGTCAAGTCCTTGCCATGCACGAAAGTGTCCTCAAGTGCCCCACTCCAGGCTGCACGGGGCGCGGGCACGTCAACAGCAACAGGAACTCCCACCGAAGGTAAGTCACGAGCACGGCGCCGCTGTGGGGGGGCATGTCGACCACTCTCCATGTCTCCTCCCTCCCGGGGAGGCTGGCCACGCTCCCCCCGGAGCTCCCCACGGCGCCCCCCACGGCGCCGCCCACGGTGCTCCCCACGGCGCCCCCCACGGCGCCCCCCACAGCGCTCCCCACGGCGCCCCCCACGGTGCTCCCCTCGGTGCCTCCCACGGTGCTCCTCACGGTGCTCCCCTCGGTGCCTCCCACGGTGCTCCCCTCGGTGCCTCCCACGGTGCTCCTCACGGTGCTCCCCACGGCGCCTCCCACGGTGCTCCCCACGGTGCTCCCCTCGGTGCCTCCCACGGTGCTCCTCACGGTGCTCCTCACGGTGCTCCCCACGGTGCTCCCCTCGGTGCCTCCCACGGTGCTCCCCACGGCGCCCCCCACGGCGCCTCCCACAGTGCTCCTCACGGTGCTCCCCTCGGTGCCTCCCACGGTGCTCCCCACGGTGCTCCCCTCGGTGCCTCCCACGGTGCTCCCCACGGCGCTCCCCACGGCGCTCCCCACGGCGCTCCCCACGGTGCTCCCCACGGTGCCTCCCACGGTGCTCCCCACGGCACTCCCCTGGGTGCTCCCCTCGGTGCTCCCCACAGCACTCCCCTCGGTGCTCCCCTCGGTGCTCCCCACGGTGCTCCCCACGGCGCTCCCCACGGTGCTCCCCACGGCGCTCCCCACGGTGCTCCCCTCGGTGCCTCCCACGGTGCTCCCCATGGTGCTCCCCACGGTGCTCCCCACGGTGCTCCCCTCGGCGCTCCCCTGGGTGCTCCCCTCGGTGCTCCCCACAGCACTCCCCTCGGTGCTCCCCTCGGTGCTCCCCTCGGTGCTCCCCACGGCGCTCCCCACGGTGCTCCCCTCGGTGCCCCCCATGGTGCTCCCCATGGTGCTCCCCTCGGTGCCTCCTACGGTGCTCCCCATGGTGCTCCCCCTGAAGTGCGGGCACCTCCACATGACGCACAGAAGGGCACGTGCTCCCCACGCTTTTGGTCTAAAGGGGATGATTTTAGTTGCCGCACCCCACTTAGCATCACGGAGCATTGTTTCAAGAGTGGAAACCATGAGCATTGACGATGACTGGAGGGAAGGAGGCCACGCCTTCGCTGTCCTCCGGGGTGTAGACGGGGAGCTCCCGGGTATAGACAATGCTGTCCTCCGGGGTGTAGATGATGCTGTCCTCTGAGTTGTAGATAGGGCTGTCCTCCAGGGTGTAGACGGGGCTGTCCTCCAGGGTTTAGACGGGGCTGTCCTCTGGGGTGCAGACGGGGCTGTCCTCCGGGGTTTAGACGGGGCTGTCCTCCTGGGTGTAGACGGGGCTATCCTCCGGGGTTTAGACGGGGCTGTCCTCCGGGGTGCAGACGGGGCTGTCCTCCGGGGTGCAGACGGGGCTGTCCTCCTGGGTGCAGACGGGGCTGTCCTCCGGGGTGTAGACAGGGCTGTCCTCCGGGGTGTAGACGGGGCTGTCTTCCTGGGTGTAGACAGGGCTGTCCTCTGGGGTATAGAGAGGGCTGTCCTCCTGGGTGTAGACGGGGCTATCCTCCGGGGTTTAGACGGGGCTGTCCTCCGGGGTGCAGACGGGGCTGTCCTCCGGGGTGCAGACGGGGCTGTCCTCCTGGGTGCAGACGGCGCTGTCCTCCAGGGTGCAGACGGGGCTGTCCTCCGGGGTGTAGACGGGGCTGTCCTCCGGGGTGTAGACGGGGCTGTCTTCCTGGGTGTAGACAGGGCTGTCCTCTGGGGTATAGAGAGGGCTGTCCTCCGGGGTATAGAGAGGGCTGTCCTCCGGGGTGTAGACGGGGCTGTCCTCCTGGGTGTAGATGGGGCTGTCCTCTGTGGTGTAGACTGGGCTGTCCTCCTGGGTGTAGACGGGGCTGTCCTCTGGGGTGTAGATGGGGCTGTCCTCCTGGGTGTAGACGGGGCTGTCCTCCAGGGTGTAGATGGGACTGTCCTCTGGTGTTTAGACGGGGCTGTCCTCTGGAGTACAGATGGGGCTGTCTTCTGGGGTGTAGACGGGGCTGTCCTCTGGGGTGCAGACGGGGCTGTCCTCCTGGGTGTAGACGGGGCTGTTCTGGTGCCCATTGGACAGGACATGACCAGGAATGCAGCAAGCCTGTACAGTGTGTAGCTTGGCATGGCTGCCCTTGGAATTTTGTGGAAACCCCAGGTCATCAGTATAGACATCTTCAGACCAACCTGCAGGTGTTTCGCAGGCTGGGTGGGAGAAACAGACCCTGGACTCCCGCTGTGAACAAGTCTATGCGGAATCACTCTTTTGTTTGTGAAAGATTTCGGTTCTCTTTGTTTGTCCTGTGCAGCCTTGATAGGAGCTACTCAGTTGCCCATGATATTCAGTTCTTATCCGACAACTTTTTTTCCAGACACTGAAAAGTAATTCTGTTCAAGTTTGTCTTACAGTCTATGGTTTTATGAGTTCACATAAAATTATATCTAAAAGAAGGAAACTATCATAAGCTTTACTCTAATTTGTGCTTGTCTGACTGGCAAACTTTATTCTTTGTGTTGAATTCATAATGAAACAAATGGCCACTGTGCCCTCCAGAGGCGTTCAGGTGTCTCATCTGCAGAGGCAGGAGGTGCTGGGTGGGTTGAGGAGCTGAGTGCTGGGTGCTGCTCGTGCGGCATCAGCAGCGTCAGGGCCTCCGTCAGACCTCAGCACAGGCGTATTTTTGGGATATGACACATATATGGGGTGAGCGTCTGTGCATATGAGTAGATCTGCATGTGGACACCCACGGAGCAGACACGGTGAATTCATGTAAAATGAGCACAAAAGAGCCCATCTGGTGTCTCCTGCATCTAGACTGAGCCTGGACCGTTTGGCTCCAGCACACGTTGCTGTCCGAGAAATCATTCTGTGGTCCTCTCCGCTTTCGTTTCCCTGCTCTTGGAGGACACCCAAGGGCTAAAGCCAGACAGACCCCCCCCCCTCCCGCCTCCAGAGGCCACAGTCAATGCATTTAGGAAATGGGCTTAGACAGACCACCCTGGAGGCCACGGTCAGTGGCATTTAGGAAATCAGCTTAGAGCTCCATCTTCCGGTAACAGCCTTGCATTGCCATTCTCGGGCTTAAAAACTCACCCCACCCAGGCCGTCAGTTCTTCATCTCCAGAAACGGCGAGCACCCAGAGTAGAATCTGTGTCGACAGTTTCCCCCGGGGTGTCCTCCGGAACGCGCGGGCGCTGGCGTGCTCGCTGGGAAGGGCTGAACGCACCTCGCACGCCGCACTGCCGCCGCCTTCTCGGCTCTAGGTCCCGAGCACCTTCCCTCTCCCAGTCCACCCAGCGGGATTGCCCAGGCCAGGTTTGGGAAGCCCCCCGTCCCCCGCCAGCTCACCCACATCGGGGTCCTCGTGCTCGGGGGGGGACTGGTGTGCTGTGAAGGCATTTGAGCTGGGACCATTCAACCCGCTTTCTGTGATTGCAGCCTTTCCGGATGCCCAATTGCAGCAGCAGAGAAACTGGCCAAGGCGCAGGAGAAGCACCAGAGCTGTGACGTGTCCAAGTCCAGCCAGGCCTCGGACCGCGTGCTCAGGTACTAGCAGGAGGGCGCCGCCCGCGAGCTCTCTCCGCAGCCCGCCCCACACCTTGGAGCGCTGGGGACGTTCCTACAGCAGCGGGGACCAGGGCCTGAGGGCGGGGACGTGGCGGAAGCCGGCCGGGACCCCTCACCCCAGGCCAGACTGTGTGAGCGTGAGGGCGTCTTTCTCCGCTGGTCTCTGCGGACTCACTGTGACGATTTACATGAGAGAATCTGAGGAAATCATTTCTGCATTTGTGTCTGGCCCTGATGTTTCGTGACTCTGAGTGCTACATGAAAGGGAAGCTTTGAAAATGAATGAGATGCCCAAAGTAATTCTCTCCTAATTTGGAGGAGAGGGCCTCACGCCGACCTGCAGGCTGGTGCTAACGTTTCTGACGGTGCCCGAGGAATGAGCACCCCTCGCATCCGTGGGGGAGGTCTCACGTCCAAAGCTGGCAGAGGTTTGTTACCTCGAAGGTCCTGAGATGCAGGTGGGAGTCGGTGGTGTCACCTCCGTATGGCAAGTGAGAAAACCCAGAGTGCAGAGAGGTTACATAACTGACCCAAATGTTACAAGGCCAACACCTTACAGATCATCCGGCTGAAACCACGGTTTTATTTAAGTTTTGGGAGGATACGCTCCCCTTCCGCTTTTACATCTCTTCAAATCCTCATCCACGTAAAAACTATGACAATTGGCTATATCCTGCCTTTTCACCCAACGTCACACCAGAAACCGGCATCCTTGTCTCTAGGCAGTGATTTTTTTTTTTTTTTTTTTTTTTTTAAGACGGGGTTTCACCACGTTGGTCAGGCTGATCTTGAACTCCTGACGTCAGGTGATCCGCCCACCTTGACCTCCAAAGTGCTTGGATTACAGGCGTGAGCCACCATGCCCGGCCTCTAGGCAGTGACCTTAACTGTCCTCTTCACACTACGTATGTTCTGCTGTTGAGAGCTACCCCCAGTGCCAAAACCAGGTTCTAGCTTTGAGGCATTAGGCTGTTTCCTGCCTTAACTATTAAAGAGAGGCAATAATAAACATTTTTTTCATATATACAGCACTTTGCCTCTGTTATTTCTTTGGCTACTCAGAAGGCTGAGGTGGGAGGATTGCGTAAGCCCAGGAGGTCAGGCCTGCAGTGAGCTGTGACTGCACCACTGCACTCCAGCCTGGGTGACAGAGCGAGACCCTGTCTCAAAAAATAAAAAAGGAAATTATTTCTTTAGGACCACTTGAAGCAAATCATTGGGCAAGCAATATGAATTTTTTCTGTTGTTCTTGAATATTATTTTATAACATCCCAAGAAGTTTCTAACATAGTGATTAAACTCCCTTCCTCCCTAAATCAAAAAGTTAAAACCTGTAGACAAAATTATGAATATTTATTTAAGCAAAAATAAAAAAACAAAACCCTGTATGACCCTAGTATCCAGAGATAACTTCTCAATAAACTGTGGCACAGGTACCTCTAGAGTCGTCTACATTTGGGGGTCCCAGCCCAAAGTGCCTCCAGAGGACCCATCACAGGGAGCTGCCCCTTCACGGCAATGCACCCATCTTCCAGACAGCAAGAACAAATGCTAAACATGTCCTAGGGCGTCCTCCCTCTCCCCACCAGCCCACAGCTAATTGTTGGCAGTATGAAAATCACCCCCACCCAATGAAAGAAAACAACCCCGAGGGGTTGTGTAATTGAAGGAGGGATAGTTATTAATCAAAGGAGAATATGAAAAATGGTAGGGAGAAATCTGTTGGTGAGGGCTTTTATTAATTTTCCTGAGCCTACTTTGGCCAGACCCCTGAGAATCTAGAAGAACTCTTGTACTTGGCCCTTCCAGAAGTCACCCGGTGACAGCACTATCCACCTATGGGCTGCTCTGCTCCCGGGGGCTGCACGGAGTGAGGGTTTCAGGGAGAAGCTCATGGCAGCCGGAGTGCAACGAGGCATGCCCGTAGTTGTGAATACCACCTGGTCCAAACACAGCTTCCACTCTCATGTCCCGACCTGAGCCTCTGCCTGGCTCCTGTGACTTCCTAACTTAGCATCCCTGTCTCTGGATTGGTGCAAAGAACAGCCCCACCAAACGCCAAGTGAGCAGAGGCGGGGAGGAGGCAGCTGCCAGCCAGGCCAGGACAGGGCTTTTAACAGGAGGAAAGAGCTCCCCACGCTCTGCAGCGGGAGGGCTCTGGCCAGCCCAGCAATGCACGTGACCAACCACAGCCACTCCTGGATGTCCAGGGAGGCGCTGGGTGCTGGGCCATGTACCAGCCCCGCATGAGGCTCCTGCCAGCTTTCCACCCCCGCCCCCCAGGGCTTACCTGGTATGCCGGGTGTGACACTTGGAGGTTGGGTCCCTGTCCCCGCACTTCCGTATTCCCCACAGGGTCTCCAGGTAGGGTGCTCATTCAGTGGAAAAGGAAGAGACAGGAAGAAAGAAAAGAGAACAAAGTTAAACCTACGGTCATTTAACTTGTTACGATTTTTTAAAGTCTTTAAATCAGTCATTCAGTGAACAAGAGCCTGAGGCTTAAGCAGGTGCTTCCAGTCCTGGCCAAGTCTATACCCTCACTTCCAGCCCTGTCCTGCAGCCTCTGGGAGGGTGTGGCCTGTGGCCCTCTACCTGAAGCCTCTCCTCCCCTCCTCCCTCCCTCAGATCTGGTCCTGATGTTTTCAAGTCTTGGGGGTCGTGCTTCTCCCAGGCCCAAACCCCTTGGCCTTGCCCACCAGGTGAATAAGCGGATTGCCCGTGGGCTGATCTGGTCCCGTCCCAGGCTGCCCAGCTCCTGCTATTCCCTGAGGGTTCTCCTGGCGTTCCTGCCTCCTCACCTTTGGACACTGAGTGTCTTTTCCTGGAATGCTTTCTCACCCCTCCCTGGATCTTAATCTTAAAAATCAGCCTATTCTGTAAAAGCTTACTTCTGTAATAGGAAAGTAACAGTCAGTATTACTCCAAACATCACCTTCTCCACTCAAATGGAACCCAATTTCATAGCCTGAGGCGTTCTCCCTTCTCCAGAATTCTCCTAGCCTTTGGACTATTGAAAAATGATCACCCATGGTCTTTTTTTTTTAGTTAAAAAAAAAATTTAGAGACAGGGTCTCACTCTGTTGCCCAGGCTGGAGTATGGTGGCACAATTCCAGCTCACTGCAGCCTTGACCTCCTGGGCTCAAGCAGTCCTCCACCTGAGTCTCCTGAGTAGCTGGGACTATAGGCACGCACCACTATGCCTGGCTAATCTTTTTTACACACCTTCATATTGCCTGGAAGAATGCTTCAAGAACAGTAGACAATTATTATTGCTTTTATTGATTTGAGAAGAAGTAAATAGGCTAAATTAATGAAATGAAAATAAATGTACTGGTGATTTGGTAAATAATTTGGGTATTTAACCATTACTGTGTTGTTATAAAGGTGGCATAGACATGGCTATCAGTCTAAAATCTGACTTTCGTTTAAGAAAAAAATCAGTTATCAAAACTTTGTAACGGCACCAAAACCAACGTAAATTTATAAAATAATAGGAGTAAAAAGAATTGTCTACATGGGTACCTATTAAGTCACAGTTTATAACAGAACAAAATTAACACAAATTGGAAAATAGTTAAATAGCATAATATTCATTGATTTCAATATCACTCTGCTGTTAAAACTGTTTTTAAAGCATGAGAAACAAAAAGGAAAATTAAATATCATATAAAATGGAAATGTAAAATACACAAAACAGTAACATTCTAACTAAGTAAATATAAAACACATTAAGTTAATCATAAAAAGCACACCAAAACCTTAACAGTTTTTGTCTCTAGTAGACCTATGGGTGATCTTTTTTAAAAATAACTTCTGTATCTTCTAAATATTATTTCACTGAATCATAAAAAAGCAAAACTTCCGGTGGCGGTGGTGAGGGATGGAGAGGTCTGGTCTAAGACAGTATTTCTCAGCGAGACAGGAAGGACATAATCTGAAATCTGTTCCACAACAATAGAATCAATAATATTGTATTGTATATTTAAAAGTAAGAAGAAAGCAAATTTCAAATGTCTTACCACAAAAACTGAGTGATGTATATGTTAATTTCCTTGATTTAATCATTTCACATTGTATACAGATGTCAAAACATCGCACTGTACTCTGCAATGTAATATAATTATGTTTATAAAAATCATATTGGTAAAAAAGAAATAATCAGCATATAAAATAGTTTAAAAAGCAAAACTTAATCATAAAAATAATCATAAAAAAAAAAGCAAGACAGTAGTTTTAAACCTGTTATCTGCAAGGCAAGTGTGGATGATCCTGGCATACCTGAGCGAGTCACCTTTAGAAAGCAAGGACTCACGAGGAAATATATTTATTCAGACACACAAGCAATACTTGTGTAAAATAAGAAAACAAATCAAAACCCCCCAGATTTCCATCCCCAGGGAGAACAGTCAGGATATTGTTTGCACATCTGTTGTTAAAAGAGTTTCCTTCCTAAGCAGTACACATTTGTACCTGCTGGTATTATAATTTCATACATCTGCTAAAATTTCCCACTGTGCTAGAGGTACAGGCAGTAGTAGAAGATCTTACTGATACTAGTACTCAAGAAATAGAATCTTACTCAAAATTACTGTCCTCCTCCAGGCGTGGTGGCTCATGCCTGTAATCTCAACACTTCGGGAGGCAGAGGCGGGTAGATCACCTGAGGTCAGGAGTTGGAGACCAGCTTGGCCAACATGGTGAAACCCCGTCTCTACTAAAAATACAAAAATTAGTTGGGTGTGGTGGCAAGAGCCTATAATCCCAGCTACTCGGGAGGCTGAGGCAGGAGAATCACTTGAAAGAGGGAGGTGGAGGTTGCAGTGAGCCGAGATCACACCACTGCACTCCAGCTTGGGCAACAGAGCAAAACTCCTCTCAAAGAAAAAAAAAAAAAAAAAGATTGTCCTTCCTAGGCTGGCTGTGAACCTAACACTAATACATGAATTCACCACCTTTTGTTTTTTCCTACTAAGCTATCAACCTTGTTTTGGGTCTTTATTCAGAATACATTTTATGTAGTTTAGAATGACAAAAATTCAATAGGAAACTCTCTGCCTTTAAAATTTGATATTTTGTTAGCTTTACAGTGTGTAAAATAATGCTGATGTGAAAAGGTCTGTAAGTATTTTTTTGAAAATGGATCACTTGATGCCAAGAGTTCGAGACCAGCCTGACCAATTTGGCAAAACCTTGTTTCTACTAAAAATAAAACAAGTAGCCAGGCATGGTGACTCATGATGTAATCCCAGCTGCTTGGGAGGCTAAGGCAGGAGAATCGCTTGAGAAAAATACAAAGATGTCAGATGATTAAGGATGTTAGGATTAAGAATGCATCTACAGCCAAGCGTGGTTGCTCACGCCTATAATCCAAACATTTATGGAGGCCGAGGTGGGCAGATCACCTGATGTCAGAAGTTCGAGACCAGCCTGGCCAACATGGTGAAACCCTGTCTCCATTAAAAATATAAAAAAATTAGCTGGGCATGGTGGTAGGTGCCTGTAATCCCAGCTACTCAGGAGGCTCAAGCAAGAGAATTGCTTGAACCCGGGAGGTGGAGGTTGCAGTGAGCTGAGATAGCAACACTTCACTCCAGCCTGGGAATCAAGACCAAGATGTGGTCTCAAAAAATAAAAAAGAATCTGTCTGTATCTGGTTCTACAAAACCTGACTAGCTCTTCAGTATTCAGTCCATGAAGCCTCCAGCCCAGTGAGACCAAGGAGGTGTCACAAGGAAAGGACAGGACACAGGACCCTTAGTGCACTGTGGGACCCTGCATGGCTGCATCAAATAAAGGACATCAGTGGAAAACTGGGCAGATCCAAGCACAGCGTATAGTTCAGGAAAGAACGTCACTAATGTTGATCGCCTGGTTTTGCTCTTATCTTACGGTTATGAAGGTGGTTACATTGGCAGAAGTTGGTGGCAGAGCATGAAGAAAATCTCTGTACAACTTTTCTGCAAGTCTAAAATCATTTCAAATAAAAAGTCTAAAAATTTCACTTATGAGCTAGACAGATGAAGAGGTGGACCTGACACACACACACACACACACACACAGGCAAGATACAGTGTCTATGAGTGAGCAACTACCCGGTGTCCTTCCTATTGAATATTTTATTCCAAAGACACTAAGAAACAGCCACTAGGTAAAAACACTGCATAGTCTAGTACTTGACGAGGCATCTTACCACGCAGTCTACCTCATTATCCTGTTAGGTACATGCGATCTGGTTCTGTCTGTGTCCCAAGAGTATTTCTTTACTTTCTCTTATCTATTTATGTATTTTTTGTTTGTTTTTCTGAGATGGAATCTTGCTCTGTTGCCAGGCTGCTGCACAGTGACACAATCTTAGCTCACTGCAACCTCAGCCTCCCAGGTTCACATGATTCTCCTGCCTCAGCCTCTTGAGTAGCTGGGGTCACAGGCACCTGCCACCACGCCCAGCTTTTGTACTTTTAGTATAGATGGGGTTTCACTATGTTGCCCAAGCTGGTCTGAAACTCCTGATCTTGTGATCTACCCGCCTTGGCCCCGCAAAGTGCTGGGAATTACAGGCATGAGCCACCACGCCTGGCCCACTTCCTCTTATTTTTTAAGGGGGATTTCTTACTGAGGCAATGTCTTTGTGTGTAATTCAGCAACTCTTTGTAACCACTGCAAAGAAACTTCACGACTGAGATATCCCCGTCCTTGTATCTCATGTCATCACCATGCCACCACCAGACCTCTTACAAGAAAGAATGAAAAGGGGGCATATTCAAATATTTTATTTCTTGTCTTTTTTTATTGCCCAAGTTGACTTTTAGGCAGTTTATCTGGTGCTATATAATTAAAACACACTTTGTCTTTTCTTCAGAAAATAAAAAAGTTGTCGTTTTAGTGAAATGTTCTGACTCTCTAACACATTTTTAAAAGTAAAATATTCTAGTTTTAACGTGAAGCTGGTCGTGTGCAAAGCCACAAGAAAGCGAGCTATTATTTGTTGTCTCATTCACTTCCAGGCCAATGTGCTTTGTGAAGCAGCTGGAGATTCCTCAGTATGGCTACAGAAACAATGTCCCCACAACTACGCCGCGTTCCAACCTGGCCAAGGAGCTCGAGAAGTATTCCAAGACCTCGTTTGAATACAACAGTTACGACAACCATACTTATGGCAAGCGAGCCATAGCTCCCAAGGTGCAAACCAGGGATATATCCCCCAAAGGATATGATGATGGTAGGAGGTGCACACTCTTATACATGAGAGACACGTTGCCATTGCTGATGTTGTTGTTGTGTATATCAATGTCCTACAACTTAGCTGAGCGTTGGTGGTCACTTGAAGGGTACCCAGAGAGCACGGTGTTCGTAGCACAGCCCAGGAGCTGAAAGCCCCCCAGGCCCACACAGCCGTAGGTGAGCAAAACCTCACCTCGGGGGAAGGAGGGAGATGAGATGGTTTCCCCTCTGTAACTCTGAGACAGCGCACTCAGCTGCTCCTGGACTATGCAGCAGGACAAGCCACGGACTGGCTCATTGTGTTTTGTGGTCCTGGGAAGACAGTGCCCTTATCTTAATAGGCTTCCTTTAAATAAATGGCCCTAAGACAGATAGTGGCGGGGGGGGGGGGGGGGGGGGGGGGGCGGGGGGGGGAGCCAGCAGATGGCCCTGGGCTTCTGGGAGCTTTGAGGAGCTCTGTACCCATCTCCTCGGTGTTCTCAGCCTTGCATGCACATGAGACCCATCTGGGGAGGGTTTTTTAAAAATTCTCATGCCCAACCTGCCCTCCAGACCAATGAAATGAGGACCCTGGGTGCTCCCTGCATGATGGCATTTTTGAGAAGCTCGCCATGACTCCCCGTGCAGCCAGGGCTAGTGGCCTCCCATCCCCCAGCCTCTTCTCAGCAAGCCCAGGACCTGGGACCCCAGGGGACAATGGAGAGAAGCAAGGCCTGGCCTGGTACGGCCGATGCGGCCATTTGCTCCTTGCTGGCTTGTGGCTACTGTGGCACCAACAAAATAGAGCTCACGCAGCAGATGTAATGCCACGGGCTCCACGGGAAAGGGTGGTTCATGTTGGCTAGTGCTTATCTGAACCACCACCAAGAATGTGAGCTAGTTACCATTTCACTACAAAGCTAGTTGGTAAGTAGTTTTTCATTAGAGGGGAAGACTATGTTTGTTTAATTTTATTTATTTCTCTAAATGTGTGTGCTTTAAGTTCTAGGCTATATGGACGTATTGCCAAATTTTACCAATTGGGACTTGGGGTGTAAATGTTCTGATGATTTAGAAGTCTTACCATGATGCTATCTAGCACAGGGGAAGGAAATCAGTTTTTTAAAAAGGTTATCAAGCTTTTCTTTGAAAAAGATACTTAGGGCCAGGCTCAGTGGCTCACGCCTGTAATCCCAGCACTTTGGGAGGCTGAGGAAGGTGGATCACTTGAGGCCAAGAGTTCCAGACCAGCCTGACCAATATGGCAAAACCCTGTTTCTACTAAAAATACAAAAATAAGCTGGGCATGGTGGCTCATTCCTGTAATTCCAGCTGCTCGGAGGCTGAGGCACGAGAATCACTTCAACCTGGGGGGCAGAGGTTGAAGCGAGCTGAGACATGTCACAACTGCACTCCAGCCTGGGCGGCAGAGCAAAGCTCTGTATCAAAAACAAAGGAAAAGATATGCAGTTAAAATCACAGTGCACATACACACCCAATGTTTAAACTGAATGCTTGGGGAGTCCCGAAACCATTTTTATCATTCTACAGGCATTGCTGTACATCTTTCTAAGCTATGGTATTTCTTGCTTTAATAACAATGCATTCGTATAGTGAATGAAATTCAGTATTTCTTTGTTGTATCATGTATCGATCAGAAACACAGACAAATGGGGGGGAAACGGTGACTGTAGGGTGTAAAAGAAATAGTTCTGCCTCTTTTTAGGAGCAATGACTCAATTCTGTTTGTTGTGATAATTTCAGGGTTCTTGTAATTTCATTTGTTCATCTACACGTGAAAGATCAAAAGAAATTAAGTTCTTGTAACTGAAGACTGTTTCTATGATTTCCAGTTCATGGACATTTTACCGGGATTCTATCAATTCTTTCATTAGATGCCCATTTTCACGCACCTGATTTTGTTGTTCTTGTTCTAGGTAGTCTGATTTCTTTCTTTAGCTTTATTGTCCTGGTCAGACTCCAGCCTGAGAAGAAAGGGGGCTTCTGGGTAAAGTCATGACCAGCAGAGCCGTCTTAGATCACGGTGCCTTTAGTGGACCCAAAGTCAAATCCACGGAGCATATTCTCGGTGCCGTTCTTAGGAGCCAGATGCTGCTGGACACATTAGCCTTGTGCACTATGGGTTTTCTCGGGAGCAGAGAGGAAGCAAGCACGTCCTCTGCTGACCTCACGAGGCTGCCGTGAAGCTGAGTGGAGATGGGACGGTGTGAGGTGCTCTCTGTGTCTGTATGAGATGAGCCATCACCTGTTAGTCACTGCCACTGACCTCCCCATGCTGGGCAGCATCCCTGCTGTGGAGAGTAAGGCTGAGCCATGCTTTGCAGCCGAACCCCTAGAAACCAGGATTTATGGAGCAGACAGGCTGAAAGCTCGATGTTAGGGCTTCAGGAAAACAGGGCAAAGGAAATGCAGCCTCTTACCACAATTTATTGAGAAAACAAGCTTACCATATGCTTATCTGTGTGCATATAAATTTTAGTGGTACAAGTATTATGTGGATATATTGTGTGGTGGTGAAGTCTGGGCTTTTAGTGACACTCTGTTTCCTTTTCACTAGACTCATCTGACAGATTTTAAAAGTGTCCTGGAAAGTGCCCACTGGGACAAAACTGGCTGGTAGGGCTGCTGAGGGAGTGTGATCCAAGGGGACCTGTCCCCACACCTGGGCACCGGGCAGGAGATTCTGACCGTGGAGTGACTGCCATTTGCAGTGACCCTCCCATGTATCTTTGCCAAGACTTGCTTCAGAATTGAGTCATTGCTCCTAAAAAGAGGCAGAGAAATGGGCTTCTTGTAAGAGAGAAACGTATAGCTCTTAGCAACCACAGGTCAGGGCCATAGAGATACAGAATGAAATAGAACACAGGACCTTCTCTGAAGCCTTGGAGAATCGTCCCTTAAATCACACCAGCTATGATCAAACCACTCGCAAAACCTTCAAAACCTTCACTTCACCACCTGCATCCTTCCAGACACAGCACGAGTGCTTGTTGTCCACCTGCCAATCTGTGTCTGTCTGTGTGTCTGTGTGTCTGTCTGCCTGCCTATCCATCTGTCAGTCCATCATTCCTTCCCTCAGGACACACAAGATAGTGAAGCACACACTGTTGCCCAGTGATGTGAGGAGTCCCTCTGCCGGGAAGATTAGCGTGAACTTTACCCAAGTGACAAACTTTAAATGAGATCATAGAGTTTGAGCAGAAATTATGCAAACGTAGGCAAACACACAGGTTGGTGAGCACAGCCAGTGGTCTGGGAGGTCAAGACTGAGACCCACGAGAAGGAAGAACAGGGACAGCTGTTGGGGCTGCTGAAGAAGGGGTTTCACATTGTCTATAGGGAATAGGAATCCATGCAGGGTGATGGAGGGGCTTAGGGGAGGAGGACTGAGCACCCACTCAGGCATCTGGGCCCTGCCCTCTCCTGGGAACTCCAAGCCAAGGCCTACTCAGCCTGTTCTGCATGGTGAGCTAAGAATAGCTTTGACATTTTTAAAGAGTTGAAGAAAAACACAAATGACAAATAATATGTCCTGATATATAAAATTATGTGAAATTCTGCTTCCATGCTATGCATAGAAAGCCATTGGCACCTGGCTGCCCTCGGGATGGCTGGGCAAGCTGTGGTTTCTCCTACAGGGCAAAGCAGAGCTGAGTGGCCACAAAAATGATCGCACAGCTCCCAAAACCTAAACATTTGCTGCAAGATCCTCTCCAGAGAAAGTTGCCAACCCCTAGCCAATGACATCTCCACCGCTGCTGCGTCTCCAGGCAACACAACCCCACCCTTGGTGGCTAAACCCATCAGGTCTCCACCCTGGAATTGGCTCTACCCACGCGCTCCTATTGGTCACCCGCAGCTTCCCACGCTCTCCTATTGGTCACCCCCAGCTTCCCACGCTCTCCTATTGGTCACCCCCAGCTTTCCACGCTCTCCTATTGGTTATCCCCAGCTCCCCACGCTCTCCTATTGGTCACCCCCAGCTCCCCACGCTCTCCTATTGGTCACCCGCAGCTTCCCATGCTCTCCTGTTGGTTATCCCCAGTTTCCCAACCCTTGGCATTTAGACCTTTCCATCATCTTAGCATTTCCTCTTCTCTGCCCGCTGCCCTCTTGGCCACACAGACCACTCCACTGATGGCCAGGCAGCTGCAGGCTCAGCTTCTCTCTCCTGCATGACCCCTCTGGAGTGCACCTCCCTGGCCCTCTGCCTCCAACCCTACAAGTCCGCCTGCAGGGCTGCCCTTCTTCCCTCTGCCTGGCTGACTTCCTGCAGCCTCTCCACCTGAGCAGAGGCCACTCCCCGGCGAAATTCTCTCCTCCTGCGGGCCCCTCCTACCACTCGCCAGGCCCCTGTGTCCGTGGAGCTGGTGCCATGTACTGCCCTGTAGCACGGCTGCATCCCACCCCTCGGGCACCGTCTGCCCAGACTGGCCTATCACTCCACCCTCTAAGGCCAAGGCAGGGCACGGAGGCAGTAGCCGTGCCAAGGGCACAGAGGAAAAAACCTGAAACCGAGACCCTGACGCCCCTTGGACATCAGCTCGACTCCAGCAAGTAGAGCGTGTGGCTTGTAGATGTATGTCACCTCACAGGCTAGAAAGCTCCATTCCTTCCCATGTAAGAGTAGACGTCCATATTTCAGTTTACTTGAAACACTAGGTGGAAGTGTGTAGAAACCATGAGACTCGGTGCCACAGATTAGCGACTGAATCAAGTTAGATCTAAAGGCTACTGGGTCCCAGCTAGTGAAGACGTCTTCATGACGGGCATCTTTTAATTGCATTCTTCTTTGTCTTGTTTTCACGGCAATTCATATTGTGGAGACATGTTTATCTATTCTCTGCAAGACACTGTGAATACATAAGGAAATGGACATTTCTAGGAGAATGAGGCATGCACATTTAGTAGGAATTTCCCAAGCAGCGTAGGCAAATGGAAAAGTTCTCCCTGGAAGGTTTTGTTTTTGTGTTGTTTGGTTTTTTTTTTATTATTATTATTTTTATGAAACAGCTGTATTAAATCACACAAATCCTGTGTGCTTTTCCTTTTATCCTGCAGTAGAAGAGGTATTTTTAGGATGGTTTAAGACCCAGCGGCTGCTCTTGTTTCAAGGTGGCTCTGGCATCTAGTGTTAAAGCCACCACATTGCTCATAACAGACGGTGATGTTCTGGGCACCCAGAAGAACATCAACACATTCTTGCTGCTGATGGATTGAAAAGCGATTTGATCAAAAATAGCTTTGGGCCAGGCACAGTGGCTCAAGCCTGTAATCCCAGCACTTTGGGAGGCCAAGGCAAGTGGATCACCTGAGGTCAGGAGTTCGAGATCAGCCTGGCCAACATGGTGAAACCAACTCTCTCTCTACTAAAAATACAAAATTAGCCAGGCATGGTGGCAAGTGCCTGTAATCCCAGCTACTTGGGAGGCTGAGGCAGGAGAATCACTTCAGCCTGAGAGGCTGAGATTGCAATGAGCCAAGATCGACACTGCACTCCAGCCTGAGTGACAGAGTGAGACTCTATCTCAAAAAAGAAAAAGAAAATAGTTTTTTTGTTTGTTTGTTTTGTTTTTTGGCAAAAGAAAAAGAAAGTGCATTCTGTCATTGTGAAACTGCTCTCATGATCAGACCAAGCATCCTCCATGCTGAAAGAGGGGGGACAGAGCACCCACAATCTGAGGCCCTTGCTCTACAGTGTCCCCTGCTGTCAGGGCGCTGAGCCGAACAATGCTGAGTGTGGTCCAAAAGATACTGGCATGAAGGGTTATGTTGACATTTTACAAATAGGGATAATTATTAGGACCAACTTCCTTTCCTGAGGAGTCTTACCTGTAGGCACTCTTATTTTTATTTTGTTTTAATTAAAATTTTTATTTCTTTTATATTTAATAAATGATGCATGTGAAAGTAGATGTTATATTGTCTTAGCTGCTCATTCTAGTGAAATGAGTCACAGGCACATCGAAAAGCTCTTGACATTCACCGACTAAACTTCAGTACCGTCCGCTTGGCATCATCTGGGTCCAGCAACTTATGAATTAAAATTCAGGGCAAGCCAATGAATCATCATGTCTACATTTTATAACTTCAGGATAATTTAAGGTGATTCAAGCAAGATGAGAGGAAGAAATGCAGATTCGTTTTAGTTAAAAATTCTTTCAAGTAAAATGTTGTCACGTAGAGGTAGCATTTTTCTTTTTTGTTTCGACTTTTATTTTAGATACAGGAGGTACCTGTGCATGGCTGTTACGTAGGCCCAGGTAATGAACACAGCACCCAGGAGGTAGTTCTACAAGCTGCACCCCTCCATAGTGTCCACGGTGTTGACTGTTCCCATGTTATGTCCATGTGTGCTCATGTTTAGCCCCCACTTATAAGTGAGAACATGTGGTAGGAGGTTTTCTGTTCCTGCATTAATCCATTTAGGTTTATGGACTCCAGCTCCAACCATGTTACTGCAAGTGACGTCATTTTATTCTTTTTATGGCTGCATAGTATTACACAATGTATTTGTACCACATTTATCTAATCCACCATTGATGGGCACCTAGGTTGATTCTATGTCTCTGCCATTGTAAATAGCATGGCAATGAGCATGTGATCACACATGTCTTTCTGGTATAATGATCTACTTTTATCCGGGTATATACCCAGTAATGGGATTGCTGGGTCTAATGGTAGCTCTGTTTTAAATTCTTTGAGAAAACTCCAAGCTACCATCCAATGGCTGAAATAATTTGCATTTCCACCAAGAATGTATAAGTGTTCCCTTTTCTTTACAGCCTCTCCAGCATCTGTTGTTTTTTGGCTTTTTAGTAATAGTCATTCAGACTGGCGTGAGATGCCGTTTCACTGTGTTTTTGGTTTGCAGTTCTCTGGTGATTAGTGATGCTGAGCAATTTGTCACATGTTTGTTGGCCACTTGTATGTCTTCTTTTGAGAAGTGTCTGTTCATGTTCTTTGCCGATTTTTAAAGGATTATTTGTGGTTTGCCTGTTGATTTATTTCTTCCTTATAGATGTCAGATATTAAGCCTTTGTCAGCTGCACAGTTCGTGAATGTCTTACATTTACATCTTTAATCCATCTTAAGTTAATTTTTGTATATGGCAAAAGTTACAGGTCTAGTTTCATTCTTCTGCATGTGGCTCAGCAATTATCCCAGCACCATTTCCCCATCGCTTGCTCTCATTGGCCTTGTCAAAGATCAAATGGTTGTAGACATGTGGCTTTATTTCTGAGTTCTCAATTGTGTTCCATTGGTCTGTGTGCTGTTTTTACACCAGTACCAACCTATTTTGGTTACTGCAGCCTTTTAGTATACTTTGAAGTCAGAGCGTAACCTCTGCCTTTGTTCTTTTTGCTTAGGATTGCTTTGGCTATTTGGGGCTCTTTTTTGATTCCATAGCAATTTTAGAATCATTTTTTTTTCTAACTCTGAAGAATTACATTGGTAGTTTGATAGAAATAGAATTGAATCTGTAGATTGCTTTGGGCAATATGGCCTAAATTTTAACAATATTTATTCTGCCAATCCATGAACATGGGACATTTTCCCATTTATTTGTGTCGTCTCTGATTTCTTTCAACAGTGTTTTATAGTTCTCCTTGTGGAGATCGTTCACCTCCTTGGTGAGCTGTGTTCCTAGATATTTCATGTCATTTGTGGCTACTGTTAATAAGATTGCCTGCTTGATTGACTGTCAGCCTGGAGATTATTGGTGTATAGACACTAGGGTAGCATTTTCTCATTGAAACGATGCTGAACCCTCTGAGACAAACACATCCTTGATGGCACTAGAGACTCTTTGTGGACATTGGGCAGCCTCAGTCTCCACATCTGTGAAGTGGGCATGTGGTAGCATCTTACAGGGTGGTGGAGGCCCAGATGCAATCCTGTTGGAGGATGCTGTGAGCACAGTGTAGCAGGAGTCACTGTGAGAGGAGCTCGTGAGGAGAGGACTCTGTCTGGGCGTGAACGAGAGCTCCAGCCACACCTCTGTGCGCACACTCCTGTGCATGGCCCTCGCCAGCGCTGAGCCTGGGTCACCACTGACCTGTGTCGGCTGCAGTTGTTTGCTGCTGAGACTTGTATTATTCCTTTCTTTCTTTCTTTTTCTTTCTTTTCTTTTTTTTTTTTTTTTGAGTTGAAATTTCCTAATTCAAAACAAAAGTGTTGTTTTTTTTTTTTAAATTTTTGTGGGTAATGGTTTTTTATTCCTAAACTAATGGCTAGCCCTCACCAATAAAAATGAAAGCCCATTATAAATATTATTATTTCATTTGTCCTACAATTTTTCTACTATTTCTTAACAAAATTGTAAGTGATGTAGAATCACAAGCTTTGGATGATATCCAGAGTATCACAAACTGCAAACTGAAGGCTGCTCGGGGTGGCTCAGGGTGCGCCCTGCACGGGGCCCGTGGGGTGCCCTGACAGCCTCTGCTGTGTCCCTCTGGTTGACTACCTTGCAGCCCCACATGGTCTCTCTCAAAGGCCCTGGTATGGGCCTTGCTCCAAACAGCAGCCACTGCCCACCCCACCCTGCACTGCTGGGCTCCCCAGAGGAGGGAGGAGGGGCATTCCCAAAGGAGAGAGAAGGGAGGGGCACACTGACAGACACTCAGACACTCTTCTCAGGGATAGCTGTGCTCACCAGCCGTGGGACCACTCAGGGTGGCTTTGCTAATTCAGATTAGCAAAACACACTCATAACATCTACAGATGCTATTATATTTTATGGGTTTTGTGGGTGTGGATTTGAGCCTCTGGTTAATGCACAGGAATCTGAGTGTAAAACAGTAAAAGAGTCACTTGCTTGGGGAATCCTCTGTACCTTTTGGCAGAGGCTGAGAGGAAGATGGGGCAGCCAGCTCCCGCCCTGCTCACCGACCTCAGTGCTTCCTCTGCAGGAGCCTGTGCGTTACAGAATCACCAGTAACACACCTCTCCCCGATGTCCTGAGATCCTTCAGTCCAAACCCAAACCTTGCAATGATGACTGCTTCTTTTCCTTTATCCGAATCCAGGGCAGTTTCTTAGCACTGCTCATAATGTTAGCAATGTGAGGAAGCTTTTTGCTTCCCTTAGCTTTGCTCTCTTCTTCCCCTGTGGGAAGGAGTCCCTGGGGAAGTCCAGCTCCAGGTTCAGAGCTGCTGCCAATGGCATGGAAGACACCAAGGGAGCCGTGACCTCCTGCAAGGCCTCCCTTTCCTTGTGGCAACAGACAAAACCATAGTTTCCATCAGAATTAGGCAGCGTGGAGCTTTGCCGATTAGGGCCAGGAGAGCCCGAAGCATCAGGAGAGCTCGGGCTAGAGCGTCTCTAGCCTCTTGCCAGGTTCTCCCAGGCACACTCATGCCAGTCCCAGGGAGGCAAGCAGGGATCTCTTGGAGAAGTAGGTGCTTCCTAGAGGGAGGGGCTCACTGGCAGGGATTTAGGACGTGGGAGAGACCAGGTCCACCTCTGGGTCCTTCTCTCCGCTAGATTCCGATTGACATGTCTGGACCCTGCACAAGTGATGTTCTGTGACATTAACTGGTAGAGATAATAATTAGTAAAGAAGGACCCATCGGATAAATCCTAGACCGAAACATTTTCTCATCCATGTGCTAAAGGAGATTTTTAACAGCTCTCACAAACAACCCTTGCCCTCAGAGCCGGTTTGGCTGTTAGTGAGTGTGGTGGCTCAGAAAGGATGACTGGGCAGCAAAAGTCGTGTCAGTGGGGGTGGGTACAGGGAACAGAGGGCTCGTGGCTGTGAAAGGGGCAGCTGCATGTGTGCCCGGCGTGTCTGCCTGCCACCAAGGGGCTACTCGGAGTTTATCCTGAGCTAATTCTCTATGTCCATTTCCTCTTTTCACTCCCATGGCCTGTCTGGTCTGCATGCCCAGCCAGAAACCCACTTCCAAAGCACGAGGTGCCCACAAGCCCAGCAGGTGGCCTCCTGGTCCCCTTGAATTCCTGTCACCTGCAGAGGACCCGGGGCCCCAGGTGGCTGTCGCTGCCCCTCTGGCTGAAAGGAACAGCCCAGCTCTTGACAGATGAGAGATGGTGGATCCAGGTCCGGTCACCAGAGGTGCTCATGAGCCCTCGAGTGTCCGGGAGGAGCCCCACTCACTCTTAGGGCCTAGACAGGGATTTGACAGGGCGGAATGCCCAGTCACTTCCCTACATCCTGTGGCTCCCGAAAGCTAGCCAGGCGTGTGCCTGTCTTTCGAGGGACCAGGTGCTGGGTGCCAGGGGCGCCTTTGCAACAGGCTGGTGAGTTCTCCTCCAGGGCCCACCCGATTCTCTGCGTATTGAAATGTACACAATGTAAAAAAAAAAAAAAAAAAAAGAAAGAAGGAAAGAAAACAGAAGCGGAGGCGGAGGGTTTTGTTTTGTTTTTGTTTGCTGTTGTTTGTTTTCCTTACGCATAAGCCCCGGCACCCCGAGGCCGTCCCACGCGGCTGCGTGTGTCGGAGGCCGGGCGGGCAGGCCCTGCCGCGTGCGTGTGTCCGAGGCCCTGCGGCCGGGGCCTGAGTCATCCCGTCCCTGTCTCCCCAGCAAAGCGGTACTGCAAGGACCCCAGCCCCAGCAGCAGCAGCAGCAGCAGCTACGCGCCCAGCAGCAGCAGCAACCTGAGCTGCGGCGGGGGCAGCAGCGCCAGCAGCACCTGCAGCAAGAGCAGCTTCGACTACACGCACGACATGGAGGCGGCGCACATGGCGGCCACCGCCATCCTCAACCTGTCTACGCGCTGCCGCGAGATGCCGCAGAACCTGAGCACCAAGCCGCAGGACCTGTGCGCCACGCGGGTAGGCGCCGCGCGGGTGGGCGCCCCGGGCCGGCGGGCGGGAGGCCAAGGACCCGCCCAGACGCGCGCGCTTTCCCTGCAGCTTCGCGTGGCCACGGCTGCGACCCCCCAAACCGTTCTTCCCACGCCGAGCAGTCGCGGGGCTTCCCCTGCAGCCGCCTGGGCGGCCCGTGGTCCGGAGCGCATCCGTGTTCTGAATCGGGCCCGCGGCAGGTCTCGCGGGTGAGCGCGCGTCCACGGATCGTTCTCCCCAGGATCCGGAGTGGTTCCGTAAACGGAGGACACCGCGCGGTCTTCCCGCGGCCTCCGGTGACCCCACGGGGGCTGCACAGCCGAGGCCGGGGCTGCCGTGGGCTTCGCCGCAGGACGCGGTGCCCGCGCTGGTGTCGGGTGGAACGCAGGGCCAGCGCCGCGGCCCACATTGCGCGTGGATTTCGGGGGCTGGGGGAGCAAAGGCAGAAACGTCGGACTCCCACGCCGGGGGTCCGCGTTCTCGGGCGGCCCGGAGTGCTCTGGAAGGTGCAGGAGAGGGTCAGCGGGCTCATGGCTCACGCTGGGCGGAAGAGCCGAGGACCCGAGGAGCGCGGGGCGGGAAGCCGCCATCCTGCCGTCTGCGGGGCGCCGGGCGCCGCCATGTGCGCCCCTCCCCATCGGCGAAGGGCTCTCGGCTGGGCCGCGCGCGGCACCGACCGTGCTTCCTAGGAATACTTGCCGTTTGCACGCGTGAGGAAAGGGCAGTCATCTCACGTTCTGCAAACGCTTTCCTTCCAGCGGTGTGTTTGATCTTAGGTATTGGAGACGCGTCAGGAGCGTTCGTTTTCATGGTAATCGAGGTTGCTAAAATGCAAGGTTAGCATGGAAGAGATTCTGTGGCAACCACACACAAAAAAAGAGAGAGAGACCCCTTCCAGGGTTTTTGGCACTTTCTTAAAATTAAACTAAAACTGAGAGAATAAATGCGACACTATGAAGCTTAAATTAGCATCAAAGCTTCAAATCAGAGTGCACTTTGACAAAGAGAATTCAGGCAGAATGATACTGTATAATTTATCAAGGTAACAGCTCCGGGGCTGGGGGTCTCATTCCAAGCATCTTCCTTCTGCTGTAGCATGGAGAGGAGGGAGTTGCCTGACCTCTGAGGAGGCGGCAGCTTTCACACCAGCTCTGAAATCAAATTTTTGCTCAAGAGAGTGTCTGTCACTCTTGGAGGAGAAACATGAGGGATTGTTGGGGGGTGTTTCGATTTTTTTTTTTTTTTTTTAACTTTCTGTCCATGGGTCCCTTCTTCTGACTCTCCTCCTGAAAGACAAGTACTCCAGAATTCTTGATGTGTTTCAAAGCATCATTAAAAAAAAAAAAAAAAAAAAAAAGGAAAGGAAAGCCTCACCCTGTGCCCCTTTGGTTGTTTTAAGCCAGTAGACGAACTTGTAGGTTTGCTGAAACTTAGAGTAGCAGGTCAGACAGTAATCACTGTAGTAAAGGTATTTTTAGCTGCAATTGCAAACTTCCTTTCTTAAAATGGAAAATTATCTTCATCATAAAAGTTTATATTTCAGCCTGGCAAGGTAGCTTGCACCTGTAATCTCAGCACTTTGGGAGGTTGAGGCAGGCAGATCACTTGAGGTCAGGAGTTTGAGACCAGCCTGGCCAACATATAGTGAAACGACATCTCTATTAAAAAAATATATACAAAAAATTAGCTGGGCATGGTGGTGCAAACCTGTAATCCCAGCTACTTGGGAGGCTGAAGCAGGAGAATTGCTTGAACCTGGGAGGTGGAGGTTGCCATGAGCCCAAATTGTGCCACTGTACTCCAGCCTGGGCAAAAGAGCAAGACTGTCTCTCAAAAAAAATATTGTATTACAAGGTAAATTTTAATTCCCTCTCTTTCCTTCCTTCATCCTTCTAATTCTTTTGTTATCCTCCTCCATAATTCTTGAACTATTTAGTATCAATAAAACTAAAAGAGAAGTTTTAAGCTGATATGTGTGTGTGTTTATACACACACACATTCATATACACACATGAATACACACAACATTTTTATCTCGGGTATTTGAACTGTAATAAATTAAAATTGAGTACTTTGAAATTTTCTTCTGAACAGACTCTAAGTTGGAGACATAACAAGACAAGAAGGAAGGAGGGACAGAGAAGATAAACAGTCGACAACTAGGGAAATGGAGGGAGGGAGGGATGCCCGCATTCGCCACCCATTTTGCAGCTAAGCATGGGATAACAGGAAGTACCAGCCATGCTTAGCTGCCTCCTTGGCCTGTTCACCTTGGGAGTTTAGGCAAAGGAAGCAGCAGTGAGGAAGTCTGTGTCTGAGCGCTGCCCTGCCTGACGGCGAGACTGCCGTCTGGGAGGATGGACTCGTGGCGTTACGGGACGCCAGGCCAAGCACGGTCACCGTGTCTTTTTGCCGACAGAACCCTGACATGGAGGTAGACGAGAACGGAACCCTGGACCTCAGCATGAACAAGCAGAGGCCGCGGGACAGCTGCTGCCCCATCTTGACCCCCCTGGAGCCCATGTCTCCCCAGCAGCAGGCCGTGATGAACAACCGGTGTTTCCAGCTGGGCGAGGGTGACTGCTGGGACTTGCCCGTAGACTACACCAAAATGAAGCCCCGGAGGATAGACGAGGAGGAGTCCAAAGACATCGCTGTATGTGCTTTTTCTTGAGTCTGCCTGTGCTGACTGCCAGACTTTAAAATGGGGCCTCAGCTGACAGAAAATGCCATTTGCACATACCTGATGAGACAATACCTTTTCTCTTTAAATATGACCTTTAGCTGAGGAGAGCTTAGGAGAGAGTTTTTGTTGACCCAGCAGAGATTGGTGACTACCATTGATTAGAGTGAAAACAAGCGATTGACTCTAGTGAATGATAGAGTTTATTTTCTAACAAGTGTTTTGTTACAAGTGATTAAGAAAACGTATAAATAGCATGTGAGTTCATTTTTCTGGGTGTCTTGTTGAAACAATACAAGATTTTCCTTGCAGGTAGAGAATTCTAATAGGAGTTTTAGACACTTAAATGGTTAACTAAATGCTATTAATTAACTAGCTCTTCAAAACTAAGGACAGTGTCCCTTCTCTAAGAAACCTACAGTATTCAAAAGAGTTTACTCTAGCCCTGGATAAACTATTTTAGTACCATCACCTAAATCTTTGTTGATGACAGTATTAGTAAAAGATCTATGTCGAGAACACATTTTTGAAGTTAGTTATGGTGTTCAAATTCAGGTTATTAAAATAGATATAATGCCCTTTAGGCTTTGAAAACAAATAAAGAAAAATGTTTTCTTTATGTGCTGACTTTAAAGTCTTCAATTCTGAGAAGTATGACTTCTTCTTTATTTCACTGAAAAGTGAAATTTATTTTTAGTGGAATAGAGAGATCACCATCAAAGCACTATTGTACAGAAACAAGGAAATGGAAAAACGGAAAAATTGCCAGAGAGGGCACCTGCTTAGGAGCCTGTTATCTGTAGTCTTCAAATTGATTTCAGCATCCAGGCATTGTGAAAAAGAACGAAATCAGTGACAAGCTAAATTTCTGAGTATCTTTTTCTCCAGCAGTATTGTCATTACTACCAAATAAGGGATGGTGGTTGAATCTCCAAATTTATGTTAATTAAAAGTAAGCCCTCATAAAATGACAGAGGTGTTTTCATCCTGGATTGTCAGGGAAGGCAGATCTTCCCATGTGTCTACAGACTTAGGAAACGTGTCTGCCCAGCATTGCCACCTGCAGAAACATCTACGTTACTGCAGTTTAATGCACAACCAAAAAGGAAATTTACCTTCCTCTAAATTGATCTCCATTACCTCGAATCTTAAAAGCACATGCTTGTCAAATACCGACCAGTGGTTGGGGAAAGCTCAGCTCTAAGGCGCTGTAGTTCCAGTGCTGAATTGTGCCAGGCAGGGTTGGGGAAAGCAGCCCCCTGACAGGTGTGTGCTAACACTTGATGAGGAAGAACAAGGGAAACGTAGGCTCTGGCCGCCGGACCCTGTGTGTGCCCATGTGGTGAGCACAGCCAGGTGAATACTGAATAAGGCCTGGACCACTGGCAGGTGACCCTCATTTTAGGAGTTTAGATCAGTGGATGAAAAGTTCAGTGTGCATTTTCAGAAGGGACATTATCAGGACAAAAATATGTAGGGAACTTAAAGGTACAGCAGGAAGAGGTGCAGAGGTAGAGGCCGCCCAGAGCCACGCGCGGCCTCCCTCAGTCTGTGTGCCGTGTGATCATCCGTGTGGCTCTGAAGCTGTGTTTTGCCCACAGCCAGAAGACTTGGACCCATTCCAGGAGGCTCTAGAAGAGAGACGGTATCCAGGGGAGGTGACCATCCCAAGTCCCAAACCCAAGTACCCTCAGTGCAAGGAGAGCAAAAAGGATTTAATAACGTAAGCATGCTGTGAGGTGAAATGACGAATCTTCTCAGTCTTCCCATTCTTTGGCTGATTTTTAAAAACCGGATCTGTATATGCCTTGCTGTTTGAGCATGCGACATTCGCAGCGATAAAGGTTTCCGACCGCCGGGTCGGTCGGGGGAGCAGCTCCCCGTGCCCGTGCCTGCTCCCGGTGGCTCTGCTGGACGGGGGCGTCGTGTTCATTTAACCCGTGCATTTTGCCGCTTTTCTTCAGGGTGCTTCAATCCCCTCGCAGACATTGCAGCTAAACTGGAAACAATGAAACTTTTTTTAAAGTTTTTTTTTTTTTTTTTTTTTTTAAACATACTTACGATTTTGGCTGTTTTTGTTTTTGTTTGGTGGCAGATGTCCAACTCCAGGGTGTGATGGGAGTGGTCATGTGACTGGTAATTACGCCTCACACAGAAGGTGTGACTTCATTTTTCTCATGGTGGATTCTGTCTTTTCAATTTATTGTTTTCAGCTTACCTCAACAATGCTGTCAAAGTAAAAATGTTGAATTCTGTGTCGACCCTCTAAGTGCTCTATGTTGACCTTCAGAAGCATGCTAATTTACGTGTTGTATAATGTCTTTTATTTTCAAATAAACGACCCAAATTTGTAAAATTCTTCTTAAGCATTGAAACCAAAGAGCACAAATGTTTTATCTGATTTTTTAAACAATTGCTTATTAACAGAAATATTTTCTTAAATTTATATTCGAACTGATTCAGAATTAATTCTACAAGAAAAAATTCAATATACAGCACTTGCCCATTGCTTTTCTGCATTAAACTCTTTAATTTCGGTTTTTATGTTGTGTTTGTTCGGGGTTTCGCGCTGCGCGGTTGACTGACCTGCCTGTCCCGGCCTGTCTTACAGTCTGTCTGGCTGCCCCCTGGCGGACAAAAGCATTCGAAGTATGCTGGCCACCAGCTCCCAAGAACTCAAGTAAGATTTAATGACAATAATTCTCTTTTAAAAATCCATTCACTCAGTAGTCCACAAAAAACGATGTCTCGTTCGCAAAGAAAAGCGTCTGTTAAAAACATGACCTGTGCACCCCAGTCCCTTCATTTAGACACGTGATTGGGTCCTTGGAATTCCAGCCACTTTCCACACAACCCATTCTGCCTTTTCCCCTGACATACCTCCAGCTGTTCGTGTCATAGCCTTCCTATCTGGAATTTCCTAAAGCATGAGTATTTTCTCTTCAGATATGCATGCATATGGAAGGGAAATTTTACAGTTACTCAAATTTTTAGAAAATGACTGTAATTTAAATAATCAAAATTTAATGTTTAAAAGAAATTCATGAAAGTATTTAAAATATGGGCACTTAAATAGCACTCATGACCAAATCTAACATCATAATAGCTAATTTCTTAAATACGCTGTGGTCTTAGTCATGAATACTTTTCAGGACAGTGACAGCTCACGGCCGGGGGATCCGGAGAGTCACGGAATTCAACCAGACACACATCATTCTGGAGTTGCACCTCCCTCTCCTCTATGCCTGTCATTTTTAAACATAAATCTGGCAAAATGGTGAAACACCTACGTTTATACTGCCACACCGAGATCTTCTTCCTTCACATAGACATCTCTAGATGCAGGTCCAGACAGGTTCTGGAAGAAGCGGGTGGAAGTCACAGAGGGAGTCTCAAAGCCTCCGCACTCCAGAGAGGGTGTATGTGCAGGTGCACGCAGGGAAAGAGGGCGAGACCTGGGAGATCCCCACAGCGCGGTGAGGGCTGAGAGTCCCCAGATCATCACTTTAAATTATCTGACATGCCATATCATTATGTCAAATAGCTTGGTTTTCATTTTGTTTGGAAAAAGCGTTGTTATCCATGCGAAGAGAATGCTGCTTTCCAACCCATGTTTGATCTCTTTCCCAATCATCCCACCCCACCCCGGCCCCCCAGGCCCCTGAGGATAGACCAGGACTGTTGCAAAGTGTAGCCTTCGGTTTCACACCCGTGTCGTCTTTTACAGGGTCCCTGTCCAAGGCCCTAGGGCCATAGATCACCTGCTTATGTTCAGTGACTTCCTGAACTAGGCCTTTCGCCACAAGACCCTTGGAACTCTCTTCGTGGAATGTAATGCCTGGAGGGCTTTCTCTTACATAATGCCTTTAAAGTCTGTAGCCTCATCCAAAACAGTGCCTAACGGACAAAGTAGCTTTAGGATCTCAAAATGGACAGCATTAGCAAGAACAACTCAACCCGCTTTGTTCAGGCGTCTCTTGTCTGGCTTGAAACCACATTTCTCATGGTCAAAACATGACTAACTGCACTTGGAACTTGGCCAGTACATCAGAACATGGCAACATTACTTTGAATTCCTTGATGCGGGACACTTTGCAAGAGTTTGTCGCATCTCCAGTTCCAACAGGCCAGCTGTAGACAGGAAAACAGCCTCCGTAAAGGTTGCATCTAGCGTTGCCTCTAGCTGGTCAGAGGCTGCTGGGTTCAGTTTTCTTTGGCTCGCATCCCTTAACACTAGGCTTGGCAGTTTATGCTGATTCGAAACTCCAAGCTGACTTGCTGTTTCTCCAGCATCAGCACTTTCTTCTTCTCTTACCTCATCTTGCAAGATGGTCTGGTGCTCTTCACCTTTGTGATCTTCCAAGGGAGCCCGTCAGCTCTTTGTGCCTTCCAGGGCAGGGTGAGAATGGGCAGCCCCTCCTTCCTGCCCTGTCCTGGAGGGAAGACTGTATCTTCCAGGAGGTGGATGGCCTTTTCCTAATTTTGGTTGATAGAAAAGCCACACACATACACGTGTCTAAACTTGCCTTTGCAAAAAGTAAGTCCTATTCTGATGGAGCCTCTCTGGGAAATCTGAACTTGACTGCTTTTCTTAAATGGTCCATTTCTATTAATGGATCTTCAAAATGAAGAATTTCAATCAAACGTCTTTTATAAAAACACTACTATTTTAACGACCAAATTTTTCTTAATGGTGTATAACCATAGGTTATGATTGTTTTTTCTTTAACTTTTTAATTGGTGACACCCTCCATCCGTTACTTGCTGGATCTGGGTCAGGAAGATCTGTTGGGTGGTTTCTCAAGCCCAGGAGCATGGACTGGGCCCCTCGCGACTTGCAACAACTTTCTTTAGAATAATGCCCGCATGAGTCCTTTTTCATATTCTCTGTGTGTATTTTCAAGGGTTTGGTCAATTCCTCCTGCAGCAGCGTCGTCCCTCACTAAGAGCATGAAGTTAAGCCATTCAGTGCACCCTGCAACAATCTCTCGTTGTTTGCAAAGACATAACTGCCCCAAATATTCTTCTCTACAATATGCGTCAGCTAACAAGTGGAACTTTCTGGAAATTTTCCTCTTGTCACTTCCAACACTAAATTGTGATATTTGGCCTTTGACAGGACATTCTTGATCATGAACAAAACAAATTTTCCAGATAAACTTGTTCTTGGATCCCCTAAACTCTTAAACTTCCTGATATAATACTTTGGCTCTTACTCAGGGCAGCAAGCATGGGACATTCTTAAAAGCAGATCCGTAACTTCATGTCTAATTATGTATGATATGTAAACCGAAACTGGATTAAAATATAATGTGCACGTGAATCTTACTCCAACGCTGGGATGGTTGCTTTCTTGGCTCCTTAGCCCATCTGGTGTCAAAGACAGAGTTCAGTGGCTCAGAAGTCAGGGAGGAAGCCCCCAGGGTAAAAATGACACTTTGGGGAGGCAGACAGAGGGGGGATGGCCAGTTCCAAAAGCCTCTGTGCCTGGCAGATGTTTTTGTGTTGATGCTTTGAGGTAGAGTTCACCACCACCTTTGTGTCACTTCTGGGAGCCAGCCTCGCAGGCCCACCATGAGCCCTTCCTGGCTATGACATTCATTGAGACCCCAGGCCAGAAAGCAAAAACGAATACATTTGTGCAAATTAGAGTTTTGGGGGTGAGAATTCTGCCCACCATGAGCTCTGATTCTCAGGAAAAATTTCTCCTCATGACATTTCCTTTGCTGGGATTCCCTGAAAGAAACAGCAGGAAAGAGTTTGCAGAATCATTGTAGCTGGTCAGCCTTTTCTTTTTCTTTTGCATTTTCTTAAGGAACCCTAGTCTCCCAGCCGGCAATTACTTTTTCTACTTCCAGATGTGTGTTCAGTGTAGACAAGGGCGTGGTGTAGGTATAACCAATGTCAGCCAAATGCAAACTGATTTCAATCACAGGTAATGGGCTCTAAGAGGAGCCGACCGTGGCTTCCATGTATGCTTCGGTTGGCCAAATTAAGATTCCTCCGTAACTATCCATGCCTTTGTCTTGTAATACCACGAGTCCCGACGTTGGTGTAACTCCTTGTAGGAAAAGGAAGCTTGGGCCACTTGGTAGTCTCCTGATGTCTGAGCTGGGACTGAGCCATCGTGGGAGTGAGGGGATTGTGCTTCTGGTCCCTTGGCCTTTGAGATGGTCTCACACACTCTGTTGTCTCTGGGCTTGTATTCTAGGCATTTTCGGCTTGGGCATACAGGAACTTTAGCCACATCTAACACATATTTTAACCTGGTTACATGCATTTTAAAATAAATCATAAATCGAAGACTTAGCATGTTGAACGTAGGTCAAGATGTTGCTGTTTGCTAAGGCTACTTCTTTCTGGTCCGTCCTGGGGCTTTGGTTCTCTGCTGTAGATGCAGTGCAGGCTCAGGAGATTATTTACCAGGCTCTCCTGGAGAGAGATGTGAGCTTTGCTCACCCCTCAGCTTCCATTGTTAGGGTGCGGAGGGTCATCCGCTTTGACTGCTCACCAAGTTCTTAGAAATAATCCCCATTCCCGTAATCTTTTGCTTTCACAGTTTACAATAGTCAATCCACGGAACTTTGTGAATTACAAATGTCCTCGGCTGGGGGCTGGTTTCTTTAACAGGCAGCTGTATTTCCTTATCGGAAGAATGAGTTGACCTCTGTGTAAATTCAGCTCTTTTAGGACAGAAAGTTGTGTGATTCCAGCCTTCACATTGGGAGGGGAGCTCACGTGTGATCTCTCACTTCAAAGACTGCTCCCGAAGCACCCTCGTTTCTGTTATAAGAAATGGTACCATTCAGCGGCTGGCTCAGTTCGCCCGAGAGCACCTGGGCGCACATGCCCCGTGAACAGGAATGTCTCGGGGGAGAGGAGGCAGTGGCCTGGGGTTTCTCAGATGCGGGTTTCTCCCACGCACAGGATCACTGGGACTCTAGCAGGCATGCCCTGGCCACAGGGACTGAGCTTCTGCCCCAGAGCCTTCCCCAGATCTGTGGCAGCATCTGCTTGTGCTGAAATACTGCAGGCCTGTAGGGTGCCTGACGGCAGACAAAGTTCTTCTTTGCAGTCTGTCACTTTTGTGAGGAAAGGGAGAAAGGCGTGCTTAGACCCATTTTATGGATGCGAGAACTGAGGGACGGGTGGTCGGGCCGCTGAGTTGAGATGCACAGACAGTCCACTGCAATGACAAAGCCCAAGCCAGAAGCTTTCCCACGCTACACACTTGCTTCTCAAAATCATTAATAACATCTTAGGCTTGCTGCTTTGTGATTGAGAACTGAAGGTTGACATTTAGTTATGACTACAGCCATACATGTGCACACAAACATACACACAGAATTTATTTTTGTTTTCACACTTGTCCTGTGCAGTTTTCCTGTGACCCACATAGGAAGCTGGGCAGGGACCCGCCCTGCAGTGGCCAGCTCTGGTGCTGTGCCACGTCCCTGGTGGAAGCTGACCGTCCACTCCCCACAGTCAGCTAAAAGCATTTCGAACGTGCTCCCCCAGGGACCCGGGTCTGCCATTTATATTTTCACATCTGTAAATGGCTTATAAAGTTTGCACTATGGCATTTATAAAAAGTATCATATAAAATACAGCCTGTTGAAGATATATCCATATCTTTAGTACATATATATATATATTGAGATGGAGTTTTACTCTTGTTACCCATACTGGAGGGCAATGGCATGATCTTGGCTCACGGGAACCTCCACCTCCTGGGTTCAAGCGATTCTCCTGCCTCAGCCTCCTGAGTAGCTGGGATTATAGGCATGTGCAACCACGCCTGACTAGTTTTTGTATTTTTGGTAGAGACAGGGTTTCTACGTGTTGATCAGGCTGGTCTTGAACTCCCAACTTCAGGTGTTCCACCCCCTTCAGCCTCCCAAAGTACTACGATCACAGGCATGAGCCACTGCACCTGGCCTGAAGTTACATTTTTATTTTATGATAATGAGTAGGATAAATTTAAAATATAGGAAATACGATTTCAACATAGGAAATACAATTAAGCATAATATAATAAAACTTCTACAATAAGAATGTTTCAGAATGACTCCGGTCACACACACACACACACACACACGCACACGCGCACACACACGCACACATGCACACGCGCATGAACCAACAATAAACCACTCAGGTCTTGGTTCACGGAGTTTCTTGTGGAGGGAGGGTGAGCCAGAAGTGTTTGGTCTTTCCTTCTGTTCCCGGAGTGCACGGTCAGGGCCAGCTCAGCAGCAGGCGCCTCCCTGGACCCAGTGGAAGAGGCTACACCCTGCTGCAAATCTTTCTTCCCGCCTCCTTCTCCTCTCTCAGTAAGCCTGAGACCTGGATTATTAAGGGAGGGGCCCAGACAGTTGGCTTTGGGCTGAATCTTACTTATTTTAACTAAGTATTCTGACGCACTACGCAACCAAAACCAAAACGAAACGGCCAACCACATGGAGAACGTTTGGCGTTTAACTTTTTAAAGGGCTTGATGAAACATTCATGAAGTTCTCCAGGAGCATTTGAAAGGTACCTTAGGTCTGTCTGTTTCTGCCTCACCATCGTCATGGTTTTGATGGAGAAAATATTAAAATTCACTGAGTAAAAATTCAGACTTGCGTAATAAAAGGAGGCAAGAGATGGCAGGATCTGAGGCCAGGGTCAGATGCTCTGCTTCCCATGGAGAGATTCATTGTGTAAAAGAAAATGCAGGATGTGGGTTTTCCGGTCATTGGAGTGCACCGTCAATCTCCCTGTGCCTCAGTTTCCTTACCTGTGGAGTGGGACAGCACCGGTAGCAAGCACACACCTGCCACTCAATACCTGTTACTGTTGACAACAACCACGTACAAAATTCCCCATGAAATGAAACCTTTCTGTTTTTCATTTATATTTTATCATTCATCCCATGAAAATTAAATGAAACATCATGAATGTGGACCTGGCTGCCCAATCCACAGTCAATTAAGAAAATAATGAAAGTCTCATTTTAAAGCTTTCTAGCTACTCAGGAGGCTGGGCACGAAAATCGCTGGAACCAGGGAAGCAGAGGTCGCAGTGAGCCGAGATCGTGCCACTGCACTCCAGCCTGGGAGGCAGAGTAAGACTCCATCTCAAAAAATAAAACTAAAAACAGCTTTCTCAATCTTACCTTTCTCGTTCTTTGCTCGGGTCAAAATTTTTTTTTTACCTTTGCAGCCCCATACTTTGGCAAAATCAGCATACTGTTTGCTAAAGAGGGAGTGAGTTCTGTTGACATTTTATTTTATCTTTAATTTGCCATATTTACTGGCTTCTTGACCAAATTGATCTGGTTTGTCTTAAGCCATTTGTAAGGCAGTTTTCAAGGATGGTTGCTTCTTTGAATTTAGTGATAGGGAGCTCAAATCTTCCAGGGAATGAAGGTAAATTTCTGACTTCACAGAAGCTGGCTTCGTGGGGGTTTGGTTTTTTACTGCCACAAATTTGGTAACATTTTAAATTCAGAAGAAATTATGAGGAATATTTTTTAATGAAATATTTCTTAGCATTCCATTCTTTCATTTCGAAATTATGAAACATTTAATACAAAGATGGAAAACTACTGAGCTGCACTACCTGCTTTCACACAAAACTCATTTGCCATCAAATCAAATGTAAAATAATGCATCTTATACAAACTATTTCGAATTTTTTTAATACATTGATTTTTAAACTTCTGGATGACTTTTTACGTATAGCATTGCTGTCACACGTGAAAAGAAGAAAGAATTTATTTTCCTTATAATTTTAAGTACTGAAGTTTTAAAGTTATTTTAGGCCAGGCATGATGGCTCACACCTGTAATCCTAGCACTTTGGGAGGCTGAGGCAGGCAGATCACCTGAGATTGGGAGTTTGAGACCAGCCTAACCAATGTGGAGAAACCTCGTCTCTCTACTAAAAATACAGAATTAGCCAGGCGTGGTGGCATATGCCTGTAATCCCAACTACTTGGGAGGCTGAGGCAGGAGTGTTGCTTTAATCCGGGAGGCAGAGGTTGCAGTGAGCCAAGAGTGTGCTACTGCACTCCAGCCTGGGCAACAAGAGTGAAACCCTGTCTCAAAAAAAAAAAAAAAAAAGTTATTTTAAATGTACATACACACATATTACTAAGCTATAAATATATATTATTGCTTCACACACTCACATGTTTTGTTACTTTTTGGTCTAGCTTTCAAAGGTGGACACATTTCCTTTCATGAAACACACTACATTGTCTGAGCTCTCTTCATATTTCACATCTAATTAAATTGGCCTTTTCTAATTTGCGGGAATTCTGGGCTTGTCGGGGATGGCTCTGAGAAATGAGCTTTCTTGGGCTTCATGGGTCCCCACATCTGACTCTGGGCAGCAAGCAGGATGAGCAGCCAGTACCCTGTGACGGGACAGTCTAGCCAGAATGAGAGGTCATGTTGTCCTTTCATCGTAAATGTGAGGTTTTAATCTAGTAAACACTTCGCTGATTTGTAGCTCCCTGGAGCAAAATAAGTGAAATAGGAAATAAAGTAGATGCTCCCTTTGGGAAATGATTGGCAAGGATTTGAGATTTCCTGGTCATTTCAGGAAAGAGCCTCATTCTCTCCTGGGCCCTTTCCTGAGTGAAAGGCTTGGAAGGAGCTCGAGGACCATTGGGTGCACAGGGGTCTAGAAGCAGGTAAGCTCACAGCCACGTCTGCAGTTTCAGCCTGTCCCTGTGCTGTCTCTTACAAGAGATCTGTGGCCTTCTAGGAGTGAGGACTCAGGGAAATCACGCTGCTCTGTTCTATTCTATTCCATTCCATTCTATTCTTTTGTTGCATTTTTACAGAAAGAGTTTTGTTTCTGGTGCCAGTGAATTACATTTAATGATATTTTAAAAGTTGCTAGGTTCTACAGGTGATTACAGGTTTCTATTCATGAACGGGAGATGGAGACATCTCATCTACCTCCAAAGAGAAATTGAGAATATTCTAAGAATGTGAAGAGGTTGGGCATCCCGTACCTACCTGATGTTTTTAAGAAAAAGCTTTCTAATAATCAAAATAAAATGTGACTTGGTTGTGGAAACAAGAGCCTGAACTGTCCAGCAGACCTTCCAGGGATGACGAGGTTACCTGTCCTGTGCTGTCCCACACGGAGGTCTCAAGCTGCTGGAACCAGGCCGCTGTGGCTGAGGAAGTGCATTCTTGATTATATTTCGCCTTCATTAATTCCAATTTCAATGGGTGGATACACCAAGCAGGTATACACACTGGGCAGTGCCCATGAGAATGCTACACTTACTTTATGTTGTTCTTTGTGTGGTTTTTACTACACAAAGAGCAAGAGAAATTGTTCTAATTCTAATTAGAATTACATTCTAACACACCTGTAGGAATGTTTCATTTCTGAAACTGAAGAGTTCACGATATTTTTAAGCATCTGCCTTGTACTTTTAAGCCATCGCCACGTAGGTGAATGATATCTTGTTGATATATTGGTATCTTATTTTGTTTAATGCAGTTTCTAGACAGATTAAATGTGACATACATGTCAGCACTATCATTTTCGGAATAGAAAGCCTGCATGTCGCACAGTGGACTGAGTGCAGGCCTCACTCTTTGGGACGACCACTGAGGCAGCGCGCCTTAGAAGCTTGTGGAAAGACTCAGCTGTGTTCTTTTCAAAAGCCGTGCAACTTGATTACTTTCGAGCATGGACAGAAATTCAAATTTAGTTAATAAGGTGTTATCAAAGAGAGGTCTGTAGGCCACCTCCATCGGTGACTAAATAAACCTGGCGTAATTAACACATCCATTGCTAATAATTGGGGCTTTCAAGTTGTCAGACGCTGTCTCCACCTGTGTCTTCGGTATTTCTCTCCCAAGCTTGCTTCTGCGTTAATGAGCACTCCCTGCCGAGCGAAGCTTATTTCCATGGAGGGGACCCCAGCACCTCCCTTGTCGCAGTTAGTTTTCGTGTCTGAGTTAGGAAGATGTCGTTATCATGTATTTTTTTTTTTTTTTTTTTTTTTTTTTGGAATTTAGGAAACAAATGGGTGACATATTTTGGGCAATTTTTGGTCTCGGAGCCAGCTGAGCACAAGCAGAGTTCAGTGGAACTGCCCACAGCCGGGCGTGCCCGGAGCCCCTGCCTGTCCCATTGCTCGGCTCTCACCGTTCAGGTCACTCCCCTTTGACCACATGCTGACGGCGTTCATCATGCACCCTCACCGAACAAGGATAAAACATCCACTCGAGATGTAAAAGCAGCTGTTCCCGCAAATGCTTCCTCCTATAAAAAGGGAGAAAATAGCTCGTCAACTGAGCAAGGATGTTTTTAAATGACTTTTTGGATGTAAACCTAATATAAGCTCAAAAACTTGAGAAAGAAAAGAATTGGGAAAAAGAAAAAATATGTATAATCTCACCACTCTCACAGATATGTTTGCATTTTTGTGCGATCACAATGTGATTGAAACCTGCTTTCCCATTGAGCATATAAGTCGTATAATCTTATTTTTAATAACCGCATCATATTTTGGGGAAAATATGTTTTCCCATATTTTGAGGGCTCCAGCCCTCAGACCTCACCGCAGGCGTGCGAGTGAACAGAACTGAAATCCAAACTCGGCATCTTTGTTATGACATCATAACTACTGGGGATTCTTTAAATATTATTAAATAAATATGTGTTTAACACATGGACAGAGATAGGGCTCAACTTTCAAGGGTGGAGAAGCTCACCTGCCCGGTAACACTAGGAATAGAGTCCTGGGGTGGGAGCGAGCGGTGAGTTCATTCCTCCTTGCTGGACCTTGGAGCAAAGTAGGTGGAGGTTTAGGCATGGCACTGCTAGGTCAAGGAAGGATGGGAGTGAACGTCTTCTAGACGAGACTTCTTCCCTGGCCATGATCTGATTATCAAACAGGATCTGCCTCCCCTCAACACGGCCTGGACGTCCATCCAGAGTGAAGTCTGGGTGCCACCCGGCACCGTGCTTGGAAACAGAGACTGAACAGCAGTGAGGCCAGGAGGGAAACTGAGGCTCTCACCTTCTCCTGAGAGAACTGCTTTGATTTTACCTTGAACAGAAAGCATGGGACACATTCAGAGATGTGCGAAGTATTTCACCTCGAGGCTTGAAGACAGCGTAAGGAATCTGAAAGTGTGTATTTCAATATTCTCAAAACAACCATTGAAAACGTACCCTTATCTCTTTGTGCAAGGACCATGTGACGCCCTTCCCTCCTGGCCCTTTGAGAGGCAAGCACGCTCCCTCGAAAGCACCTTCCTTGGCCTCCTGGATTTTTGAAATCCAGCCTGTTCACCCAGACCCAACAGCAGCACAACGCTCGACTCATGGAGCGTCCAGTTTCCTGCCTCGGATGTGACCCTGACCTTGCCAGCCCCGCCCTGGTGGCCTCCCCTCCGGTGACCGCACCCACTCGGGCTCTGTACTCAGTCGGTGGGTCCCACCTGCACCTACGTTTAAGGGTTCAAGGAGCGAAGGAGCCTTGAGGGCAGGATGCCAGGCTTCCAGGTTTGGGCCTCTCCCGGACGGCGTCCCTCAGCCCCTGTTGCCCATTGTTTAAGATCCAGGCCTTTGAGTTAAAAAGCTAATGAACAAGTGAGAATATTCCTATCTGACAACACAGCCCTGTGAGGCATGCAAGGATTCTGGAGGGAGGATCACGGATGGGCCAGCAGACGGGCTGCCACATGACCCCGGAGAGGAGGCTGCCTGGCCCCGCTCCGGCCCCTTCCTGGTGAGGGAGGGGCTGGCTGGATTGTCAGAAGTTCACGCGAGCCTGAAAATCTCCTCGCTCCAGGTGGAAATGGGGCAAGGAGGAGGGCTGAGGTCAGCATGTCACCTTTCCACGAGGAGGACGCAGCGGGACTGGCTGCTGGAGTCGCCCGCAAGTGGGAGCAGGTTGCAGCGTCACAGGGAGGTGACATGTGGCAGCAAGAAGAAAGAGCTGGCTTGACCCTGGCTCTGCTGCCCAGCGCCCCGCACCATCATCACCTGCAGTGGGGCCTCGGACGGGGGAGCAGGTGAGGGAGGAAGCACATCCAGCCCAGCTACTGGACCAGACGTCGGTGGAAGCCATGTCGTCGCCCATCAGGAGCACCTGGCTGTCCCCTCCTGCCTTGTGCCCGAGTGGCCCGTACACAGCTGCGCACCAGAGCAGGGGAGAGGGGCCCAGGGTGCAGCAGAGAGATGGGTCTATTCAGTACTAAAGGAAGCCAGCAGAGTTTGAAAATCTTAACCAACCCAAAAACACTCAATAAAATAAGGAAGACGCAGCACTTACCCCACGTTACGTTAGCTCGTTTTCGCAAAGCCCATGACCTACTGTGCCCACTTCACAGACGGGGAACCTGGGGCTTCCTGTCGAGAAACGACTTGGATCTTTCCGTGTAAACTCATACACACTTCCCACATTTAAAACTCATCTTGGAACACAAAAGTGTTTCTTGTTTTCCATACCTAGGTTGCCTGTGGAGGGAAAGGAGAAAAACACTGGGTCATTGAGAACACGAGTGTTCACCCGGGGACGGCACGCAGGCTCCCCTGCATCCACGTCCCATCTGGCCGGCCTCTCCTCGACCCCTCGCCATCCCTTCCCTGATGTAGATTCCCTGTCGCTTTCTCCTCGCCTGTCCCATAGAGTCCAGAGTCTTTGGCCATCCCTCTCCACCCCTCTCCATCCGGGTGGTGTTTATTAGGCTGAAGACACTGAGCCGTCAGAACGCGTCAGGTGCTGAATTTTAGGCCACGTGGCTTGGCGTGTATTCTGCTCTCCAGAACTCGTCAGCTCTCAGGAAGTCAGGGTCTATTTGTCGACGTTTCTATTCTTATTCCTTGTTTTAAGTTACATATGTCGTGCTTCCTGCCGAAGCTCACAGGTCAGGGTCAGAGCTCTCTGAGAACTCCCCAGAAAGCCAGCACCCTGAGTCGGGGTTTGGGGCTTTCTGAGCACCCAGGATGGTCCCTGACGCCTGCCAGACACTGAACAAAGCATCAGTGGATTTAAATAAACCAAACATCTCAGTCATTCTTATTAATGCTGACATTTCAGGGGGATATCTGGATGGCTGACGATGCCATGTGCCTGAGCTTGGGTTCAGTCAGCTCTTACTGTCAGAATAACGTGGCCATGACTGGTGACCTTCCCCATGCACAGCCTCGGAGGCACTGGCATCTCTCTAAGAAGTCCTCATGTTTTTCTCAAATCATGACAAGAGTTTTCGTCATGGAAAGTGTCTGCCTTCAGCTTTTAATTCCCCGGGGATATCAAATGGAGTAAGTTTTTAGGTAAAAGAAAAATAGTTTAACATTTGTTTTTCGTTTTGTTGTATTTGAGATACATTATTTTCTTTTTTATTTTTGAGGTGGAGTCTCACACTGTTGCTTGGGCTGGAGTGCAGTGGCACCATCTCGGCTCACTGTAACCTCCGCCTCCCAGATTCATGCGATTCTCCTTCCTCAGCCTCCCGAGTAGCTGGGATTACAGGCACACACCACCACACCTGGCTAGTTTTTTGTATTTTTAGTAGAGGCGGGGTTTCACCGTGTTGGCCAGACTGGTCTCGAACTCCTAACCTGATCTACTCACCTCGGCCTCCCAGAGTTCTGGGATTACAGGTGTGTGCCACTCTGCCCACCTCTTTTCTCTAAAAAGGTATATATTTTAAAATTGCATGAATAAAGAATCCTCAAAAGCCTGGAAACATTTGAAAACCTAGGAGTGTTTCAGAGTGTGCTGTGAGGCCACAACCCTGGAGCGCAGACCCTCTCTCCACCCGTCTGCAGCACCTGGGATTTCGATGGCCTCTCCACAAAGGCCAAGGCAGGAGGCAGGGGTAGTGGTTCTAAGCACAGCCTTATAAGCCAGGCTGCTGGCTGCACTCCCTGGCATGACCAGCGAAGGCTGCGTGATCCTCAGCAAGTTGCTTAACAACTCTCTGTTTCCCCATCTACACAGTGAGGATCATGTGGCCCCTACTTGCGAGGTCATGATTGTAAAAATTAAATGGGTTCATGTTTATAAAGTGCTTAGAGTAGTACCTGGTGCCCAGAATAAGCTGTATAAGCATTTATTACAGAAAAGAATTAAATCCCAGAAATAGATGGGCAGGAACCAGCTGGTGAATGGCCTGAAGTTCTGGGACTCTGTGGAGGAGGAAGGGCATGCCAGAAAAAAAAATAATAATAATTAATGAACTAAAATGTATCCACTTCTGGCAAGGAATGAAATAAAACTTCTTATACTTGAAATTCCAACAACCAAGATCAAAATATTTCCAACATAAAAGAATTCCGTTTTTCTAATATGTCTTTTCCTTATTCTGATATGGTACAATTTAAAAATACTCAGACTTACAGATCAGGTTGAAAATCATCAAATAAAAATGTCCATCAGCCTCCAAGCCCACCACCGATCTAGGCCACACCCGCTGCCTTCCCTCTGTCCTCACCGCATTCCAAATTGTAAACCATTTTCCTAGTGGGCATGTTTTGTTCATCTCATTCTCTGTCATTTCTTTATTTTTCAAACTGCCTTACATTCTGGGTTCAGTTCTACCTTTCTTTGGATGGCATGTGTGTGAAGCTGAGAACATGGTGGAAAGAGGGGCGCTTTTCATGTCCTGGTAGATAATTGTGGGTCGGAACACGCCGCTCCAAGACAATGATGGAGACGTCGGGAAAGCTCCTCCCTGTGTTTCCCATTCATGTAGATTCCGAGCCAGACCAGAGCCCAGGCTTCCTCGGGCAGTCTGTCATACCAAAGATTAGCCTTCCGCTTCCCCAGTTGTGCGTTAGCTGCACCTTCACCACCCTGCACCAGCATCACCTTGATCCATTATCAGTACCGTACGGTGTGTGGTGGGTGCTCCGTCGTCTCTACCAATAATGCAACTCGTACAGTGCACCTCCTCCAGAATCTGGGTGGCGCTTCTGAATTTCATGTCTCAGCAATGACCTGTTTCAGCTTCGCCTTGGATGGTCACCTCTTACTATCAGTGCTAACAATTTTGCTTTAAATCTAGAGCTCTCTTATCCAGACTAATAGCATCTTATACTTGCAAGCTCTTCAGTTCTTTCAGAATGTTGGGTTATTTGACCCACAGGAGCATGTTTTCAACAAATCCTCACTGTGCCAGGCCCTGAAGAGGCTGAGGGCTAAGGCAGCCTGGGAACGGGGGTGCTGCTGGGCCCCGCATCTCCCCTGTGGGATGAGGGAAGGGACACAGAGACCCTTGATCCAGACCCTTCATCCCTCTAGCCACCCGGGCTTCTGCATGCCAATTAAACTTTCTGAGCTTCAGTTTTCTTATCTAGAAAAAGCAACAATACTCTCTGCCCTCCAGCTTCACTGGACTCACATGAGGTCCCACAGGGGCAGGCTTTGCCCAGCTCTCTGCAGAGGCCTGTGGCTGCAGAGCATGGATGGCCATCCTGGTTCTCCAGGTCAGGGAACTGAGGAGCAGAGACAGGAGGGGCCCTCCCGGAATTCCCCGGCAGCATGGGCTTCCAGCCAGATCTGGAAAAGAGTCTTCCCAGAGTCCCCTCCACCAGTGAGATTTCCATAGCTTTAAGAGTTAAATTAGATGCCTAAGATTGGAGGTTTTAATTTAGACATTTAAGTCACTTGATTTTCAGTCCATCAGAATCATGACTTTTCTGTGTTAGCGACTCTGGAAACCAGGAAGGGCCGTGGATGAGACAGGCTCTCAGGCCCAGCGGCTCCACCTGCATTTCCCTTCCCTTTCCTCTCCCTCTGTGGGGACTTAGAGATGCGTTTACAATTGTTCCTGTATCCCATACAGCAACACGTAGCCCCAGCCCAGGGCAGGGTGGGTAAGTCAGGAGATGGGTGAGAAACGGACCATCCAAATGCCGGGCAGCAGCCCGCGGGGCAGGCCTCGCTCCCTACAGCTGCTTCCACACACCGATGGCCTTCGGCAGTAACTTTCAGAAATGAACATTGTATCTTCATTAAAATTGCAAAGCTGCATTTCACAGAGGCATGATTTCAACCCGGTCTTCCATAACTGGAGTAGCAAATGCTATGGACTGACATTTTCGGCGAAAACATAGACCACGTACACTGTGCCTTTTGGAGTTCTACCTAGAACAGCCTGATTCAGAGCTCACGATGGGCTTGCCGGGCCAGCTCTTCCCTACAGGAGAGGAAAATCCGCCTCCTCTTTCTTTCCAAATGAGGTCTTTGGCCCAAAAACACCAACTGGAAAGAGACGCCTGGCCAGTGAGGCAAGACTGGGCCACTTCCACAAGCTCCTGGTGCCAGCAGACCCGCCCTCGGCGGCCACCTCCACCCTGTCCTGTCCTGCTGTACATTTGAGAAGCTTCTGGGCTGCTGCTCTCTGGGGCAGAGTCATTCATGATCTTTCCGAAGCCAGGCAGAACAGGGAGGGAGCTGAGGAGGGAGAATGTCAGGGAAAGGCCCGTCCCCAGCACCAAGAGGGCCGGCCGTCCTGGACTGTGGCTTCACGTCAGCACACGGGACGGAGAGCTTGATGACTTCCCAGATCCGTGCAGCCTGCGTGCACGTCGGATTTCTGCCAAAGCAAAAAGCTTTCTCTGCACCGTGAAATGATTTCAACAAATAGTTTCAATGAAGAAATTCTCACTACTAGAGTCAGCGTCTTCGTGACCCACCATCAGAACCGACATCGTGCACAGGTAGAGAATAATAACGAGTTTGACTCGTTGGCTCTGAAAACCTGTCTTGACAGCTCATCAACCTTGCAAATGATCAATTGTTCAACGGAAGGGATGAAGGCTGTTTGTTTTTCATGTAGTTTGAATCTAAAGCACTTACTAGGTGAGTAGCTTGTTTCCTGGGATGGAAATGGAGGTCCATGTGATGTGGTGCGCAGACTCCGGCCGCAGGTCCACACAGCCTGGGGTGCTCCTGGCTTGCCGCTTGCTGGGAGGCCTGTGCTCAGTACTTAGTCTTCTTCCAACCTCAGCCGTTTTCTCTCTGAAACTGGGGTAATGATAATAATCATCTTCCAAGCCTCAGATGAGGACTAACTTAGATGCCTTAGCCTTTAAGTGCCTGATGTTGTGTCTGGCCAGCTGTAGGTAATCGCTGTCTCCAACAGACCAGAACAGAGAGAAAGGGCAGAGTGAGGCACTGCCTGCCTCATCACCATTTGTTCCATCTTAGAACAAAACGCCTTTCCCCGAAACGAGGGTGTTCTCATCATCTCTGAGCCTGTGGAGCGTGTAGGGCGTGGAGTCCTATCTCTGTTGCACCAACCTCAAGCAGGCCCACACACAGGCTCATGCAGCGCCATGCGCAGACACCACAGCACCGGAGAACAAGCCTCCAAGGAGTGCAGCTGGCTGCTGGGGAGTGCCAGGTCTCAGGAGACCCCAACCCAGAGCCCTTCTCAACCGGCTGGGAGTGCCAGGTCTCAGGAGACCCCAACTCAGAGCCCTTCCCTACCTGCTGGGAGTGCCAGGTCTCAGGAGACCCCAACTCAGCATGCTTCCCAACGGGCTGAGAGTGCCAGGTCTCAGGACACCCCAACTCAGTGCCCTTCCCAACTGGCTGGGAGTGCCAGGTCTCAGGAGACCCCAACTCAGCATGTTTCCCAACCGGCTGGGAGTGCCAGGTCTCAGGAGACCCCAACTCAGCGCCCTTCCCAACCGGCTGGGAGTGCCAGGGCTCAGGAGACCCCAACTCAGCGCCCTTCCCAACCGGCTGCACCATCGGCACTGAACCAGTTTCTAAGACGACACCTGCGGAGCACTCTGACAACACAACTCGATGCCAGGCTGTGCATCTTGTCTCTGGAGAAGGTACAATGGCACGTGGGAAAGAGGAGTGCAGCTAACATGAGATTCTGATGTCTATTCTGACTGCATGTGGGTGGGTGAGGCACAGACCGGCCCCTGGTGGCCAGCGGGCAGCCTGGCTGAGGCTCTAGCTCAGCGACAGCTGGTGTGTGTTCCCAAGGCTCCTGGGCTGCACATCCTTCTCCTGGCTGAGGGCTGGTTAAGCTGAACCCAAATCCTTGCTGAGAGGCCCTCCCCCACCCCAGGAGCCCACCCCTGTGGCCCTCACACCATAGGTCATCTTCCCTCCCTCCTCAGTGCCTGGCAGCGCCACTGCAGCCAAGGAGCTGATCCTGGCACTCAGGTTTCCTGCACAGGATAGAACCAGCCTGCACCACAGGGAGGAGGAGGGAGGAGGAAGGCGGAGGGAGCCTAGCAACCACGTCTCCATAGCAACACTCGCCTGCATCCCCCCCCCCCCCCGCCTCTCCGCCCCAGGGCAGGCCCCTGAGTGCCAGAGAAGAGGGGGCACAGAGAAGGCAGCCGAGGAAGGGGCCCCCTTCCCTTCCTAAGTCTTCAAAGAGCCTTCCCCCCAGCTGGTGACGCCTGCCCTGCCTCCGGGCGGGGAGGGTGGGGCTCTGGAGACCTGCTCCTTGCCAGCACTGATAAGACAGGAAGATTAAAAATGCCTGCAAGCCTCTCATCCTCTCAGATCCTTCCCAGTTACCAAGGGTTTCTTCCTTCCTTCCTCTTCTAGAAAATCATTCCTGTTCGTTCTTTAGAGCTTACGTAACAGATCGTTTCTTAAAGGAGATTCTTTGCCTAAGAAACACAGTTTTGCTATTATGCAAGTGCGGTTTCTATTAAAATACACTCGGAAACAGACATGTTTAAATGATTTTCTTAAAAATTAGAGCCAAGGCCAGGGACAGTGGCTCACGCCTGTAATCTCAGCACTTTGGGAGGCCAAGGTGGGCGGATCACCTGAGGTCAGGAGTTTGAGACCAGCCTGGCCAGCATGGTAAATCCCATCTCTACTAAAAATATAAAAATTAGCCAGGTGTGGTGGCACACGCCTGTAGTCCCACCTACTTGGGAAGCTGAGGCAGGAGAATCTCTTGAATCCTGGAGGCGGAGGTTGCAGTGAGCCGAGATTGCACCACTGCACTCCAGCCTGGTGACAGAGCAAGACTCCATCTCAAAAAAAAAAAAAGAAAAAGAAAAAGAAAAAACAGAGCCGAAGTTGCTTCCCATTGAAGATGTAGAAAATATAGACATTTCTAATATTTAAATTTGCCACAGGCAGCAGCCCCTGCCCCTCCCTGCCACAAAATGTGCTTTTACTTGGAACAGTACTGGGGACAGAAATGACTGGAGAATCGCTCATGGAATGAAGCTGCTGTGTTAACAATGGCCCTCATCTGCGTATTTGCATTAATGAGCGCATCTATATTTAATCACCAGACTCTCATTGCGTCCAGACTGCCGTGAGTGGGAGTCGCAGACAGAGCCGTATGCACCCTCCGTCCTCTCTGGAGGAGAGCCAGGGAATGTCCCGAGGTCCCCCCGCCCCCGAAAACCCGTGGCTGTGGCTGCCAGGGCTGCTCTTGGCATGTGCCATTCACTGACTTTGACGTCCTCCTAATCCTCCCTCCGACAGATGAGCTTCCTCTCCCAGCCAGAGGCAAGAAACACCCTTGAGACTGAAGATGCGGACTTTGCACTCCAGTGGGTGACGAGTAGTGCAGGAAAGCCTGCCAGGCGTCTGAACCCAACCTCCAGGGACGAGGCGTGGGATAGGCAGGGGGAAACACCAGCATGGGGCACGGGTGAGAGCCGAGACAGTGGGGCATCTGTAGGATGCTCGTAGCCTGAGTGCTGTGTGCCACCTCTCGGTTCCACTGCCCAGCAAGGCCCACCTCCATCCACACCTTCGCCCACGGCCCGTGGAGGCGCGTCACCCCACACCCTCTCTCCTCTCGGTGACTTCCCGGCATAAAGCTGCTTCCCGTGTGTGCTGCTCGGCTCTGTGCCTGCTGTGAGCAAGACGCTGTCTCTCTCCCTCCCTCTCTCTCCCAACCCACTTCTCTCTCCCATCCTTCTCTGTCTGCCTGCTTCACTCTCTCCCTCTCTCTCTGCCCTTCTCCCTTCCTCTCTCCCTCTCTTCTCCACCCTCTCTCTTTCTCTGTCTCTCTCTCCCTCCCTCCCTCTCTCACTCCTTCTCTCCCCCTGTCCTCCCTCTGTCTGCTCCCTCCCCCTCCCTCTCTCTCTCTGCCTCTCTCTCCCCACCTCCCTCTGTCTGCCTCTCTCCCTCTGCCACCTCTCTCTCTCTTCCCCCCACCCCCTGCTGCCTCTCTTTCTCTCCGTCTGCCTCTGTCTCTCGTCTTTGTGAGGCCATCATCATCTGCACCTGTGGAAAGCTGTGGGCGGCAGGTACCGGGGCTGGAGGCGTCATCCTTTGTCCACTCACAACACCCACTGTCTTGACTCTCCCTAGCTCTCACCTCTGTTGTGAGTGATCTTCCTTATTTATAAAAAAGATCTCTTTGGCAGTGGTCCCACCTCGGCTTGACCAGCCTGCTTCCACCTGGGCCATCCTTCTCCCCGCAAGGCACCTCCGGGGCGTCTCTGGATGGGGACACGTACTCCTTACTCCAAGCTGCTCCATTGCACACAGCTGCCTTCACACCTTCCAGTCCGCACCTGCTGCAGGGTCCTCGTTCTGGCAGACGGCCCTTAGACACTGGAGCTCAGAGGCTGAACCCAGTGCCTCGGAGGTGGGACAGCCTGCGTTCAAAGCCTACTCCTCGCCTTGGTCAAAATTCCAAAGGCCCGGGTCTGTTTCATCTGAAACAGGGATGGCGGCCATCACCTCTTGCTCGGGGGACTGATGGGAAGAGCGAGTGAGCAGGCAGGGTGTGGGGAGATGTTTGTACACACACAGCTCTCCTGGCTCTTCCCACGGGTTGTGGAGCCTACCACGCGCCATGTACAGAGCAGCTTCCAAGCGCCGGCTCTCGTTACCCACCCCTGCAGCGCTCAGTGGTCTTGCAAACCCCGTGAAAGTCCACCCGTCCCCATGTGGTCACCTGCGCCACCATGCTGAAGAAGGCCACCAGCCTCCAGGGGACCTGGGACCTCTGTAACCTGGCCTGGCTGCTTATTAAAAAAAGGAGGAGAGGTAAAATTCTCTGTGCTGTATTTAGGTCTTTAGTCCTAACAAGGATGCTAACGATGCAGGCGGCATTATGTTTCCTGTTTTACAGATGCAAAAACTGAGGTTCCGAAAGCTTCAGGGGCTTGTTCTGAAGGCAGCTGCCTTGCAAGGGAATGGCAGACCCTCGGGGCAAACCCTGTCCGGCTCAGTGACTGCGGACCCCGAGCTCTTTGGCCACACCCCTGAGTGTCCCGGCCTCGAAGTGCACAGGAACCCTGCAGGGCAGCAGGAGCTGGGCTGCTGGCCGGGTGTGCATGCAGCTGGCTGAGTGGGCTTCCCTCAGCCCCACCAGCCCCTCTCACCTCCAGGGCAGGTCCCACCTTTGCCTGCACCTTCCTCAAAGCAGGCGCTGAGTCCTCCAGCCCCCAGCACAGGTCTCCACACAGACACCCAGGGAGCCCATAGCCCAGGGCATTTGCAGTAGCCTGGCAGGTTAGCACGCAGACACAGGCAGGTGCCCTTTCCTGCTGCCTCCCACAAGCGCCCCTGGTGGGGACAGTACCCCGGGGCCAGTGGAACAGCAGCTGCTGGCGGAAGCCTGGTGACAGGAGCAGCAGTCCTGTAGACAGAGTGGAAGCTCAGCAGTGAGGCACGGCTAAGCCCGGCTGAGCACCAGCTCCCAGCTGAGGGCGGGAAAGACCCTCGGAGCGGGCCAGCCCCGCCTGCCGCAGCCCCTGTCCTTCCCCAGCCCGGCCAGCCTGGTGTGTGGCTGGCTCCTCAGAACCTGCAGAGCACGAAGGCCGCCCATAAGTGGCTGCTGTGGGGAATTCAAGCAGGAGCCACGGACCTCCCATGCCTCCCTGGGAGCCGCTGAGGGCCACCTTCAGTGTGCCGCCCATCAGGGCTCAGCCCTGCCCTCCCAGACCCTGAGTAAAGGAGATGCCTGAACACAGAGACAGCTCTGTGCAGGAGCAAAGCAGGAGCACAGCCTGGGGACAGCGACTGGAGGAGGACAGGGCCAGGTCTCCCCAGGGGAGGGTCCAGGAAACCTTCTGCAGGCCCCGCCGTGAATAGGAGGCCATGGGGCAGACAGGGCCGGGGCTGAAGCTGGGAAGGCCGGAGCTGGCAGGGAGGGAGCGGAAAGACTGTGGAGGGCCTGCTGCGGCGTGGACGCGCCATGGCCAGGAAGCCTCCTGGGAGTCGCTGAAAAGGCATCTTTATTTCCCAGAGGGAAGACCTGGCCCCCAGCCCCTCGCCGCCCCCCGCCATCCCCCCACCGCCCCCCGGGCCGTGTTAGGCTGTGGAGAAAACCTGCAGCTGCAGCCCTGGGGCTCTGAAGTCCAGGGCCAGGTGCCCATCCGGCCACCGTGTGACGCCCCGCACGTCTCAGCTGTCCCAGAGCAGCCGGAGGGTCACAGCCTCTTCTGGAAAGGGAGTCCCCAGACGTTCATGAATCTCAGAACACGGCCTCCTTCTGCCTCACGGCGTTTTGACTTCCAGCTCACTTTTTGCTTCCCTTGAGTCTTCTCTGAGCTAAACATCCCTCCAAGTACCCCCAAATGCCCCCCACTTTTTGTTTGTGTCTCTCAAGTGGCTTGGTTCGAGTCCTTCCGCCGTGGCTGCCTCCGTGGGAACACAGTCGGCTCATGCCGTCCCCATCCTTCCGGGAGTCTGCGGGCCCGAGCGGGGCAGTCCTGGGCTAGCGGCTGTCGTGCAGCGACTGCACCGCGTGAAAGGAAGTCTGTGGGAAGGGAGGTGGGAACCCCACACACGTCTGAGCTCGGTCTTCTCGCCCTTGGGCGCACCGCGTTGCCTCGCTGTTTTGTTCCGTGGGCACATCTCTGCTGCGTTCATCCAGCCCAGCTCCCCTGACTTGCTGCTGAAACACGTTCCAGCCGGCAGCGAACCTGTGCACCTCCGGCAGGTGGCCGGCATGGTCTGGGCTTGCCGGTGGCACCCTCCCTTGTAGTCCCAAAGGCCACGGGATCCGTGAAAACAGCACACTCACACTCGGCTGTCCTAAGCTGGTGATCTTTGGTTAAGGCTGGTGATCTTTGGATAGCCAAGTCCAGAGTCTTAAGGAAGCAGGCCTTGCTTTTCTCTCCAGGAGGCAGAGCAGGGAGGGATCGAGCCCCAAAGCTAGCACCGTCCCCATGGGGCGCCCAGCATCTCACATCTGGACACGTTACCATTCCTAGAGCAGACCCCGTGTCCATCTGGGCCTGCCCGCCATGCCTGGCCTCTGTGAGTCTCCTGTGGACAGTCTCCAGGGTCTGAGGTGTCTCGTGAGGCACCTGCAGCAGCTTCTCCTCCCGTCTTGCCTCTCACCTCTCTCCTTCTTGATTCCCCCTCCCCTGGCCATTCGGCCAATTCTCATCTTTCCCCTGGGAACACACCTCCTTGATTCCAGAGCCAGAACATGCGACGGCCACATCCCTGCCACGTTTGCTGCAGGTGCGCCCACCTCTCTCTCTGCCCTCCTTGGCTCTCTTCGTAACCAGAGGGAAGACATGAGAACCAGAGGACAGTGTCATTTTTAGCAACCGCGTATGGATGGCTGCTTCCTGACACAGAAGTCTAGATAAGTTTTCTTTTCTTTTCTAGAATCTTCTTCAATCTTCTCAGTTTTATACCACCTGGAAAGTTCGTGTGAACTGCTCAATAAAAAGCACAAAGAGAGGAAGGAATGAGCCCTTGAGCTTTAAAGCAAATGAACCCGCCCCATAGATCACACCACAGATTCCAGATTTGGGATGGGGGGGCACATTATTGATAATGAGGGTTCACGTAAGAGGAGTTTAGTCCAGTAAAACCCACCAGAAGGTAAGAGACATTTCCTGTCATCTCAGCTTTGTTGCTCCTTGTTGACCTTAAAGGTACTTAACTCTCTCGATCTCTTTCCTTGCCTGCAAATTAAAGATTTTTGGGGGCCAGGCGCTGTGGCTCACGCCTGTAATCCTAGCACTTTGGGAGGCCGAGGTGGGTGGACCACCTGAGGTCAGGTGTTCAACACCAGCCTGGCCATCATGGTGAAACCCCATCTTTAAAAAAAAAAAAAAAAAAAAAAAAAAAGATATTTTTGATTATCTATTTTTTAAAACCTCTTGAAAAATTAAATCTGTGAAATAATTTATAAATTTGACAAATAAGGTTTGAAATGAGTGAAAAGACAGATTCCATGGTAGAAAGGAAAAATATGTTCTTTTTTTTAAAAAATAAGAGGCTGAAAGAAGAGAAAATAAACTAAAAACAGTTTTTAAATCATACTTATCAACAAGAAGATGGGGCATGAGGCAGAATTTGGGAGGAAGAAAGAGAAAATATCAAGTGACCCCGAGCATGAAAAACCTCAGCGAATTCCAGGATTACAGGGGCTGCGGCTGCAGCACAGTCTTTAACACCCCCAGCCCCCGATTACAATAAAAACTATTTTATTGTAGGGCTGCAAAAATGACAGGTCCACAACCAAACAAACAAGAAAAAAATAGCACAAAAATAATAGGAATGGGTTAAGGTTAGGGTCAACATTTCAGCTAAAGAGAAAGAACACGTGCACCTCCCCGTCCCCAACCCCGTCTAGGCAGCTCTGGAAGTCTCCCCGTCTTCAGTCCTGGAAGACCTGCCTTTCCTAAGGCAGCTGAAGTCTACCAGCTTCTGGAAACTGAGCTGCTTTTAAATTCTCTGAACCTCCTCAAGTAACTGAAAAGGAGTCTAAACCCTCCCGCAGGGAGGTAGGCAGTGACCGTCCCCTGTAAGGGCCAGCAGTGGAGAAGTGGCTGCGCTCAGGACCCTCCAGGCCCACACCCAAGTCTGTCTCTGACCCCACAGAATGGGTCTCTCAGTTCTTCAGGGCCTCAGTGGCCTCAGATTTGAAAAACAATGCCTGATCTGCGTGGGGTTGTTGGCCACTGTTGCTGCTTCCCTCTGTGCCCTCTGGGGCCGGGGTGAGCCTGTGTGCGCGTGTGTGTGTCTGCGGGGAGCCGCGGTGGTGCTGAGCGTGGTCGCCGTGGTGGGGGTCGACCATCCGTCTCTGTCTCCCAGGCGATCCAATGGGTTCTTGGTGTTGGAAAATTGGTGTCATCGAGGCAGCAGGCCTTGCAAAGAACCCCTCCCAGCCCCCAACCATTACCCCTCCAGGATAAGTGACTCCTCATTCCACGTGGGGTTTCTTACCCTAAGGGACAAACAGTCCTTGCTTCTGAGAATGAGAAGGACAAAGGACCATTTGTGAGGCACCTCCAGACCCTCTAATAATGGCTGTGCTGAGAGTCAGGGAGAGATCCTCAGCCTTACACATCTCAATCCGGATCCCACCGCCAGAAAGGAGTTCCCTGCAGCAACCTGCCTATAATGTATTTTAAAACATGTTTGTACTACATATAAACGGTATTAGCTGCCTTAGAGCTCAATGTAGCCGACTCAAGGTGAGTACCTCTCTTGCGACCCCAGGCCCCAGCGTCCCAGCCCTGAGCGAGGTCCCTTTGCATGTGGAACCGGGGCCCCCGCCTGCACCCTGAGCGCGTGGTTGAATGCATCAGGCCCTGGATGAAGCTCGCGCTTCCACGGAGGGCGAGAGGCTGGGGTGGTGTTTCTGTGGCCTTGCGTCAGCTGCACCAGTCACCTTTCGTATTTTTTTCTTGCATGGGTCCTCCGAGTCCAACCCCAATACCGGCTCCGGCTGCCCCAGCCTCTTGCTGAGCCGCTCCACTGCTGCTGGACGTGCATGTGCTCTGGCAGCAGTTCCCATGGACACACCCCGTTAAGTGAATGGGACATCAGGATGTGCTAGGTACGTTCGCCGCACTGGACAGGAGCCGATCGCGGGACGTGCCTGGGCGCCTGGAGGCCCTGCCGCAGTTCACAGTGTTGGCAACAGGGGCAGCACGATCAACACTAAGGGACAAGCGGAGCTTCCTAGGCTGCATGGTCGGGAAACACACACAGTGCATGCAGCATGGGCGGCGAAGCTGCCGTGGTGGCCCTGGGTGCTCCCTGAACAGCCCAACCGCAGCGCAGAGTCCCCAGAACACAAGCCCGGGAGCCGGGAGCGGGACCAGACCATCAGCAGTGCTGCCCGGGTCTGCCTTCCCACAGCCCCTCTCATCCAGTGCACCGTCCCCAACGCTGGGGTGGCATGCGAGTGTCCTCCAGGACATCGGGGCACCAGGGCCGGGGGCAGGGCGGCTGGATGGGACTGGCGCAGGTGAGAGGCTGACCCGGTGCTAATGCAGGCCCTGGAGCCGTAAGTCACGGTGTAAATCCACTGGCCAGTATTCCTGCTGATGCTGGTACCATCTGCATGTCATCCAGATGAACTCTAGAGTAGGGGTATGTTCTGGTTAGCACAGGTACTGGGCATCATGGAAGCGGTAATGCTTCTTCACCCTCCAAATTGCTATTTTGCCTGCCATGAGCTCACGGTTCTTGGGCACTCTCAGCCACAAGCTTCTGAGTCTCACTTGCACGATGATCCTTGCACGTTCTCAGCGACCTGGGGCTAGCCCGTTCCAAAATCTTATCTGAATAAGCAAAAAGAAATTTTTTAAAAAGTAGGATAAGGGTGCTTTTAAAATTCCTTTCCATTTATTTGTTGTTGTTATTTTTGAGTGTGATTTAAAAAGAAAAGTGCTGGGAACCAAAAGAGAAAAAGGTGTTTCGTGTTTACAGGTGACATAATCAGAAAGCAAGCTTTCCACCTAAATGCCGCTAATATAGACAAGTCTACTTCACATTTTGAAATGTGTAGGTTTTCCTAACCCTGCAATATCCTAGACACCACGTTGTAAAAACCCCTCACCTGAATTTCAGGAAACCAAGCAGAATGGGAGACCCTCTAAGAATCTTCGGGACAAAGCCTCCCGGGAGACCCAGAGTGACGGAAGCTTAGTGGGAAGGTCGCCTACCCCAGGGTGTCAGGGTGTGTGCACAGCACTCTTGTATTAGCTGGTATTTCTACGTAGCAGGAACGCCTGCCTCACCCTTTAATGAGAAGCCTTGGGAAATGAAGGAAAGGGACTTTGGAGAGGGTGCAGAGCAGGGAGGCTGAGGTGCCTGTGGGGGAGGCAGCAGAGACTGCACCCCAGAGGGTGGCTTGGAAAATATCGAAGCCCCATGCAGGCTCCTGCACCGCTGTATTAGCGTGGGAGAAAGCGCAAAATCAGTGAGTGTCTTACAGATTGAAAAGTGATTTACAGGAGTTGCCTTCCCTTGAGTTTTAGGTAATCTCTTTAAGAAACTGGCCAGAGGTGATATAGGACTGTTGTTTGCCAGCATCCCCAGGGGATTGGTCCCAGGACCCACTAAGGATACCAAATCCTTGATATGAGCAGGAGTCTTCACATACAGCCTGCATAATCCTCTCATGTATTTTAACTTTCTCTGGATTACATATAATTTTTAATTCAAAGTAAATGATGTTTATGGAGTTGTTATAGTGTATTTTTAAAATTTGTATTATTTTTATTATTGTTTTTGTCATTCTTCTCTGAATAATTTTGATCTTCCGTTGGCTGAGTCTGAGGATGTGGAGCAGTTGGATACAGAGGAGCAATCACCAGCTGCTTGCCCATAAGTAGCCTGGTCTCTTTCTGTTTGGAAAGAAAGTTGCAGCAGTGCAGCCTAAGAATAAGTATTGAGCCTTTTCTTTCCATTTGAAATATTTTTATTTTGCCTTTCTCTACATTTGTTTATTGTTTCCCACTTATATGACAAGAAGAATCAAAATTAAAATATTTAGGCTGGGCACGGTGGCTCCCACTTGTAATCCCAGCACTTTAGGCATCCAAGATGGGCGGAGAACTTGAGGGCAGGCGTTCCAGACCAGCCTGGCCCATATGGCAAAGCCCCTATCTCTACAATACAAAAGATTAGTTGGGCGTGGTGGCCCATGCCTGTGATCCCAGCTGCTCAGGAGGCTGAGGCAGGAGAATCACTTGAACCCAGGAGGAGGAGGTGGCAGTGAGCCAAGATCACGCCACTGTACTCCAGCCTGCACAACAGAGTTAGACTGTCAAATGTATGTATACATAAATTTTTTTTACCATGTTTCTGATGCTTCAGATCAATACATATTTTTAGGACAAGATCTGTTTAGGCAAAAAACAAGTTTACAAATATGTTTTTCTACTATAGGTAAGGCCTAATTTTTTATTTGTTGTTATTTTCCTTTAATTAGGGGGATGAAGAAAGAAAAATCTAGTTTTCATATTTCGTATTTTACTAATTAAGCCCCCATGAAACCAAGGAATGAAAAAGATGCTGTGAAAGGGGCTCTCTGAGAAATTCTGAAAAGAACTCAAAGTCGATCTATCTGACATTTACATTATTATCCCAAAAGTTCAATGGTTTTCTGCTGTTCAATTTTAGCTGCTGAGCTCAAAATCAGGGCAGCCTTTGAGGACTGACTCAATTAAATGAGGGCAGCCTCAGAGATCATTAATCCAGACACAGCTGAGACATGCTGGTAGTCCTTTCGGCCTTAATTTACAAGACTGTTTTTTTTTTGTTTTTTTTTTTTAAATAAAAAAGTAAGTCATTAACTCCATCAAGATGAGAGATGTGTGTCTCTTCCGGATAGTCCTCGCTTTAGACTGACTTGGGAGATGGACGGTGGGGGACCGGCTGGGTCTCCCCTGCAGACCTGCCCCTGTGCGATGCTGAGTTGGGCTGGGAGAATTCCCAGACCCTGCCTCCCAGGGCTCTGGGCTCTCAGCCTCCGAGGGCACTTGCTCTGCAGGTGATGCTGGGAGGTTGTCCTCCCTGACTCTGGGCGTTCAACACATGTCCAGCAAAAGCACGTGGCAGCTTGTCCTGACCCGTGGACAGTGAGTGTCTGTGGTGTGGACTCTGTCCTGGCCTCCATCTCCAGGAGCCTCTGCCTGGTTTTCTAATAACATTGATGTAAAGCGAGGTCCTCGATGCCAGACCCCGATAGGCAGTAAAATGAGCTTTACTGTGAGCCTTCCTTTAACTAGAGGCAGCCCTACCCTGAAGAGCATGTCCGGCTTTAAATGCCTTACTGAATAGAACTGCAAGATTTATTTAATTTTCATACGATTTCCTTTTGAAAGAGAGAGGATGGGATGATAGACTCTAGAGGGAGCACCTTCAGGACATTCCTATGAATCACTGGGCACAGTGCAGCCTCGGTAGGTAGACAGCGCTGTTTCCTGTACACCACCTGCCTTAGGCTGTGGCTTTGTAAATGGGAAGGGATCAGCACAGCGATGGGTTTATGTCCTGGGAAGGACACATCAGAGGCCATCTGAAAAGCCGGTTGGTGGGCATCCCAGCTGTGTGATGTGCGCCAGTGGAAAACGCCATGATGTTCTGTGATGATGTATTTTAACGCCTAGATATGGAGCTCTTCTTTTATGTTAGGGGACACATCTTACAACCCATGGACATGTGGTCAGGGCCGCTTCTTACATGGGCCCACGGAGGTGGTTTCTGTGGCGGTGAATAGAAAAGACAAGGCCAGGAACACAAAGGGCACAGGGGTCAGGTCCGGGCCCTCGGATGCCTCAGATCAGCAGGAGCAGCTGCTTCTACCTGAGAAGAGCTTCTGCCTGAAAGTCAGACTTTCACGTGCTTAGGAGTGTCTCTTTTACTCTTTGTTTTCTTGTGGTGGCTTGGGTGTTTTTGTTTGGTTTTGTTTTTAGAATTTGCCTGACTTGTGCGTGTCAGCTCTAATGTAAATACTGTTTAAAATATCTTATTATGATGTGGCCATCACCATTCTTAAATGTCTATACAAGACAGATTTTTCAACCAGATAGCAATATGCACAACCAAAAGTTATTTTCTCTTAAATTCTTTTTTTTTTTCCCCTTTTAAATTCTTAATCTCAGGCAAACAGAGATGAAGCAAAATCAGGAATATTTTTGTCTTGAAAATATCCATGGGATGGCTCGTGTGGGTTTTGAGATTATTTGTTCATCGTTTTCTTTCTCTGGTTGTTTTTACCAATAGTATCTTTGGAATAGAAAAGGGTATATATATATATATATATATATATATATATATATATATATATATATCACCAAGCATTTTATTGAATGCAGCTTTACACCCTTAGCCGTCCAGAGGAGCTCAGAAGAGCGGCGTTGCTATTGGTGGTGGTAGCTGTCAGGGAGGCAGGCAGGGCGCGAGGTGACTGGCATTCTGTCCGACCCCACTCCGCTCCCGGCACCGCGCTGAGAGCGGGAGCCTCCCTGAAAGGGAGCTGAGAGGCCGTTTCCATGGAAACCCAGTCAACCTCTTCTGCGGTTTCCAAACCCGGGCTGTGCAGCACGAGCTGCCGTCCGATTCTGTCCGCGGGAGACGCTGCTGGTCCCACAGCACTTCCCTTCGTGGAAAAGGCAGGCTCCTGCGTGGCGCATGCACATGGCATGTTTGCAAATGGATTTCACACCACTCCCATTGTCGAGGACCCTGGAGCCGACTCTTGGGTTAGATGAGCAGCCACTTCCCCATCCATCCACTTCGGAACGTTGTATGTTTTGAATGTTGAGATCTCTTAAAGCTAGGAACTCTGTATGTTCAGTCACATAATAATGGATGCCAAGAGCAGTTAGAAGGAGGAGTCGTTGAAAAACCATTCTGGGCTGCCTCGTGTGGTCTAGAAGCACCACCTAAAGATGGAAAGGCTGAATTACTACCCAGAAAACCAGGGCTGGTTCCTTCAGGGAGACACAGCCGGTGTTTCCAGCATGTGCTCTGGACGCTGGTGATGGGAATTGAGGAGGCTGAGGGCAGCCTGGACTCTGGGCTCACGGGAGCCTGTGCAGGCAGGAGGGCAGGAGGAGAGGGCATCGGGCCCAGGAGGACGGTGAACCTGCCAGTCCAACGCGTTCCGCACATGCCTTCATGTGGCCAGCAGGCGGCACCCGGGATGTTCACCCCACCTGCCCACCACGAAAGCCTGGAAATGAAAACAAACCTTTTGAGAGACAGAGGCCTCTTTCCTGTGATTTCTTTTTTCTTTTTCAATACAGTGAAAGCTCTAAAAATGAGCAAAATCAATATCGTTTTATTTCCATGATGAAAATGGACACTTTTTAAAACTTTCTTTTTAACTGAAACTGGTTTTATTTTAAAATTAAGAGCATAGCCCTCCTCTAATTCGGTTGGTGTAGACTGCAGCACCACACCCGCCATTCGCGATTAGTCTCGGAGCGCAGATGCGTTTGTGCTTGCAGTCTGCACCTGAGTAACGTTTATTTAGTGACCTTTCGTGGAACCCTCCATATGTATCATTAATCTCTTCACAGTACCCACTTAATCATGGTCCAGTAATCTCAAAAAAAAAAAAAGCCCTACTTTAAAGACTAATCAATAAATTAAACAAAACGAAACCCACACAAGGTCTCCCCACCCCCAAAACTAGCAGTTGTGAGTTGTGTTTCTACTGAAACCTGTTTTGAAAGTGGTTCTTCATCCATCCCACCCTGGAAACACAGCAAGAGTCATCAGTTATTTTATTCTGCTCTCCCAAAATATTGTTAATCCAGTGTTCTTCAGCTTTTCAAGATACAAGTGAGAAAGTGTTATTAATTAGTTTTTTTTTAAAGGCACATTCTTCTATAGCAAGAAGGACATATAAACCAAGCCATAAAAGTATTTGGCAGGACATTAAGTTATCACAGGCACTGGTTAAAACACCTGTTTTCTTATCAAACAGTGGATTATACATTAATAAATGACATTTAAACACGTAAAAACTACCACAAAAAATTTATAAGTAGTGAAAATACGATTTTCACTCAGTTATTTGGCTACAATACCTCACTCTAAATTTGAGTGGAAGAATCAACTTCCTTCTGTCCCAACAAAAAAGAACATCTCAAAAATGTTTAGCCATATTAAAATGAGTACATTTTAAATAAATGTTCACTATGTACTTGATTTAGAAATTTTAAGAATCTTTTTCTCAATCAAAAAGTAATGCTAAGAAGTATATATTAGTGGCTGGTAGGAAAAACTTGTTTCATGATACATTTTTAATACAGATACTTGTACCAAGATTAGCTTCTCCTGGATAGAATGATTTTTGTTGCTTTCAAATGTGCTTCCATATGTGAGTGTACGGGTTTGGAGTTTAACCACGTAAGGTGTCATTTGAAAAATCAGCTAGTTAGGTTCAGTCCTTAATTTATTTTTTTGGACGGTATTTACTTAGCAACTGACTGAATAGTCTTATGATCAAACTTTAAATGTGTGTAAACAGCTGTCACTTTAACAAAAATCAGGTCTAACAGTTGGATTTGGAGTTGTTGCTCATGATATTCAGAGACTGTCAGAAGTCCCTCATCACTGTTCTGCCTCAGATTCCTCTTTTAAAGACCCCAATTCGCCTTAGGCTAAAGGGCGGTGGAAGGAGCACCCCGAAGAACCCTCCAGTCTTCTTCACTCTGCACCTTCTCACTCTCCCCCGGAGCAGGTCATAAATTCGACTTCTCCTCTAACATAATATGGAAAACATCAATTTCAATACCCTGAGATCTAGACTTCCGTTCCCTTTCTTAGGACTAAAGGAGAGTACTGAAAACCGTTTACACATTGAATTGTCGAAATATGACATTGATATACTTAAAATCAGGCCAGCTTCATGTATTTCCACTCTAATTCCCGACACTCTCCTCTGATCTCGAGAAAGCCCGCCTGTAAGCAAATGCTTTGCTGTCCTGGTCTCCGCCCCCAATATCCACAGTGGCTTTCTGAGTGGAAAGCAAATTGAAATCTAGGAGCAGGAGACACGCAGTAAATGTTTTTAAATTGCAATTCCTGATCTCGACAAGAATTCAGGTGCTCGCTGAGGCGGGATGTGGCATGGACTGTGCGCTGATTCTTCCTACTAGGAATAATATTGTGCACTAAGTTGCTTTATCCTTGTCATTTTTGGAGAGATACAAATGTAACAGAAGTGAGGATTTTTTTCTTAATTTTTACATTCACGGTGGGTGCAAATGCAACTGAAACAGCTCCAAGTGAAAATGTGCTTGCAGTGCTGTCTTGTTCTTGAGACAGCCTAGTGAAGAAGTTATATGGAGGGCAATATAATTATAAAGCTCTTTTTATAAAAAATTGTCTGATTAGGGAAATGTCAAGACCTAAATGAGAAACAGGATGGGGTCACCTGGATGGGCTTCCGCAGCTGAGCGTGTGTGCCCACGAGCTGCCCAGGGCTTCTCCGCGGGCTGACCTGGTGCATCTAAACTGACCTGTGTTCTTCTCATGTCAGTCAAGAGTAGCAGCTATTTCCAGGTGTATCAGAGCCGCCTGAGAGCACAGCAGCCATCTGAGACTGCTGGCCCAGACGCGGGCTGCTGCCCTCACTGCTCCCTGGGGTCACTCAGGCTGGTCGCAGCCCCAGCCAGTCCATATAAGGGGCACCTTTGTAGTGCTGGGGTCTGCGTTCAGACTAAGACCATTCCTCAGACCTCGGTGCACGCCTCTTCATGGGTGAGCCTGGCTTCGTGTGTGCGCTGGTGTAGTAACAGGCCCTGTGGTGGCCGGCCCTGAGAACACGGGGAGAAAAGGCGGGCTGTTTGGGGGGAATACGGATTCTAGAGCGAGCAGCCCAGGGACCAAAGCGCAGCGTCTGCTCCGGAGACTGTGGGGCGCTGAGCAGCCAGCTCCCAGGGCTCTGGAAGGTGTGCGTGTGGCCGCGGCCCTTCCGGCTCCACCGGGGAGCTTCCCGCTCCGCTCAGCCTCTTTCAAGTAGTTAGTCTGCTTTGGGGATTAAAAAAAGTTACTTGTTCAGGGAATTTTCTTTCTTTCCATGTTAACACAGTTTGCATTTTTGATGGCAGGTGCCCCACGCCTGGCTGTGACGGCTCCGGACATATCACCGGCAATTACGCTTCTCATCGGAGGTGAGTGGAGATGCTGCTTTTGTCTCCAAAATGCTCTTTCTCACTGAAACGACAGGACTAGCGCTCACTTCAGGTACCAAGGCTTGCACAGTTTGATACCATGGGCAAAATTCAGGATCTAAAGACTCTTAGTGCCAGAACACAGTGGCGTCTGCACTGGAGCTTCACTGAGAAAGCAACCCCTCCATTTCCAGGGCCACCGGCTCCTCTCAGGATATCTCACGTGCCGTGCATGGGGCCCCACTGGGAAACAGTCCTTGTCACCCAGCAGTGCTTCTTTCTAAATTGGAAGAGGAAAGGAAAGAGAATAGTATCTGCTATAGGATCCCTGAGAGCAGCCGTCTAATACCATGAGAGTTGGCCTCTTAAATATGAAGATTGGCCCCCAGAGCTGCAGGCATTCTAAGCAGGCCTCACATGTACGGTTATCCTCAGCAGGCGTCAGTAGAGTTCAGAGCTGCGGAAGTGCTTATGTTACAAAGTCTAGGCACTGTCACTCCCAAGGAGAGGGGTGTGTCTAAAACATAATACAGAGATTTGGTCATGTGAGATGACAACCTTTCTATCCTACCTGACGTTCAGTAAATACTGAATGGACGTGGATTTAGGACAGGCACTGTTTAGCTGAGAATTAAAAGAAATGGGAGAACTATTAGAGAACAAGTTTGCCAGTTGTTAAAGGTGGTACATGAGGACTGTTCTCGGGGGTGTGGGTGTGGCAAGGGTTGCAGGGACCCCGCAGCGAGTTCGGCCGTGGGGAGACTGGATTCAACTCCAACCCTAGTGAGGCCAGGTGGGAATTTACAACCGAGGAGCTGTACCAAGGTTGGGGTCAGTGGATAGAAAAGTCCCCACGAGAAGCATCAAGGAGAAGGGATTTCTGGCCGAATGGACTTGATGGGGTCACTGCTGACGGCCGGCCAGGGTGGTAGGATATCCAAGGACTCAGACACTGAAGATGGGAATTTTTCTTAAACGGACTTAGAAGGATTCTTGCTCCTGCTGGATCCTACAAGGACAGAGGGAAGCCAGGGTCAGGCGCGTTCTAGTGAAGGACTCAGAGGAGCTCAACTAAAGTTTTGGTGAAGAAAAAAGCCCTTGTGAATATATTGTCCACACAAAGGTGAATCTGCTACACACAATACATGTTTAAGTCACGTTTAGGTGTACCAGCAGCAAATGCCAAGGTAAGGACAAGAATATTTCTGAAAGACCGATGTAAAGGAAGTCTCCCGGTATGGGACACAGTCCTGCGTCTGTCAAATAAATAAACTAAGCTGTCAGGCGGCCGCTGCCTTCCGTCTCTCTAAGTTTTAGATGATAAAGTAGGCAGTCCAGCAGCAGGTGGGGCCTCCTGCTTTTAACATACTGCTTGCAAGAAAAAAGAAAGAGGAAAAAGAAGGAAGGAAGGAAAGAAAAGGGGGAGGGGGGAGGGGAGGGGGGAAGAGGAGGGGGGAGGGGGAGGGGGAGGGGAGGGGGAGGGGAGGGGGAGGGGGAGGGGAGGGGGAGGGGGAGGGGAGGGGGAGGGGGGAGGTGGAAAGAGACAGAGGGGAGCAGGGAGGGAGGGAAGGGAAGCTCGGAGAGTTAAAGAGAGTGTCAGCCGTTGACAATGGCCCCCGCCCCCCCAGGACAAGGCTGTCTGCAGAGTAGCTGTGTGAAACCCCCTGTCTGTCCCTGAGTGACCAGTTCCCTGTGGTCAGAGTGGGGGACCTCACCTGACTGGCTGGTGTTTGGATTAGAAGCAGAACTCAAGGGCCGATTGTTTTGTCATGAAAATCTCACCGAGAGTGACTTGCTCCTGTGCTCACATGCCAGCCGTTTGGGAGCTGTGTTTAAACAGCATGTGTCTATGAAAAGCGTAAACTGTGGATGCCACTGAGGAAACATGGAGCATGCAACTCGTGGGAGGTTTCCCCAGACTCAGTGCAAACGCCTTACGCCCCCGACCCGGATTCCTCAGCCTCTGTAGTGCCGGCTGTGGGGGCAGATGGCCGTTTGCCGTGGGGACCATCCTCTGCACTACGGGACCCATGCGGCATCCCTGGACCTCACCCACCAGATGCCAGTAGCATCCACCCTTCCCTGAGTACCAAAGATGCCCACAGTCACTGCTGAGTTCCCCTTGGGACACCACGGCCACAGGCCAGGGCAGCAGAGGGCTCATTACATCGATGTGCCCCCCTGGGCAGCACAGAAACAGCCTCTACACTCGGCAGAACGAGAGTGAGTCGTGCCTTCCACAGGACTGCCAGAGTTAGATCACTGGTTTAGAGTAAATAAAAATGAATTAAAACTCCAATTCGATATACATAGACAAGCACATTCCAAGCTAGACTGTATTCCATCTTAGAAAAGCAACGCCACGGTCCCCTCACGTGGCCAGAGCTTCCAGTATGGCATCACGTCAGCAGCTCTGGAAGAACACTTCCTGGTCATTTTGTGTCCAAATCTCCGTTTTTCTACTGATTTTTTTGGTGGGGCGTTGGCCTCATGTAAATTTAGTCATAATGTGGTTTAAACATTTTATTCATTTTACGTCTGTTAAGTATTAATATAGCACAGACCCATGATGAAAATCTAATCTAAGCTCGAATGTGAGCTGCCAGCTATTCCTGGAGTGAATGATCCCAGGTCAGTCCACAGAGATGAAAAGCAGATGTGCTTTTGTATTGGGTGAATCTGAGAAGGAGAAGGAGCCCTCTCGGGGTTCCAGTGGATCGAAGGTACAGCACCTTGTGAGGTGACTGGTTCTAGTAACAGCCTCCCCAGCATAGACATCGGAACATCTGACACAGACGTGCCAAGCAGAAGCGCCGCCTTCAGCTAACGCTTCTTACGTGAAGTCACCGCGAAGGAATGATGGAGGCCACCGTGAGGCCAGCGTGGTTCTGTGTCAATGGGCTGCTGACGACGGATGCCAGCCAGCAAACAGGGAAGCTCGTCCAGGACTGTCGGCGCTTGGTGGCCAGAAATCCGAGTGGGAGGGACTTCTTTTCATTTTAATCTCCGGTTTCCCAGGAACAGAAACATAAGGTTACGTATATGCAGCTCTGGAGAAAACGTCACTCAGACAGTGATTCCCTGGCATTCTTCCCTCACTTGTGCCACAGTTCAAGGTAGTTGTGTGGGTTCAAGGCATCCTCCCCCCATGCTGGGGTCTGTCATGAGCGCTGAAGTCACAAAACAATGATCCTGAACGTGCTCGGGGCACGGATCTGCCTCGCACACCTGTGGTGTCTGGAATTCTCCCTCCTGCTCCAGGACAAACGCACACACTCCAACTCTGTCTGCAGTCACCGTGTCGCCAGCGCCCTTCTGAAAAGCGAGGCCGAGCCCCGGCCTTCTCCTGGGCCCGTTCTGGGAATCAGGCAAAGAGCTGTTCTCCACTGTCCACAGCTGCGCTGAGCATTCGCAGCTTCGTTCACTTTTGGGTTTGAGGAAACTGAGGGGCCAGGAGGTGAAGCAGCAGAGCTGCGCTGAGCCCACATCGTCTGGCTCCGAGTCCCAGCTACTGGCAGCCCACGTGCCTAGGATGCCCTGGAGGAAGCATGTGCCTGAGCCGCCTGGAGAAGGCGGGGGCTGCACCTGCCTCTTGACGGTGGTGTTTCCGGGCCTCCACATGGTGTCTGAGACATCCCTAGGTCCATTTCAACAGATGTCCCTTGGTTGGGATGTTCTATCAAACGATCCTCCATCCACCGCTTTGCCAACTCTCCATCGTCAGTGAACAGACCACGTACCTACAAAGGCATCCACCTCGTTCACAGTCGTCCGGGGCCCCTCTTTGCACTCGTGTCTTCAACAAACAGAAGTGTTTCTTGAGTATATCCTCAAAGTCCTGTTTTCCAAGCACCTTTACTCTGTTCTCCAGCCCTCCCAGGCCCTCTCCTTCCCCCATAGCTCCGCAGCAGGGTCCTGCCAGGCAGGCTTGCCGAGGGCTGCTCCCCGTTCTCTCTGCCCAGCCGACCCACATGCCTTCCCATGGGATCTGACAAGGAGCAAGGGCTCCAAGAGCCCTAAAGTTGTTCTGGTGCAGGAGCCAAGCCCACATTTTCCACAAATGACGATGCTCCAGGAATCCGATCCCCACTAACACTCTGTGCCCCCTATGGCTCCAGAACGGCCTCTAATCACGAAAGAACATTCACTGGGCACCTGCTATGTGCCAGAAATTACAGCAAGCATTTCACATGTATAATCTCACCACCAGCTGTGATGATTGGAACCCTGACTGCAGGTAAAGACGCGCGGGCACGGAGATGCTCAGCTGCCCGTCCATCAGCGCCCATCCCGTCAATGCCTGTCCCATCAGCGCCTGTCCCGTCAGTGCCCATCCATCAGCGCCCGTCCATCAGTGCCCGTCCATCAGTGCCTGTCCATCAGTGCCTGTCCATCAGTGCCTGTCCGTCAGCGCCCGCACTCACCCGGAGCACTTGCACTGTGCTGTTCTACAATCATGTGCAAAATCAAAAGTGGGCAAAGGATACGAACAGACACTTTACAAAAGAAGACATACGGGAGGCCAATAAACATATGAAAAAATGCTCATCATCACTGGTCATTAGAGAAATGCAAATCAAAAACACATTGAGATACCATCTCACACCAGTTAGAATGGCGATCATTAAAAATCTGGAGACAACAGATGCTGGAGAGGATGTGGAGAAATAGGAACACTTTTACACTGTTGGTAGGAGTGTAAATTAGTTCAGCCATTGTGGAAGACAGTGTGGCGATTCCTCAAGGACCTAGAAAGAAATTCCATTTGACCCAGCAATCCCATTACTAGGTATAAATAATAATAATAATAATAATAATAATAATAATGTTGCAAAATCAAAGCCTCCAGGAGTGCAGACAAACGGCCGGACGGTGTCTACCTACGCTGCCCCCTGTGCCGTGGGGACGCTAAACAGGGGTCCCAAAGGCCTCATCTGCTGTGAAATGAGGCGTCACCAGGTCCTGAGGCAGACGGAGGCAGGCTTGACGTCATGCAGAAGGGTCAGGAGCAAGTCGGCCCTGGAGGGTCCCATGTCTCACCGCCAAAATCCAGAGAGGCGGCTCCTCACCAGGGAGCCCCGGGAGCCTCGTAAGGCAGTGCCAGTCCAGGCCATCAGATCTGCTCTCACAGCGGGGTAAAAGCTGTACAGTCAGAGGGCCAGGAAGGCACAGGATGCGCCCTCCCAGGGGCCATAGAGCTGCTTCGCAGAGGTCAGTGCCGTCTACGCTCTCCCCTGGGCTCCAGCCCCAACATCCACCCTAGCACCACTGTGACCTGGAGACCCTGAGGTACTGCCCTTGACCACAGGTCTCCTGCGATCCCAAATCCTCCAGTTTCCCCTAATCCTGTGCTCACCTGTCATTTGCTCTTGCTTGCTGGAGCTGTCCATGCGCTTACCCCAGAGAACATGGGGCTCTGAAGTGTCTATAGCATTTCCAACATTTATAAAGTTCCAGATAAAGATGTAGACATACGATGAGGCCCCCGTGAATCGTGGAAAACTGTTTCTATCTAGGAAATTGCTAATCATTTAAACATAATCCCCAATGTCAGTGTGAAATTCCAGAAACCTAGTAAATTAGTAAATGTCTTTTTGAGTGCATAATCTGTCCCTGAGGCTAAGACATAAAAGCTAACCATCCTGGCACACTCTAATGCATTCCTGCACGTTCAAGGGGAATGGAGACAGGACCCAGGAGGATGGGTGAAGTCACTAGGGTAGGAATCCGACCTGAAAGATACTTTTCAAATGTGCATGTACTTAACCTAAAGATAATGAATAAGTCATGTCTTAATTCTGACCAAGTGGGTGGGTCGGAGCAGAGGAGAGAGGAGGCGATGCTGAGTCACAGGGTGACGGATGGTGAGGGTCTCCAGGGGGTTGTATGGAGCTGAGCCACAGGGCGATGGACAGTGAGGGTCTCCAGGAGGCTGTGTGGAGAAGGATATTCTAAGCAAAGGAACAGCATTAAAGAACACGTTATAACAACACCAACATCAACGCACATTTGGCAGTGAGTAGTTGAGCTTGGTACATAGTTCAGCTGCGGGTCTAAGCCTGTGGGAGTAGCTACAAATGAAACTTGTTTTAGGAGGCCTGTTGAATTCATTATAAGGGGGTTAACTTTATTTGCTGAAACATGGGTAATTACCCAAGTGCAGGCTTGATTTTTAGCCTAAAGAGCAGTACCAAAAGCGCACTTGGGAGGTGATTGGGACAGCTGGGAGAAGAGCTGCTGCAGGTGATGAGAACAGTGACGGGGCAGTGACCAGCAGGCTGAAGGGGGTGAGGCCCTGGGGAAGAAGTCAGGCACTAAAAAGGGAGGGGCTGGGATGCACCCAGGGCCCCATCCACATCATCATCCGCATAAAGAAGCCCACCAGGAGAGGTGGGTTTTACATTCTGTCCAAACACATCAACACTGGGATTCTTAGGATATATCCAGGTGAGCCAAAGAGGAAGGGTGAGAGGAGAAAGGCAGCTTTCAGTCACCAGCAGACGAGCTGTTCCAACTTATTTACGAAGAGAAAATGACACTTTTAAAAATGGAAGATGGTGGCCGGGTGCAGTGGCAGCTCACGCCTGTAATCCCAGCGCTGTGGAAGTCTGAGGCAGGCAGATTGCGTGAGGCCAGGAGTTTGAGACCAGCCTGGCCAGCATGACAAAACCTCCTCTCTACTACAAGTACAAAAACTATCCAGGCATGGTCGTGCAAGTCTGTAGTCCCAGCTACTCAGGAGGCTGGCGCGGGAGAATTGTTTGAACCTGGGAGGCAGAGGTTTCAGGGAGCCAAGATCGGGGCACTGCACTCCTGCCTGGGCCACAGAGCAAGAGACTCTGTCTCCAAAAAAAAAAAAAAAGGAAGATGAATCCAAATCCTATCCTAAGAAATGAAATCCGATGTGAGCCCTGAGCAGAGCATGGAGCCATAGCTCCGACACCCAGGAAAGGAGGCACCGCTCCCTTCCCTCCAGGGCTCCGGAAGAGCCTGCAGATGAATCTCTGTGTTTCTAAACATTAAAAGGAGAAGACAAGGGTGGGTGACGTTTTGTTAGGTTCAAATTTGGGCTCTACAGCAGGGATCCCAGTACAGACAAAGGTGAAAGTCGGGCTCTAAGATCACAGAGCTCCTTCCCTGTGCCAAGCATTGTACAGAGCTCGTTATCACTTTCAGTTTTCGCAGCCGATGACGCAGGCATTTCTGCCCCAAAATACAGACAAGGAAACCAAGGCCTAGACACTGAGCCCATATGGCATCGCCTCTTTCTTCTCTCCCTCGGCTACCTCCGGGAGAAGTGGCCATTCAGATCCTTCTCCAAATAGTCATTCTGTAGAGAATCTCCACTCTGGGGGATGCAGCAAGTACTGGCTTTCCATTCTATATTGTAAGCTGAAAAGGGGAGTTTTAAATACTGAGGAAGTCCTAATTCCACTGCTCCTAGAGTTCTAGTGCTTAGTTGGTGGGTAGGGAAATGTTCCCTTGTTTTCATCAAGCCTGAAAAGTAGCGAGAAGTAAGCAGCATAAAGGTCCCAGCCACGCATTAAGACGCTGCCGTGAGAACAGGGTGCCTCGGGGGGCCCTGGACTCCGGGAATCTAGGCCCTGCTGTCCTGGGGATGGGAGGGAGGCCCTGGGCTATGGCAGGTGGAAGACAGGACCCCGCGGGGTGCAGGCGCTGAGCTGCTCACCGAGTGTGTTGGGGCTCGTAAAGACCACGCCCCTCCATGTGCAGGCTTCTCACAGGTGCCTGGCCAGCACCCTGGAAGAGACCACAGGGCCTCCTCTCACAGGGCCTCCTCTTACTAACAGACATGGCTTTCAGATAAGTGCTCCTGATCCCCAGAGCAGGCATTTAAGGAGTCTAGACCAGCCCCAGAGTCAAGGCCAAGGCTTCCTGGAGGGTATCGCATTGTCAGAGCCAAATCTTGTTGTTGTTGCAGATTTTTTCTGTTTGGTTTAGTTCTGCTCTCAGCCCAGGCCTCCATGGTCGCCCAGAGCTGTCCCTGGCTCGTAAGTCCATGGGGAGTGACTCAGGGACAGGGCAGGGAGCAGGGCCTGAGGGAGTCTGGCCTCTGTGGTGGGGTCAGGGGCTTGGCTTCCCCTACATCAGTCCTGTATCTTGGGAGATGGGATCCTGGATAGGACACCATAATTATCCCTGGGAAGGACATCATAATTCTCCCTGGGTGGGACATTATAGTAATTCTCCCTGGGTAGAATACCGTAATTCTCCCTGGGTAGGATACCGTAATTCTCCCTGGGTAGAATACCGTAATTCTCCCTGGGTAGAATACCGTAATTCTCCCTGGGTAGGATACCGTAATTCTCCCTGGGTAGAATACCGTAATTCTCCCTGGGTAGGATACCGTAATTCTCCCTGGGTAGGATACCGTAATTCTCCCTGGGTAGGATACCGTAATTCTCCCTGGGTACAGACATTGTAGTAATTCTTCATGGGTAGGACGTTATAGTAATTCTCCCTGGGTAGGACATGATAATTCTCCCTGGGTAGGACACCGTAATTGTCTCTGGGTAGGACACTGTAATTCTCCTTGGGTAGAATACCGTAATTCTCCCTGGGCAGGACGCGGTAGTATTTCTCTCTGGGTAGTATACCATAATCGTCCCCTTGGTTCCTCTTTCCTTCATTCATGTGTTGATTCACCTGCTCTGTGCAAGGCGTTGGGCTAGGAACTGGGGTACCGCAGATGAACACTCACGTGGTTTATACTCCCAGGAACCCCGTCTCAGAGGAGCCTGTAGAGGAGAGAACTGTGTGAGCCCTGCAGCGGCCACGCTGTGAGGACAGCCAGGCCCAGGCCTCTTGCAGGATGCAGAGGCAGGCAGAGGCCATGCAGCTGGGAGCGAGCCACAGACAAGGCAGGGACATCGGTCAGCCTAGAGGATGTCAGCAAGGCTTGCAGGGAGAGCCCAGCGAGGACAGAGGGGCTGTGGCCGGAGAGGGGCCTGCGTGGCAGCGGGGCCAGGCCTCGAGGAGCCAAGGAGCCATGTGGAGGAAACTGGGCCACCCACCGAGGAAATGAAGAGCCCTGGGTGACGCTAAAGAGCTGGCCTGGAGGCGATCCCAGCCCGGACCGGCCTGTTCTAGCAGCGCCTGGAAGAGAAGGTGGACGGACAGACACACAAGGAGAGGCCTTGGGTGTGACATCATCCATGGAAACTTCGGGAAGCAAAACCCAGCACAAGGGCGAGGACACACTCAGTCTGCTGGCCGGGGGCTTTGGGTTGGTGATGTGGGCAATGAGTCTAATTATGGGACATCCAAGCAGTTGTGCAGCGGTCAGCGGGGTGCAGGAGTGGCCCTGAAGTCACCCCACACTGGCCACAGAGCCCCAGTGACCTACAGGACGGTCGGGAGCCAGAGGCTGGGGCAGGCGCAGAGGAGGCTGGGGCGGAGCAGGGAAAGGTCAGGAAAGCACAGGTGGGCCCCTCCTCCCAGATTCCCTCCTGTAAGAGGGCAGAGCAGGCGTCCCCAGACTTTTTACACAGAGGGCCAGTTCACTGTCCCTCAGACCGTTGGAGGGCCGCCACAGACTGTGCTCCTCTCACTGACCACCAGTGAAAGAGGTGCCCCTTCCTGAAGTGCGGCGGGGCGCCGGATAAATGGCCTCAGGGGGCTACCTGGGGCAGAGAGAAGAAAGGCCCCTGCAGGCGGCGAGCTCAGGCACCCTGGCCTCACCTCTGGTTTCTTCCTCTTTCCTCTTCCTGTGAAAGAGATGGGGAAGGAGCAGAGAGACTCCCTGAGGGCACCAGGAGGTGGGGCAGCGGAGGGGCTGGGAGTAAAGGCACTGTGGGGCCTGACAACCCCTTTCCTGCCCAGACCCAAACCCAAACCCTCGGACACCTGCCTGTGCTCGGGTGCTGCCCCCACCTGAAGCGGGAGGCCAGACGGAGCCTCCCTCTAGGGGAGTGAGCTCTTCCTCCTGGGAATCCGCATGTTTCCAAGAATCAGAACTGACCAGAAAAACTACCCCCGAGCTCAGGAAAGGCAGGGAGAACAGTGGCCTCCCACCTGGACCCACCCGTGGCCGGCACCAGGGCTGTCACTTCCACAGGACCCAGTGGCACTGCAGGAGATTTCCCAATTTCGGGTTCTTCATTTCTTTTCCAAAATTCCCATTTATTTTGTATAGTCTTGTGTGTGGTATGTATGTGTGTGCACTTTTCTGTTCCAGCTCAAAAAATTCCTCTAGAAACATGCCCAAAGCCTCTGTGCCCAAAAGGTTGAAAATGAAATAAAACAAGCATGTCCAGCTCTCAGTCCACCCCCGGCAGCACGACCCGAAGTCTGGAATAAGTGGCTGTCTCCCAGCACCGACCTGCGATGGAAGTGCCTGGGAAGCTGCTGGAGAGACAGAGTCACCCAGGACGAGGCTGGAGGCTGTTTCCTTTGCCATGTTCACCGTGCATGCGTCCATGTGCTCCTGCCCGCTCTCAACAAAACCTCCCCCAGCATCTTCCCTGGTGACTCCGACTGCTTCTGCCCCTTCTGGGGGACCAGGTTCTCTCCGGTTCACGACTTCCCAGCCCGCCCCGGTCTCCTACATGTCTCGTAAGGGGACTGATGGTGCCTCAAGCCTCGGAGAGAACTCAGGGAAAGAATGCTCCTCCCTGAATTTTCACTTGGTTCCCGGAAGCACAGGTTTCTGGGGAGAATCGGGTCACAGCCTCGTCGATTGTTAAGAAGGTAGCTGGAATCAACAGTGTGGGGTGCTTTCTGAAACGTGTTTCTCATTTAGCCTTTCAGGTTGCCCGAGAGCAAAGAAAAGCGGTATCAGGATAGCACAGAGCAAAGAAGATAAGGAAGATCAAGAGCCCATCAGGTAAGAGCTGAGGGCCACAGCAGGGCTGCCGCGTGGGGACACGGCATTCAAGCACAGCAAGGGCACATCAATCAGAAAAAGAGACAGTGGGTCTTAGTGGGCACTCTTTGAGATTTCAAATGCAAGGTCAGATAACTGACACCCAAACCAAAGCACATCTGCTGGTTGGCTGAAAAGTTACAGGGGCTGTCCAGCAATAAGCTGATATCCATCCGTCTGAGGTTCCTTGGAACCCAAATCCCAACCCCAAAAACAACTACCCTCTCCTCTTGGTGGGAAAAGCAGCTGAATTCTTGGGAATGGCAGATTGGTGAATGCTCCTGAAGGTACTGAATACCCCACCACAAATGGATTGTCACTGGTACTCTGGCCTGTAAAAAAGTTTAGTTTAACCTTGTCTTGCTCTAAGGCAGAGCTTGGGGCCACAGCAGACACTGGGCTTGGGGTCTGTGACAACTACCGGCTGCCCAAGGGGGTGTTTGTCCCCATCCCGTGCCAGCCATGCCTGGACCTCAAACCCCACACAGTAAGCAACGTCACTCCACATCTTCAGAAAAAAATTTTAATTAAAATAAAAATAAAGCATATTTAAATAAATTAAGATTTGTCAAAATACATAGGTAATGCAAACTCTGGGGAAGGCGAACTTTCCTGTTAATAAAAGCAATGCAGGCAGGCTCGGCGCTCGGGCACACGAGGAGCGCTTGGCCAGCCCTGCCTCCTCCAGGCGCGGCGCTGCCCTGCTGTGTGCCTTGGTCCCGCCGGGCGTGAGTTCCAGGAACACACCCTCCCCTGTCCCGGTGCCAGCCCGACTCCAGGAGCCTTCAGGAGACGTGTCTGCAGCTCGGGACCTGCTCTAGCTGGAAGGGAATGTTAAGGCCTCCAGAAGACACGGCCAGACAAATAAAGGGTTTCTAGCTCCTGAGAAAAGCACAAACAGCCTCTTTAAAAATTATCCCACCACATCTTACTGACTTTGCATTTTTTTCCGCACGAAAAGCCACGGTTCCGTCCCAAGGCGGTGTCTTCTAAGCCCACGCTCGTGAGGCTGCGAGCACCTGCATGCTCTTCTGCGCGCTGGACCCTCACTCCTCACTCCTCACGTTCACTTTGCTCCAGAAAGTTCCTTCTGTCCACAGCGGCTCAGGCCTTCCGTGCAGGTGAAACAGTGGAGCCTGACACTAGGTGGTGTCTTTCAGTGACTTTCTTTCTTTTTTCTTTTCCTTCTGCCCGGCCAGGAGAGCATGGCTGTTCTTTCTTCCCTCGTGCCGGGCTATCCCGACTTTGTTATAGCACCCACCAGCCAACGGTGGCCAGACAGTCACGCGTGTCCCCTCTGCTGCCCTCCAGGTGTCCCGTCCCCGGGTGCGACGGCCAGGGCCACATCACGGGCAAGTACGCATCCCACCGCAGCGCCTCCGGGTGCCCGTTGGCGGCCAAGAGGCAGAAGGACGGGTACCTGAATGGCTCCCAGTTCTCCTGGAAGTCGGTCAAGACGGAAGGCATGTCCTGCCCCACGCCAGGGTGCGACGGCTCGGGCCACGTCAGCGGCAGCTTCCTCACACACCGCAGGTGAGGTCGCGTCCGCGCCCCTGGCTGGGGTGGTGCTGCGAGACCCGGCTGGCACGGCTGGTTACGACAGCAGCAGGTGTCAGCTTCTCCCATCACTGAGTGTAGAGAGAAAAGCCTGGAAACTATCAGACCAACCCAAGGCAATGCGAAGGTTTGGGGAGAGCGTTCACACATCTTACACGTCCATTAAGGAGCACAGACTCCTTCAACCCCGCCTATGGATTTCACAATAGCGTTCCACTTTTTATATTAGAATCCACAGCAAGATACAGATTTTCATTTCAGACACACACACGAATATCTTTGGTTATTTATGCCACCCGAAGTTCACATGCAGCCCTCTCTGGGGAAAAGGATGGCATCTGGCCCAGTGGCCTCCTGGTGAATGTCTGTGCCAACGGTGCGTGAGAGAACTTCCGAAAGACCCGCTCAACCGCATTCAGTTTTCTTTGCTTCGTTTAAAAAGAAGTCAGTGCAGTTACAGTGTCTCAGAAGAGGTTGGTTCTGTGCAGTCGGGCCCTCCAGCGGGAGGGGGACCCGGGTTGGGACGGGTCTCAAGGCTGACGGCACCCATTCCACTGGGCGTCCCTCGGCTTCCTTGAAGAGGCGGAAGGGCAGGTCGATGCGTCTCACGCACCGTGCGAAGGCCAAGCCCTTCAGGGAGGTTTACGATGGTTTCCTTTCTGCTGCCCCGTATGCCACTTTCTATGAAAACCACACGTGCGCCTCAAATCCATCTCAGTCCCCGAATGAACAAACGTGGGTACGAAGATTACAGAAATAATGGCATGTTCAGAAATAGGTGACCCTGACCACTGAAAAATGTTAAGGAAGATTTTTTTTTAATTATTAAAGAAATTCCTGCTCAGGCACAAAATTCAAACAATATAAACAATATAAATGGGTTTAAAGAGAAAAATTGGCTGGGCGCAGTGGCTCATACCTATAATCCCAGCATTTTGGGAGGCCAAGGCAGCCAGATCACCTGAGGTCAAGAGTTGGAGACCAGCCTGGCCAACATGGTGAAGCCCTGTCTCTACTAAAAATACAAAAGTTAGCCGAGCATGCGCCTGTAATCCCAGGTACTCAGGAAGCCGAGGCAGGAGAATCGCCTGAACCCAGGAGGCAGAGGTTACATGAGTAGAGAACCTGCCATTGTACTGCAGCCTGAGGGACAGAGCGAGACTCCCTCTCGTAGAAGAAAACAAGAAAGAGAGAAACAAATTGAGTGTCCTTTCCCCAACCTCATCTCTCAGCTCCCTTCTCAAAGGCAGGCAGTTCCTGTCTTCTCTGGAACTGAATAGCACCCCTGTTTATACACACAGGTCTCAGTGTCTCCCCGAACGCTGCATAAGGTCAGGGTGTGGGCTGCTCACCTGGACCGCCCAGGGCTCAACAGGTGGGGCATTCCCCGTTAGGTGCACAGAGTCCCACAGTGTCACGGAGCCGCCTCCCCCTCCACAGTGAGCCTGCTCCTGTGCCTGCCGCCCCGTATCCTGTCCAGGCTGGATTGTTACGAAGAACTCCACATGGGCTTCCTCCCGCACACAACTCCACGTCCTTATGCAAGCAGACCTTCAGGGTCTACTCCTGGAAACAAGAATGCTAGCTTTAAAATGTTAACAGATCCTGCCAAAATGCCCTCCAAAAGAGTATCTACTTTCCCAAACCTTTCGCCATTCATAAAATGTTTAAAAACATTAAAAACCCTGCCCATCTGGCCTATGAGGAAGAGCTTGTATGTTTTGCTAATGTGACACAAACGGAAGCAATTTCATCCTCTGGAGTGGGCGTTTCTGCTCTCCATGGACGGCACTGGTGCAGGGCTGCCTCTGCAGCGCCTGCTGCTTCCTCCTCTTCTGCTGAGACTTTGCCCATTTGACTTAAGCAGCAAATACCAGGTGCCAGATGGGTGCCGTTCCCTCCCACTGCCCAGCCTCTGGGTGAATTGCACGTTAGGGTCAGGAAGACAGCTGCCACCAAGAGCTCTGTCCCGACGCTTGTTCCGTGGGGGAGGGCTGAGAGCTCAGGAGCCACTGAGGTGGGCAGCAGAACCCAGCCCCACAGCGCCCCTTCCCAAATGCCCAGCATGCATTTCTGCTGCTAGGACCTCACCCACACACCTCTGTTCACTCTCTTACCAGCCTCACCTCAATTTCTGCCCTTCCCTGTTTCTTTTCTCCAAAGGGGAACCTCTTCCCCAGGGTCCATGGCAGAGAGTGGAGAGTGTTCAAATGCATGTGCTGGCCTCAGCAAGCTGATGGAATATTAGGGTAGGAGCTAATGGAATACTGGGTTGGAATTTGGGGGCAGGTTGATGGAATCTTGGGGTATCAGCTGATGGAATCTTGGAGCAGTACCTGGGCTGCGGGCTGATTGAACTTGGGGCACAGGCTGATGGAATCTTGGGGCACAGGCTAATGAAATATTGGGGTGCCGGCTGATGGAATCTTGGGGCAGGTTGATGGAATTCTGGGACACAGGCTGATGGAATCTTGGGGCACAGATGGATGGAATCTTAGGGTGCAGACTGATGGAATCTCAGGGCAAAGAATGATGGGATCTCGGGGCGCAGGCAGATGGAATCCTGGGGCACAGACAGAAGGAATCCTGAAGTACCGGCTGACAAAATCCTGGGGTACAGGCCAATGGAATCTTGGGGCACAGGCAAACGGAATCCAGGGGCACAGGCAGATGGTATCCTGGGGCACAGGCTGATGGAATCTTGGGGCACAGGCTGGTGGAATCTTGGGGCACAGGCCACATTAGTGAGTAAAACCACAGCTTACAGGCTCACGTTACTCAGATACTTTGCACTGCCAGAAGCTCCTTTCTCTAGAAAGCTGCACGCCTCTACTTCACTCCCACCTGGTTCCACCCTGCCTCCCCGTGCCCCAGAGCTCAGCAGGCTCCTCTTTCAGGATCCCAGGTCCCTGGAGGGCCCACAGAAGTCCAGGTATGATGGAAATGACCCCAGCCACCTGTGCCCCACCCAGCCTGCAGGGCCACAGCTTGATGGGAGAGGCCCCAGGCTCCAGCCCCGGGTGTGAGAATTCTCGCGCGGGGTGTGGGGATGGAGACATCAGTGTACCAGGGGCAGCTCCTTCTAGAGCCCTGCCTCGGGCTGGCAGAGCTGCCAGAAATGTTGACGCTCCTCCATGTTACGGAAAGGCGCCGTCAGAACTCTGAACTGCTGGCTTTGGTGACCTCCGAGCAGAAAAGGGACCTCCCTGTATGTCACAAGGGCATGATTTCCCAGTGACCAGCACCCCTGTTTGTGCAGCAAAGGAAAAATCAGGGCAGCGGCAGAGGGGAAAAGGGGTTGTCCGGGCCTGAGCACGGCGGACCTGGGTTCTGTTCTGTTCTGTTTTTGCAGTTGTGGTAAAATATTCATATATGGCATGGGACTGACCATCTCACCCATCCTGAGGTACATGGTTCAGTAGTGTTAGGTATACAGATGGACCCCAACTTATAATTTTCAGATTTTACAATGGTGCAAGAGCAAAACACATTTAGTAGAAACAGCGCTTTGAATATGCATGCAACCAGTCTTCCTCACTTTCAGCCATACTCAATAAATGACATGAGCTGTTCAACACTTGAGTGTAACTGGGCCTTGTGTAAGTCACCTTTGCCCAACTGTAGCTGATGTAAGTGTTCCAAGTGCATTTAAGGTGGGCTAAGCTGAGCTATGATGTTGAGTCAGTACAAGTATTAAATGCATTTTTGACAAAATATTTTCAATATACAGTATTTTCAACTTAAGATGGCTTTATGGGGATGCTGACCCACGGTATGTCGCGGGGCACCTGTATTCACATTGTTGTGAAACTGATCTCCAACCCTTTCATCTCTGTCGAGACCCGGTCTCCGTTCAACACTGACTCCCCCATCCTCCCCTGCCTAGCCTCTGGCACCCACACTATGCTTCCTGCCTCTGTGAATCGGACTCTTCCAGGGACCCCTATCGGTAGAATCACACGGGGTTTGTTTTTTGTGTCCATCTTATTTCACGGAGCCCCATGTCCTCAAGGTTGTAGCATGTGTCCGATCTTCCTTCCCTTTTAAGACTGAATAATATTCCAACATGTGTTGACCGTGGTTTTTATCTGTTGAACAAGTCTTCATCAATTTTATTAGATAGAAAAAATATTATTTTCTGAAAGTGTAAAAATATTAGTACTGGCAAGAACACAGCTGAGCATATGGAAATACACTCAGTAGAAAGTCTCAGACAGTTCTCTTTCCTTGGAAACCCTGGGCTGGCCCAGACTGCCGGGACTGCCTGCTGATTTTGCCAGACCTTCCAGGACCTGGGTTGGCAGCAGCCTCCCACAAAGCCCCCGCAGGCACATCGAGATTGGAGTTGGGGGGGGTCCCTGTGCATCCGACCCGCTGTGCAAACAAAGCAGCAGTAAGAAGCAGCAGCAAAAACAGATCAAAACAAAAGTTGCTTCTTTTCTTTCCTTTTTCCCCCAAACTGTGACAGTGTAGTCAGAGGATAAAGAGCTGTTTTCAAGCAGGTGCCAAGACATAAACAGTAGAGGAAGCAGGAACCAATGTCCACGGTTTGGGGCCCGGCTCACATGCCCAGCCCACTCCCAGTCCCAGGTCCTGGGCACCCACCGCATTTCCTGTGAAATCACTCCCACGTAGTGAGTCCTGGCACAGTCCCTGTTCGTTATGCATTTAAGGTTAGGCAGGAGGGCTCCTTTCCCGGATCCTGTTCCCTGAGCTAAGTCATATCTGAAAAAAGCAGAGCTGATATCAGAGAAATAGAAAGTGGTTTATCTTTAGGGTTTGCCAGGTCTTTCTAGAAAAGCCACGTCTAAGATTAAAAGTCAAGACCCCATCCCGGCTCCTGGGCACGTGTATACATGGTGCCATGACCTTTGGGGCGGATGCCATGTTGTGATTGTAAAAGCGGCCATGACGAGACCCTCAGGTCAGGCATAAAGGCAAATCCCTCCCGAAATGAGGGGAAAACTGGAGGCGCATGGAGAAGCCCAGGACGGAGGAGTCACACAGATAACTCTACGACAGAAGTCGGGGTCAGAAATGCTGGTTTTATGCATAAGGAAGCAGCAGAGCAGACGGCTCAGGACAGGAGGGTGACCTCAGTCCCGGTGAACTCAGACTGAGAACAGTACCAGGCCATGATCAGGGACCGTTTGGCCTGCGCAGCCCTCCAACAAGGGCTCTGGACATGTGCTAAGGCCAAGCCGCACAGCAGACACGGCAGAGCTAGGGTGGTGACGGTGGTAAGACCCAGCGCTCACCCCCCAGCTCAGAGCCGCATGCTGAAGGAGCAGACTCATAAGAACCTCGGATGTGGGGCACGGGAGCCAGGCCAACCGCGGGACAGATGCAGTACCACCGCGCATGCCATGGGGGACACTGGCTTTAGACCCAGAGGAATCCGAGAAGGCTTCCTAGGAACTTGAGACCCTTCGGGTCCCTGCCCTAGCAGAGCTCCGCCTGCAGCTCCCCGTCCCCTGAGCCCCGGACGGACGTGTCATTCATTCACCTCATTGAGCCGACACTGACGGACAGGCTTCCACCAGCACCCATGATCTCCGTCCAGGTCTGGCTTACAGAGTTGAGTACCATGGTCTGCTGTTTAGAGGAGAGATGAGGCTGTCTTGGAGAGGAAGCTGTGGCTCGGGTGAAAGAGATTAAAAACAATCCAACACCATGCCAGCCAGCAAGCAGCGGCACAGATAAACGTCTAGTCCAGACCGGGAGAAGAGGGCAGGCCCTTCAGGAGCCAAGATTGCAGATGAATTTTGAAGAAAGACACAGCTCACCACAGGGAGGAAGCCTACAGCGAGAGCGCAAGTGAGCCTTGGAGTTTGGGCTTCAAATGTGCCCCCTCGGTGGCCGTGGAGGAGAGCGCAAGGGGCAGGCAGACACGGAGAGCTGTTCCCAGGGACCCAGGTGAGGCGTGCTGAGGACTGGCCCTCCGGCACCAAAGGAAGAACAGATTGGAAGACCGTTCAGGCAGCGGAATCAGCAGGGCCCGGTGGGTGAACACCGGTGGGAGAGGTGGCCCCGGCCTCAGCAGCTGCACAGGAAGTGATGCTGGAAGTCAGGGACGCAGGGAGAGAGCTAGGCCTTGACCACCATGGGGATCTTAGCCAGCTCGGCTGGGACAACAAAGTGCTGCAGGCCGGCTGGCTCGAACAGCCCGCCTCTGTCACCTCCCCTGTCCCTGGGCAGGAAGTCTGAGATCAGGTTCCAGCTGATTTGGTTTCTGGGGAGGCCTCTCTTCCTAGTGGGCAGAAAGGCGCCTTCTCGCTGTGTCCTCACGGGTGGATCGCTGGCGTCTCCTCTCATGAGGACTCCGACCCCATCAGATCAGGACTCCACCCTTACAAGCCCGTTTACCTGCATTATTCCTTAGGGGCCCCAGCTGCAAACACACCCAGGGGTTGGGGCTTCAGCACAGGGGCCTCCGGGGATACAAACACTCGCACAGTAACAGTGGGGAAAGTGGTGATTTCGTTTTAAATATGTGAGCTTGAGATTCGGTGGGACTTTGAAGTGGGAATACCCACCAGGCAGCTGAGAACTGGGCTTGGGAAGTGTCTCGGGGAGAGCCGTGCAGGACTCAGGAATCGGCGGCACTCAGGTCACACATGATCCTGCAGGTTCCCCCAAGACCAGACCAGAGGTCCAGGGGGAGGAGCATCAGCAAAGACACCCCTGGGCAACTCACACATTTTGTGGCAGGTGGAGGCGGAGAGGCCGTGATGAAGACGGAGCTGCAGGGCGGTGTCAGGGGAGCCAGGTGTCACCACGTGCAGAAGCCTCCAGAGAAAAGAACACTCAACGCTGGGAAAGTGGCGAGAGGCCGCCATGGTAGACGGTTCAAAATGACGCTGGGCTCATTGGGGGCCCTGGCCTTGGGAATGCAGCTGAGGCATTTCGTGGCGAGTTTAGGGAAAAGGTCAGGCAGCAGGACCAGACTGAGATAGGACGAGAGGCAGATGGAAAGTCTTAGGGGTCATAGAGGATGCAACAAATTGTTCCAGACGAGAGGGGCCAGCGCCTTGGCAGCGGCTGAAAGGCGTGGGAGTGAGCAGGACTCACAGGCAGAGGCAGTGGGGGCCTGGCCTTTGTCCGAAGAGGAGAAACCAGGAGGAAGAAGTGGGTTAGAGACACAGAAGGCGGCAGGAGGACCAGGCGGAGACAGGTCTTGGTGGAGGACAGGAGCTACAGACAAGCTGGACAAGTGTGACCGGAACTGTGTCGCGAGACGGGCGTCTTCAGCGCAGAGCCCCACCTGGGCAGGGATTTCATGGGAGCCGTTCACACAGGAGCCGGGCATCTGCACGGGCTGCGGTGCGTGGTGCTGTGGGATGCCTTCAGGAGAGGGGACGGATTCCAAGGGAGTCACAGCCGTGCCCAGGACACAGGGACCTGGAGGCCTGTCGGCCGCGTGTCGGGAGGGCACACTTTTGTCCCCAACACTCAGCTGTCTGGGTGAGGGGAGGGCAGCAGCGTGGGATCCTTGCTCCAGCCCCGGCAACATGTGGGTGCGTGTGGGGAGGTGCAGAGGGAGCAGCCAGGTCCCCAGCCCCTGAGGGGCAAGGAATTTGGAAGATCCCATGAGAGAGGCCGGAGTCGGCCATCAGGGAGGACAGAGTGAGGAGGCACACGCCACAGCTCCCCGAGGCCCGGCGAGGAAGAGGCTGCTGAGGGAGGGCCTCCTGCCCCGCTCCCCAGCTCCCTCGGCCTGGCCCTGCTCCTGCCTCCGGGAGCGCCTCCCCTCAGCCACCCCGGGCTGCCTGCTCCCCACGGGGTTTTGCACCTGCGAGCCCACTGGGGCGCCAAGAACACCCTTTCCTCCGTGTCCCCATCTGCCATGTGATGCCTACTCATCTTCCAAATAACGTCGGTGGAGGCTGTTCAGGCTTATTGTGGGCTAGACAGAGCTCGAAGCACCTCCACATGCCAACCTTCCTAATCGTCACAGAAGCCTGAAGAAATGGGCTCTGTCATGATCCCTGTTTAAACATCAGGACATGGAGGCAAAGAGAAGAGAACGTCCTGCCCGGGGTTTTGTGAGTGGCCGGGCCAGGGCTCCGGTCCAGGCTGCCCGACCCCGGGAGCCGCCCTTCGGCACTGTCTCATCTCTCCCTGACGCGGCCCCGTGATCGTCTAGGTGAAACTGCCCAGCCTCCTCTCTGCGGGCACCGTCCCTTCCCTCTCTGCCCGATGCCGAGTAGCTATGACATCCGTCACTCCACGGCAATGTCCGGGTGTGGGGACCTTTGGTTTCCGTCCTGCACATCTGTGGCTCCTCACGGGCCACTGCACACAGCAGCTCCTAAGAAAAGTTTCCACGCATCGGCGACTCTGTGCACTTTATAAGAGGAGATGTAAGTCTGTGTTTAAACAGGAAGCAGCTCTGTGTTCCCTGGGTGCAGATGAGAGGAGCATGGGGCCTGCCAGGACACAGGTGCAATTCGCAGGTGTATGGGAAGGTCGGCTGGTGGGAGATCCCAGTGGAACAAAAGGAGTCAGGAGGTAAAGGCGGGGAGAGGAAACCAGGGAGGGCTCTGCCCAGGTCTGAGCACCCCTGTCGGTGAGGGGCCCAACGGCTGTCTTCATGGGAGACTCTCACCAAGCACTGGGCATCCATAGATGCAGGGGGGAGAGGGCAGAAGAGGGAGGGCAGGGGAGCAGGGGGCCTCACCAAGCGCTGGGCGCCTGTAGATGTGGGGGCTGGGGTGGAGAGGGAGGGCGGGCCGCGGGGCCTCTGCTGAGCCTCTGTCCTGCGTGCTGTGCTCTGAGCATCCTTCTTTGTCACCACTTCAGTCTTCATTCCACTGCAGTTACATTCAGGAAGAGTCTCCAAACTTAAAGTTCTAGCGCTAAACAACAAATATTTTTAGAAGTAACTCATATCTTAAGAGTTTTGACCAACATCCATTTTTTAAAGGCCCCTCCTAGATGCTCTTAACCCTTTTCTGCCTGGAACATGTGAATTCTTCCATTTATTTTTCAGTTCCTCTCTAGTCCACTAGAAATGAGAACATAACCTTTTATAGAATGTTGGTCTTGCTTGATATATCTCAAGGGAATTGTTGCAAAAATAAGTTGCCCTATTGAGTACTTACTATGTTAGCCATTTTTTAAATCCATCGTCTTGTGTAATGGAAGCTTAGCTAGGGCAGCTGACAGCCACGACAAACACAGCCAGAGCTTTCCCAGCAGATGAAGTGTACTTCCTGCACACAGCACAGCACAGGACAGGGCAGCAGGGAGATGGGCGCTGGCACCTTCGGCATCTTCCAGGTGCTGTGTGGATTCCACGACGAGAGAGGAAAAGCTTGGAGGATCCCAAGAGGGAGGTGTGTGGGTTCTGGGTCTGGAGGAGCACACCTCACCTCTTTCTCATTCCATTCGTAAAAAATGACCCACGTTGTCACCTAGCACGGGAAGCTGGGAATTCTATAAGTGAACTCACCCCACAGTATCACCTAGCACGGGAAGCTGGGAATTTGGTCTCCCACGAGCCCAAACAGGCACGCCTTCATGCTCTCTTGTCCCTTCGTGGTCCTGGGTAGCCATAATTTTACACAAACACAGGTAGACATTCAACCAAAGTGCCCTGAGACTCGTGTGGTCCTTTTTAGAGATGAGGGAACTGATGAGGAACGCCACTCTCTCGGGTGCATTGCCAGTAGGGGAAGACGCTGGGGCCCCTCCAGGGCTGCTGGGCCTCGTTTGTGGACACACCCACGTGATCTAGGACGAGATGCTCAAGGTGCAGGCGTCCACAGCGAGCACTCAGCTCGTCTACTACGATGCTGGTTTTGGTGTCAGGAGGGATCACTAGCTGGTAGCCAGAGGTGCAGGGGAAGTTAAGGGAGGAGCCCCAGCTGCCTTCGGCTTGCCCTCGGACCCACAGGAGGGTGGTTCCTCATCTGCCTGCTGTGTGGAGGGGAGGGGTCCTAGCTCTCCCTGTTACGGACCAGGACGGGCCACCCTGTCCAGAGACCAGTATGTGAACAGGGCACACTCAGGAGGTGCCATTGCTCTGCACTCAAGTCTGATGATGACTCCAAATTCCACCTCATCGGGGAATACAGATTTGTGTGTCAGCAACGCTGATCTCTGCCGTAGACAGAGCCCTGGGGCCCTGTCACCTCAGAGTGCTCCTCCTGGACTCTCCTGGCGCTCCCTGAAAGCTCCCCTTTCCCCCAACCAGCGAGGTCCCCTCAACTCTCCGAGATCCCTGTCTGGCAGAGGGCAGCAGTAACTGAGGGCCACATCGCCAGAGGCTCCTCCAGGCCCAGTGGTGGCTTTCTGTTTGCCCCAGGCTCCAGTAGGCATACCTTATTTTATAACACAGGAAAAAAGTTTCCCAAGCTCTGGGTCCCTCTGTAATCCGCAGGAGGTAGAAGAGAGGGTGGCCCCAGCCCAGGAGTAAATGCAGCACAAGGGAGGGGACGGACAGCGTTTCCATCCAGGGCCGAACCCTGAGCAGCAGCAGGCTGCCTCCGTGCTCCGGCTCCCGAGAAGCCCCACGCCCTCATTCCGGGCTGGCAGCCCCTCACTATCAGCCCTTCAGTCATCTGGCCAGGTCACCACCTCAGGGGAAAAGAGAAAGTGTCACTGTGCTGTGTTCAAGCCATGATCTCCAGTCCTGGAGGACGGGCAGACTGACCCATTCAGAGCCCTGCAGGGTGGGGAGGGGTCCAGGTCACCAGCAGGGGTGAGGAATGCTAAAGTAGGATCTTGCCGGGGCACACAGCCTCTTGCATCTGCTCTGGGGAAGAGAGTAGGACTCAGTGAGCCCCCCACCACTACCTCCTGCTCCTGGAGGAACCACACCTCCATCCCCTCCCCACCCTCCCCCCGCCAAAGCCACTGCTGTGCATAACTGGCCTTACTGGGCTGCCCCGTCACTTTACAGGATGCCTTCATGGACTTGACCTCTCTGCCCTTTGGAGTCAGCTCCCTGCCCTGCCCCAGGCCCAGACACCCTCCATGGGGAAACCTGCATCAGGTGCCCTCTGCGTTCCCCGACGCCCGCCCTGCACTGACCCAGCGCCCCGTGCTGCCTCAGACTCTTTGCTTCTTGTACTTTAACCTCCATCTTTTAGTGTTTCATGAGAAGCAATTGGGATGGTAAGAGTCAGATTGAACATCTGTCTCAAACTGTGAATCCCTAAGGGCCTTGTGAATGGCCGGAGTGAGAGTTGACATCTGGTCAATCTCCTCTGCCTGAAACAACCCAGCGTTCTGGCCCAGTGCCAACAGGGTAGAGCTTGACCCTGTTTTTTTTTGTTTTGTTTTTTTTTCAGGAGGATTCCTCCTGAAGCACTCCCACCTTTGCCCATCCCCAGCCCTCCCCGGGCCCTGGCAAGCATTCAGCAGATGCTGAATGAAGGTGATGAGCTTCAGCAGAGCCCTCTGCCCCAGCCCATGAAGCCGAACCATGTTCCATGCCCGAGCACTGTGCTGCTCTTCCAATTCCTTCTCCAAAGTGTTACAAACAAAGCAGCTTAAACTCAGGCCTGTCATCAGCCCAGTTTTCTGATGATGGAGGCGCAGGCCAGCCTACAGGGGTCCTCTGCAGGCAGCGTCCCCACTGGAGCTCAGGATCCAACCCATAGCTCATTCGGGTTCCTGAGCTTTCAGCTGTCAGGCCCGACTGTCTTGCTGATGTTGAACAGAATCATTCTCCACGGATGAGGCCCCCAGCTCCTGGCCACACAGCCGGTGGCCTCACCACTTGGCAGCTGGCTGGGGTCTCATAGGATGTCACCCCCGTCATGGGAGCAAGGACCGCACTGTGTTCACAGGGCCACCCACACTCAAGGACAGGGGCCCATGCAGACAGGTGCACATGGGGAGACTTGGGGCCACCCTAGGATTCTGCCCACTAGAAGGGAGCTATCCAGCCACTGTGCTAGGATCTTCAGAGAAACAAAAATTTCAGGATAGACTCTGTCCCAAGAAACTTAGCTTGTTATAATTTTATAGGGAAAACCAACATACAAACAAAAAACTAACAATACGAACAAGATCATTCTTATATCCAATAAAGAGATGGGGAATCTGATCTTTTAAGAGCTAGTTCCCATATGTGAATTAATCAAACAAACAAAATTAAACAAACAATTAAACAAACAAAAAAAAACTTTGAAATTCTTATAATTAGTGGGAAGCTAAGACTGTAATTCCAATCTTTTGATCTCTCCAAATAATTTCTAATAAGCACAATATTACTTGATTCTTAAGGGAAGAGTGAGTAGGTTTTCAGGAGGATGCCACTTTTTAATGTAATTACGTTGTAGCATGTAAAGTCTACCGATGTGTCTGTTTTCTGTAACTGAACTAATTCCTGTCTCCTCCTCCGCTGCATGGTGAGAGCTTGCGTTCCATAACCAAGGCTGCTGTGGTACCTCCCCATCCCTTCACCCCAGGTTCGCCTCTGGGGCGACTGGCGGCTCCTCAGGGGGGCACTGTCCCTGCCCAGGCATCAGCCTCATGGGCAGCTCGTCCACCTTCCCAGCTCCCAGCCCCAGGGCCTGTCTGTGTCTGTCACCATCAGAAAGGCAGCGGAGTGGGGTATCTGAGGTCTTAACTCCGTGCTGCTTGGGCAGAGGAAGAAGGTCTGGCTCCCAGGCCACTCTCTGAGGACCCACAGGCATCTAAGCCCCGTCACTCCTGTCCTCTCCCTTCTGCATCTCCTCTCTGGAGATTCCTCAGCCACTACCTGATGTAGGTGCATGCTTCCAAATCTACAGCTGCTGCAAGGAGTTCCCCCATCTCTGGAATTTGGCATCCACAAAATGAAGCCTTTGAAACTCAAATGCCTCAAATCTCTGATTTTTGCCTCTTACAACTGTTCCTTGAAGTACTGAATACTAGCCAAAATGGTGAAACAGCAGCCGTGATGAGGCCATGGCTCCTTCACAAGAGAGGAGGGTTTCACTGTGGACGCAGCAGCCGTGGTGAGGCCATGGCTCCTTCGCAGAAGAGGAGGGTTTCACTGTGGACGCAGCAGCCGTGGTGAGGCCGTGGCTCCTTCGCAGGAGTGGAGGGTTTCACAGTGGACACAGCAGCCGTGGTGAGGCCGTGGCTCCTTCACAGGAGAGGAGGGTTTCACTGTGGACACAGCAGCCATGGTGAGGCCGTGGCTCCTTCGCAGGAGAGAAGGGTTTCACTGTGGATGCAGCAGCCGTGGTGAGGCCGTGGCTCCTTCGCAAAAGAGGAGGGTTTCACTTTGGACGCAGCAGCCATGGTGAGGCCGTGGCTCCTTCGCAGGAGAGGAGGGTTTCACGGTGGACACAGCAGCCATGGTGAGGCTGTGGCTCCTTCAGAGGAGAGGAGGGTTTCACTGTGGATGCAGCAGCCGTGGTGAGGCCGTGGCTCCTTCACAGGAGAGGAGGGTTTCACAGTGGACACAGCAGCCATGGTGAGGCCGTGGCTCCTTCGCAGGAGAGGAGGGTTTCACTGTGGACGAAGCAGCCGTGGTGAGGCCGTGGCTCCTTCACAGGAGAGGAGGGTTTCACTGTGGACGCAGCAGCCGTGGTGAGGCCGTGGCTCCTTCACAGGAGAGGAGGGTTTCACTGTGGACGCAGCAGCCGTGGTGAGGCCGTGGCTCCTTCGCAGGAGAGGAGGGTTTCACTGTGGACGAAGCAGCCGTGGCGAGGCCGTGGCTCCTTCACAGGAGAGGAGGGTTTCACTGTGGACGCAGCAGCCGTGGTGAGGCCGTGGCTCCTTCACAGGAGAGGAGGGTTTCACGGTGGACACAGCAGCCATGGTGAGGCCGTGGCTCCTTCACAGGAGAGAAGGGTTTCACTGTGGATGCAGCAGCTGTGGTGAGGCCGTGGCTCCTTCGCAAAAGAGGAGGGTTTCACTTTGGACGCAGCAGCCATGGTGAGGCCGTGGCTCCTTCGCAGGAGAGGAGGGTTTCACGGTGGACACAGCAGCCATGGTGAGGCTGTGGCTCCTTCAGAGGAGAGGAGGGTTTCACTGTGGACGCAGCAGCCGTGGTGAGGCCGTGGCTCCTTCACAGGAGAGGAGGGTTTCACAGTGGACACAGCAGCCATGGTGAGGCCGTGGCTCCTTCGCAGGAGAGGAGGGTTTCACTGTGGACGAAGCAGCCGTGGCGAGGCCGTGGCTCCTTCACAGGAGAGGAGGGTTTCACTGTGGACGCAGCAGCCGTGGTGAGGCCGTGGCTCCTTCACAGGAGAGGAGGGTTTCACTGTGGACGCAGCAGCCATGGTGAGGCCGTGGCTCCTTCGCAGGAGAGGAGGGTTTCACTGTGGACGAAGCAGCCGTGGCGAGGCCGTGGCTCCTTCACAGGAGAGGAGGGTTTCACTGTGGACGCAGCAGCCGTGGTGAGGCCGTGGCTCCTTCACAGGAGAGGAGGGTTTCACTGTGGATGCAGCAGCCGTGGCGAGGCCGTGGCTCCTTCGCAGGAGAGAAGGGTTTCACTGTGGACGCAGCAGCCGTGGCGAGGCCGTGGCTCCTTCGCAGGAGAGGAGGGTTTCATGGTGGACACAGCAGCCGTGGTGAGGCCGTGGCTCCTTCGCAGGAGAGGAGGGTTTCACGGTGGACGCAGCAGCCGTGGTGAGGCCGTGGCTCCTTCACAGGAGAGGAGGGTTTCACTGTGGACGCAGCAGCCATGGTGAGGCCGTGGCTCCTTCACAGGAGAGGAGGGTTTCACTGTGGACGCAGCAGCCGTGGTGAGGCCGTGGCTCCTTCACAGGAGAGAAGGGTTTCACTGTGGACGCAGCAGCCGTGGCGAGGCCGTGGCTCCTTCACAGGAGAGGAGGGTTTCACGGTGGACACAGCAGCCGTGGCGAGGCCGTGGCTCCTTCGCAGGACAGGTGGAAACCAAATAAACAAACCAGGCTTACAAGGGGACAAAAAAAGCTCAGAGGAAGCAGAAACATTTCTAGAAAAAGAAGGAATTTTTTTTTAAAACATCTGATTTGTCACCAGACAAAAAGAAACTTTAAAATATATTGTATTCATGATACAAGAAACATTCAGAGAACATGAAGATTTATTTTAAAAAATAAATAGAAAGTTCACTTCAAAAGTTAAAATGTAAAAATGAGGTAATGTCCCATAAATCGTAAAGAGATGAGAAAAGAAGATAAAATATTTTTTAAAGAAATAATAGAAAAAGGAGAATTAATAATCGGCTAATAGGAGTTTTTGAAGAAGTGGAGACAATAGAGAAAATGGAAGAAAGAAAATTACCAAAGAAAGAAAACAGGGAAAATCCCAATGGCAGATATCTTGAGTTTTCAGATATAAAGGCCTCGTTGAGTAGCCACACAATCATGAAACGGTTCTGTGCTGTCCAGGGCTCTACCTGAGAAGCAGGATGAGTAGGAGGTATACATAGATGGGTTCATCACCAGGAGCCGGCTGACTCCGTCTGGGGCTGGCTCAGCAAGTCTGAAATCTATAGGGCAGACCGGCAGCCTCAAGGCTGTTGGTCAGAAGTTCCGTTCCACAGGGATAATTCTTTCTTCCTCAGGGAAACCTTAGTTATGTTCTTAAGGTCTTTTGACAGCTTAAATCAGGCCCACTAGAGTGTGGAGAATAATATCCTTACTTAAAGTCAACTAGGCCAGGTGTGGTGGCTCACATTTGTAATCCCAGTATTTAGGGAGGGAGAGGCAGGGGGATCACTTGAGCCCAAGAGTTTAAGACCAACTTGGGCAACTTAGCAAGACTTCATCTCTACAAAAAAAATTAAAAATTAGCCAGGCATGGTGGTGCTTGCCTGTGGTCATAGCTAATTGCTTGAACCCAAGAGTTGGAGGCTGCAGTGAGTATGATCATGCCACTGCACTCCAGTCTAGGCAACAGCAAGACCCTGATTCAAAAAAAAAAAAAAAAAAAAAAAACGAAACCAATTGATGGTAGATGTTAATCACTCTCCAAAATACCTTCACAGCAACACTTAGGTAAGTATTTGATTAAACGACTGGATTCTGTGTCCTCTCCCGGTTGACATATAAAACTATCACAGCCAACTACACAGAAGTTCATCATCATGTAATTTTAAGAACCTGGAGTGAGGATACAGACAGAGTGAGAGACAAAAGAAAAGGAAGCTAAGAGATGTACTCAACAGCAATGCTGAAAACCAGAATCAAATATAACAATGCCTTCAAAGCTCTTAGGAAAATGATTGCACACTCAGAATTCTATACCCAACCAAACTATCAGTTTGGAGTGCAAAGGCAGCAAGGCCTAACCAATGGGTGACCAAGCCCCAGCCCTTCTTACTCTTCTCGAGTGAATGCTCTCTTCTGTACCCTTGCCATTGCTGCTTCAGGATGTACTCCCTCATTCCTCCCCCAGGCCCCTCTGCCACCTTCCTCGCTGGCCCTCCACTGCCCTCTGCCCTCTGCAAGCATCCTCCATGCTGCTGCCACAGTGAGCTCTCTACCAGCAAACTCTGCTGTGTGGTTGCCAGGATTCCATGCTTCCAATCCTGGTTATTGCCTAGAAGCTAAATCCAATCTCTTCTGTAAGGTACTTGAGATCTTCCCTAATCAGCTCTTGCCCATCCCTCCAGCCCCCTCTGTTCTTCTGCCCCTTGGTTGTGCCCAGATCTAAATTCAAAGCTGGAGACTTGCTGCTCAGGCTTCTGCCCTTCCACTGCTCCTTGTCCCCCTCAAACAAATGTCTGTCTTTAAACACCCATGCGAACTTCACCTCGCTCTGTAATGGTGCATAGCATCACATTGTACGTCCCGTGAGGCGTGTGTATTCACAGGGACCTCTGCCCGTACTGCACTGGCAGAGCCCATGTGTAGCATCTGTCACTCATGGGTGCATAGAGAGAGGCTGCAGGAGGAGGAGTGGAGAGTGAGGTCGGTGCTGGATGGCCTGGGTGTAAACTCAGCCCTTCCGTTTCTGACTGTATGGTCTGGGGCATGTTAGCTATTCTGTGTCTCTGTTCTCTCCTCTCTAAAATGGGGTGGTCATTGATTGAGCAGTGAGTCAAGTCCAAAGAGCATGCCAGGACGTGATAAGTGAAGCATTTCAAGCAGCTCCCCACTGCCGTTAGCATGTCATGACCCTCCTGTTATGGCTGTGCTTGAGGACAGGAGGTGAGTGTTGCTGATGAGTGAACAGAGATAGTTTGACAACCCACAGAAGTGGCTCTTAAAAACTTCTCTTCACAGGCCTCATTCTCCTAACAGTATTTTGATTGTCACTGCTGAATAGCGGTGGCTCCAGAATCCATCCCTCAAGCAGGAGGCAGGTGGACTCCCTGGGCTGCAGGGATGAGCTGTGTGTGCAGCTGACATCCCCCAGGGTTTGAGAGGGAACTTTGTTTCCTGAGACAGGTGGACGTGCAGCCCAGCAGGAGGGTCCTGGGCTGGGACCGGCGGGGCTGGGGGCCATCTGGGTGGTCACACAGCCCCCACAGCTGCCCTTCCTGCACCACCTGCCAGTGTGACTATGACTGAGTCCTCCGCTTGGCACAGAAGTCACTGTCCTGGAAACGCCTCCCTCTCTCCATGGCTTCAGAGCACCCTGTTAGGCACAGAATGTTTTTAGGGGAAAAAACTCCAAATTCTGGATCTTGGCTTGAGAAGGGATCACAATGGCATCGCTTCCCACTGAGATGGAAGCAGATCTGATAAACAGTCAGAGGCAGAAATGTCACATGGCTCAGAGAACACCCTTCTGCCCTTCCTCACACATGCCCCCCCCGGGCCAGAGTCCAGGAAGCAAACCACAGAAGAGCTGCTCTCATGGGGATCTGGCAAACGCAGGAGAGGCTGTGGCTGCCATCCCCAACCATGTTTGCTTATTGAGATGCTTTCAGTCTTCATGACTCAATGAATGATAAGAATAGGATTGAAATATACAGTAATATTGTATGTATGCACCCAGAGCGTATGTGTCTCATATATGTGATTTATTATATAGTTAGAGTATGATCATGGTAATGGTGGAATACTGAATGGTAAAAGAAATAAAACATTAGTAGAGTGACACTCAGTGTAAAGGAAACTGTTTGCCCTGGCTGTGCGGAACTGATTTTCAGAGGACACTGAATTGCAGGCGCTCCTGGCTGGGCTTTTCCCACCTGGGACTCTTTGTCCTGAGTTCTCATCCCAGCACGTTCCAGGGAAGGCAGAGTTTCTACACACACCCCCACCTCCTCTCAAATTACTTACGTTTCTTCCCAATGAACGGTTCCCCCTGCGTCTCGGTGTCTTGTTAAGTATATCCCCCTTTGAAAGTTTCACTTATTTAGTTTTTTCCAACTGTGATGTTCTTCAGAAAAAGGCCCTTCTGGGCTGATGTCCTGATAAAAATGTCAGGGCCTCCCCTGTCTCAGTTTGAAGCCCTTCTAAAGCTTTCCCCTGGAACCTTCATCTGGAATTCCTGGTGCTGGCGCCTGGTGCCAGACGTCTGGGGCCTGGGGAGCGGGTGGAGCAGCCGCTTAACTGCTTGCTGCCCGGAACTTCCCCGCACTGAAAGTTGGTGACTTCCAAACCTACAGTCAGCAGCCCTTGGCTTTAATTGGAGAAGTTTCTGTAGCAGGCTGCTGGGTCTCGTGTTCAGAACTAAGGTGTGAATAAAATAGTAAGCGCCCTCCCACCACCCCAGACCAGCCCTGGGCTGACTTCCCTGGCTGAGCCAGGTGTGTGGACTTTCCCTAAGAGCCCTGGCCAGCACGACCCCCCCACCCCCACCCCCCGCCGCCCCGCCGTCCCTGAGCCCCCTGCAACCACTAGATGGCACTGCCCCTACTCTGGGGCCTCCATCACCCACCAGGGCCACGTGGGGCCTGCCCACAGGGCTTGCTTCCAGATTGGACCCGAGCGGGTGGTGTGGTCACTGGACTGGAATTGGCGGCAGACACAGCTGCGTTTGGACGGAATGCATCATTCTTCGGACCTATCTTTGTTTCCTAATTTAGTTTCCCAAACTCTTGCTGGAGGCTCCCGCTCCTTAAATAATACCATTCCTTGTCGTTCCCAGCAGGCAGTTTTATGAACTGAAAGTGAAGAGAAGCAGCGTGAGACTGTGGGCAAAGCCGGTGTGGAACCTCAGCGTGGGTCCAGGAATGTGGACTCTGCACTTTCTGGCCGTGTGGCGCCCCGCCCCCCATCCGGGGACCTGCGTCCTGGCACCAGTGGCCGCTGCTTCCCAGAGGGTCCTCTGGGCGGTTTTCTCCCATGTACTTAATTCACTGCACATAACTCAGTTCCGTTCCTTTGTCTGCAAGGCAGACGTCGGGAGGGGAGATCCCTGATAGATATGACTGTTGATGCTCAGTGAGGAACCTTTTAATCCAGCCATGAGAAAGTGGGCCTTTTTGACCTGAAGGTGGACAAGTGCCCCAGTGCCCACCTCCCAGTGGGAGCCGCCTTCTGACCGCACTGCGTGGTTTCAGGAGCGAAGGCCCCACAGGGAGGAGAGGAGGAGGCCCCGTGTGTGGCCCCCGGAGCACAGCGTCTGCAGGGGCCCCTGGGTGCTGCTGACAGCAGGGTGCAGCCTGGGACAGAAGCACCTGGCAGGGCCCTGGGGTCCTCTGTGTGCCTCTCAGCCTGCAAGGCAGGCCTGGGTCCAGCTGGGCAGTGAGGCCCAGTGCGCACCCTGGGACCTGGGAACAGACAGGGCCACCCAGAGGTGCCTGCTGCCAGAGAACACGGGTGACGGGTCTCCCTGAAGTCGACGCAAAGCAGCGGACCATGTGGCGTGTCCGTGACGGTGACGTGTCTGTGACAGCGGCGTGTCCGTGATGGTGACCTGTCTGTGCGGTGACGTGTCTTTGACGGCGGCGTGTCCGTGATGGCAGCGTGTCCATGACGGTGACGTGTCCGTGACAGTGACATGTCTGTCACGGTGACGTGTCCGTGATGGTGACGTGTCTGTGACGGCAGCGTGTCCATGACAGCAGCGTGTCTGTGACGGTGATATGTCTTTGATGGTGGCATGTCCGTGACGGTGACGTGTCCGTGACGGTGGCATGTCCGTGACGGTGACGTGTCCGTGACGGTGGCATGTCTGTGACGGCGCCGTGTCCGTGATGGTGACGTGTCTGTGACGGTGACGTGTCCGTGACGGTGACGTGTCCGTGACGGCGGCGTGTCCGTGACGGTGACGTGTCCGTGACGGCGGCGTGTCCGTGACGGTGATGTGTCCGTGACGGTGACGTGTCCGTGACAGCGGCGTGTCCGTGACAGCGGCGTGTCCGTGACAGCAGCGTGTCCATGACGGTGATGTGTCTTTGATTGTGGCGTGTCCGTGACGGCGACATGTCTTTGACGGCGGAGTGTCCGTGACGGCGGCGTGTCCCTGACGGCAGCGTGTCTGTGACGGTGACGTGTCTGTCACGGCGGCGTGCCTGTCCTCATTTTCTGCGCCTCAGTCCTGGGGTAGCCGCAGCGGCTGCTTTTGGCCACGGTTTTAAGCTGTGGAAGAATCTGCCGGGAGCATCCTCGATCCTCAGGCGCTCTCCTCTCTGCTGGGCCGGCTCCTCGGCTGGATCTGAAGCAGGAGTGAGGAGGCACCATGAGGGTGCTGGGGGCTCGAGCGTTCCTCCTTCTCTCCTCTCCGGCCCCCCCTACCCGACCCTGACGTTCCTGGGAACCTGGTGGCGGGTGGGGAGCTCTGCTCCTGAACCGGGAACTGCTGTCCGGGGCCTGGACCATTTTCCCAAGTGCTTCTGGTTCGTTTGCTGATTCCTCCAGCGAAGCTCAGGTGATCCAAACACCATTTTAACATGGATGTTAAGCCGTCAAAATTTCAGTTTTATTTCTTAACAACAACAAAAATGCTGGGTGTGATCGCTCATACCTGTAATCCTAGCACTTTGGAGGCTGAGGCAGGAGGGTCGCTTGAGATCAGGAGTTCAAGACTAGCCTGGGCAACACAGTGGGACCTGGTCTCTATTAAAATATTTTTGTAAGATGTAACTCTGCCAGAGTGTTCCCTTGTGGATGAACTGTGCTGACCCACAGGCGCTGCGCACGGTTCCATGGTGCCATGCTGTGTGCCTGGCACCCGCACATCTGGAGCCACAGAACGGTGCTCTGTGCCTGGCACCTGGACACCCGGAGCCATGGAGTGGTGCTGTGTGCCTGGCACCTGGGCATCTGGAACCACAGAGCGGTGCTGTGTGCCTGGCACCTGGACACCCAGAGCCGCTCCCCCATTGAAAGGTTTGAAAGCAGGAAAAGCGACCTATGGCTAAGAAGAGACAAAAAATAATTCTAGAAAAGATGAAATACAGGAAAAGGAGAGATGGGCCAGGCAGTCTGGGACACTGGCCTGGCTGACTGCTGCGGAGTGGCCAGGAGTTCTGGGGGCGGGTGTGAGGAGGGGGTGTCTGTTAGGGTTCCACGGAGGTCCACCCTGGGGGCTGCACCCCCACACTTCCCTCCTCAGAATCAGGGCCGGAAAGCGGCTCCGCGCCTCGACTCCCCTTGCTTCCTGACCACTGGGAGGTAGGACCATGTCCTTCCTATTTTATCCACGTGACAGATGTTCCTCCAGGGCCCACAGTGTCCCAGGCACACGCCGAGATTCTGAGTGGAGAGGGTGGAAAGGACACAAGGGATGCCCCTGCCAGGGTGGAACCAACAGCATCTTGAGGAAAGAGCCACAGAGGAAGGAAATGCACCCCCGTGACGAGTGGGGTTGAGGAGGGACCCCGGCCACAGAGAGGACAGGGAAGGGGCCTGTTGGTGCTGGTCAGTGAAGGCGGCAGAGACATCCCCAGCAGCAAGCCAGGCCCTGGGAGCTGTGTCACCAAGCCCAGCCACAGAGAGGCCTCGCCTTGGGCTCTCAGCTGTGTCCCCACAGAGCCAGACCTGCGGCGGCGGGAACTCACAGAGCGTGATTCTACAGGACCGGATCTCAGCTGTTCTCCCAGGCCTGGCTAGCCCAACGTCTACCTCTCATGGTTGTTTTCATTTATTTCCTTTTTCTACATTCAACCTTCAAAATATTTCTATGAGGCAGGGAACTGTGTTTGCTTTTTTTAATTCCCATTTTACCAATGAAACACCCAGGCTTAGAGAGAGGGCCCTGGGATGAGTCAGCAGTGGAAGCAGGACTGACTTCCCAGCCCGCCCTCCACTTCTGCCTGGAGATCTAGACTGCGGGTAACAAGAATCCCCACAAGCGAGCCTGGAGCAGAGCCAGGGGAACGAGGTTCTGCTCTCTGCGCCACTGCTAAGGAGCTGCTGGTTCGTGGGTTAGCGCTCTCCGCCAGGCCCGCCCCTGCAATCCTGCAAGCATTTAGTCCACTGCGGGAAAGAGAAAGTGAGATGTGAGCAGATCTTTAAAAATTCTGCAGCAAGACCCATGAAAGAGGAAGGGCCTGGGAAGCTCCCTACCCCCAGTGAGGTGGAGGCTGGAAGGGAGGCTGGAGGCAGCTTCTGCAGAAGCGGAATCCTCAAGAAAAAAATCATTGACAACGTCAGTCCATTTCCACGTTCCATTCTGTGGGTTTTTAGTAAACACGTCCCATCTACAAAGGCTCCTGGACACCGGGATACGTGCTCGGCTTTCCAGGAAGCAGTCTTAGATGAGCAGAAGAGGGAAAAATAACCAAGGATGTGAACTGCCGCATCCACGTCCCGGAGGCTGCGCTCCAGGGCGCGGGGCACTCGAGGAAGGCAGCGCCAGGGGGGCCTCCTCGCGCAGCCCTGCTTTGTGGGCAGAACAGTGAAGAGTCGGGAGGTCAGTTGGATGGGATGAGGCAGGACAGCACACTCAAGTGGGAGTGCCAGGGGCATTCACTGAAAGGCAGAGAAGACCCTGAGCCTGGGGAACCTGCAAGCAGGCAGTGGAGGTGGCACAGGTGCGAAGAGCCCGTCACAAAGGCTGCCTAGGACGGCGCCCCCAACCTTTTGGCACAAGAGTCCAGTTTCATGAAAGATAATTTTTCCACGGAAAAAGGGTGGGATGGTTTCTGGATGAAACCGGTCCACCTCGGATCATCAGGCATTGGATTCTCATAAGGAGCAGGCCACCCAGATCCTCGGCAGGCACAGCTCACAGTAGGGTGTGCACTCCCGTGAGGACTGAATGCGTTCCTGAGCTGCTGATGGACAGGAGGCGGAGCGCAGGTGAGAAAGCTCCCTGGCTAGCCCACTGCTCACCCCCGCTGTGCGGCTGGGCTCCTAACAGGGCATGGCCCCGGCCTGGGGACCCCTGCTCTAGGAGATAACCCTAGCATTGGCAGCTGCTCTCAGAGAAGCTGCTGGAAGCTCTCCTGGGGGGTGAGGAGCAGTCACAGCTGAGCCCCTGGGGCCATTTCTCAACTGTGGGACAGAGTGGATGGGACCCGGGCTGAGGCCCAGGGATCGCACTGAGGGAGAAGCACAGGCCTGGACTGAGGCAGTGACGGAAGGGAGGGGTCTCAGGTGCACACAGATGGCGAGGAGGAGGAGGCAGGTCTGTGTGGCCCTCCCTGTCTCCCCACCTGCAGCTCCTGGCCCCTCAATACCATTCACAAACAGAAGGCAAGTGGAAAATGCCAGGGAGGTTCAGGAGCAGAAGATGGGAGCCGCTCCCTGCATTTCTGAGGATCACACTGAGCAGGGCCGGGCCACATGCGCCGTAGACCAACCAGGAGAGGTGGCAGCTGCGCTCAGAGTCTTCTTTTAACTTGGTCCAGCAAAACCCTGCGGCAGGCATCTCTGAGGGCTCAGCCAGCATCTTCCAGGTCCTGGGTGCACTCACACTCACCCTGAGCCTCCGCAAATTGCATTCTGGCATTCTATTCTTTCAGAAACCGTCGCCAGGCACCTGTCCTGTCTCCAGCACCATCCCCTCATGGGAATACAGAGCCGTGAACAAAAAAGTGCATTTTAATTCTTGCCCTCAAGAATATACTTTCTTCTCATTAAACTTTACAAACACAGTCCATTCACTACTTTATTCTCATTTCACAAGTGAGCAAGCAGGAATGTGTAAGTCTCTCCTAGCCAGCTCCACGTCCTGTGTGTGTTTGCACAGGGTGAGGTTGATGGGCCTCCCGGCTTCACAAAGGACTTGCCGGATGTAACCACCTGACTGCAGAGTCTACCTGGCTGCAGGAAACCCTGTGCCTCAGGCTCCGTGCATCCAGCCGCCGGAAGGGGAAAGTCACCTTAAAATCCAAGCGTCCTGTTTTAGGAGCGCCTTAACAGATCTGTGGAGAACTTCGTACTCTACAAATGAAAATCTTCAGCCCACCATGAGAGGTGGATTTACGGAGAAGCGAGGGAAGCAGAAGTGCGGGTGCCCGCTCCGGCTGGACTTGCAGGGCGTCCTGCTGCCATCTGCTGGGGAGGGAGGAGGGGGCCCAGGAGGGGTGCCCCAGAGCGGGACCACTGCCAGGCCCCATCAGGGAGGCCTGAAGAGGAGTCTATTTCCTCAGGAAACGGAGGGGTTTGTTCACTCCCACACTAAAGAGAGCTTGAAGGGCACAGGGATTTCCTATGAAAACAGCAGCAGCCAGGGTTGGAGGCCCCATCAGAGAGCAGCAGTACCAACATCTAGCACTGAATGAATGAACAAGGATAAACAGCAAAGGGAACCACGAGCCAGGACTCTCTCAGGGACTGTCGGATTCCCGGGGTTGCAGTTGGGGTGAGCAGGAGAAGCCAGGGCACCACCGTGCCCACCCTACCATGCCACCTGGCTCCCAGAGGTGTCTGTTCCTGGGGCTTCCCCAGCAAATACTGGGGATCGTCTTAGATGTTCCAGGGCTGCAAACACAGATACCACACCTCAGGCAGCGTAGAAACCAGAAATGTATTCCTCTAAGTTCTGGAGACGGGAATTCCAGGACCAGGGCTCCAGCAGTTTCGGTGTCCGGTGAGAGCTGTGCCTTGTCACTCTGTCCTCACACGGGAGAGGGGCTGAAGGGGCTCTTTGGGTCCCTGTTGTGAGGGCCCAGCTCCCATCACGAGGGCTCCTTACGCAGGGCTTCGTCACCTCCCGCAAGCCCCTCCTCCTCACACTGTCACGATGGGGGCAGGATTTCAGTGTATGGATTTTCAGGGGACACAGTCAGGCAACGGCAATGATTTTTTAGAATTTTATGAATATTCTAATATAGTTGTGAGGTGCAAACAGCACATAAAAAAATCACAGCTTAGACCTGTGGTGTGGATGAAGTACAGTGAAAATGTTTTCCCACGTCACCTGCACCAGTACAGAGTGTTTCTAGATGTATCCCTAACACGTCACCACACCACTCATGGACAGGGTCCACTAGCACTTAATATACAAGTGAAAGGGATATTACGGACATACAGAGCATAAACACGTATGTCATATACATACATGAAACATTGTAGGCCGGGCACGGTGGCTCAGGCCTGTAATCCCAGCACTTTGGGAGACCAAGGTGGGCAGATCACCTGAGGTCAGGAGTTCGAGACCAGCCTGGCCAACATGGCAAAACCCCGTCTCTACTAAAAATACAAAAATTAGCCGGGCGTAGTGGCAGATGCCTGTAATCCCAGCTTCTCACAAGGCTGAGGCAGGAGAATCACTGCACTCCAGCCTGGTCAACAGAGCGAGCCCCGTCTCAACGACAACAACGTTATATGCAGAAGTTTTTCACCTCCCCCATAGTTAAGACCAGGTGGCCCCTGGCCTTTAGCACAGTGAGGCCACCGGTTGACCCTGGGCTGGGTATGTCCAGGAGCCCCTGGGAGGGAGGGAAGGCCCCTCAGAGGCCGAGAACTCGTGAGGAAGCCGGGGCATGGACTGCGGGGAAGAGGCGCTCTGCACACAGGACATGCCATCGTTAGCACACACCCAGAAGGACAGATAGAAAAGGAGGCAGAGGCCCCTTCCTGCCCCGGAGTCCGCCAGCCGCATCTACCACATGCACTGTGGAGCGCTGGGGCCGACAAACCAGCAGCTGAGAAAAGTGAAGAGACACCAGAAGTTTGAAAACAGGCTGAATAGTTGGTGACATTAGAAAGCTGGCTAAAATGTGGGGGTGGGATAAGGTTGTTGTACCCTGCGTTCGCATCTGAGGCTGGGGGAGCAGGAGGAGCCCAGGTGACTTGCCGTGAGAGATAGCGACTGGACTCGGGGGTGAGTTCCCTCTTCTGCTCTCTCTACTTTCATACATTTGAAATTAACTTTTAAACCCACCCTTTCTAGAAGCTTGATGCTTTCCATAATAAAGAAGATTCTTAAGCAATTGTGTCCCTCTATAAAAGTTCCGAAAAGCTCCGAAAGTTCTGCAGCACAGGGCAGGATTCCTCCCATCTCAGCGCCCTACTCCCAGAACCTGCACGAGAGGCAGCCCCAGCCGAGTGCCCACGACTGGCACACAGCACGTGCGTGAGTGCACGGACACACACACATGCACGCACGTACACGAACCCCAGGTGTGCGTAACTGGTCATACTGTGCGCATCGGTCTTTTTCCTTTTTCTCAATTTCAGACAGCCTTTGCTGGCAACCGACCTAATAAAATAATGCTCTTCTATGCCTTGCTCACCACCGCTTCCCTGCAGGGCTGGGGGCATCAGACAGTTGACTAATGGCCGTCCCATGTCTCGTCCACAGCTTGTCAGGATGCCCAAGAGCCACGTCAGCGATGAAGAAGGCAAAGCTTTCTGGAGAGCAGATGCTGACCATCAAACAGCGAGCCAGCAACGGTGAGCACCCCCAGCCCTCGGGGCACACACGTCCAGGAATGCCCAGTGGGCATGGCCACACCAGCTCTGTGTCCTTTAACCATTACGGCACACTTTTCTTAGAAAGCAGAGGCAGGGATGATGCTGGCCCTATCATCTATAAAGCTAAATAACTTGAGAAGAAAGCAGCCTTTCTCAAAACCATCTCCCTGCTTCACGGACTTCACTACTCACCAGCATCACAAGCCCGAGTCCTGAGGGTCTCTCCGGCTCCCTGGAACCTCAGGGCGCCCACATTTCTGCCTGTGTCCCTCAGGCTCTCATCCTGGGTTTCTCCACCCAAAAGCAGCTTTGGGACCCCCAGGCCACAGATAACAAGGACGGCCCCCTCCCCCCTCCCCTCACTCTTGCACGTCTGGTACCTGGTTTTCTTGATTCCACCTGCAAATCTGTTTTGTTCTGAGGGTCTCTCTTGCCACCAACTGACACAGGTGTGTAAAGAATTCTGCAGAGGAGGCCGGGCGCGGTGCCTCACGCCTGTAATCGAGGCACTTTGGAGGCCAAGGCGGGCAGATCACCTGAGGTCAGGAGTTCAATACCTGACCAACATGGTGAAACCCTGCCTTTAAAAAAAAATTAAAATTAAAAATTAAAAGAATTCTGCAGAGAAAGACTGGGGGCCTCTGGAGGAGCAGGAGAGAGGAGGGCCAGTAAGGCCTTAGAAACAGCCACAGCCCCCTCATGATCCGGCGACCCTGTTTGCAAGTTCACCTCCCTGCTGAAATTCCTCTGCAGTCACAGGCAATGATCTCGGTGCTTGTGTAGTTACTCCTGTGCGTTCACAGAGCAGGGGACACCTGGGTTTCCCAGCAGAGGTGGGACAAGGCAAGGCTCGGCCCTCTTGTCTCAGGCTAAATAAGGGTCCTTCCCGCGGTCTGTTTAGCACCCTGTGTTATGTATTTTGCCCTTTTGGTCGGTGACTTTGCTGTGTCACCTGCCCCCAGATAAACAGCCAAAGTGTCTGGTTTCCCTCAGTGCAGGGGGCTGTGATGTGCCTGCAGGGAAACCATGCCTGTTAGCCAGGCTCCCTGCAGACAGGAGTCACCGTTGTGACTGGTGGCCGTGAGATCAATGTTAAGGAATCCACATTATCTATTAAATAAGTTGTCTTTAAATGGGAGCACACACAAAATAGGCATATGAGTCCATCTCACACTGCCGTGAAGAAATACCCAAGACTGTGTCATTTATAAAGGAAAGAGGATTGATGACTCACAATTCTACACGGCTGGGAGGTCGCAGGAAACCTACACTCATGGCAGAAGGGGCAGCAAACGCGTCCTACTTCACAAGGCAGCAGGAGAGAGAGGTGCAGAGTGAAGTGAGAAAAGCCCTAGTAAAACCAGAGACACTGGGGAACTCAGTATCACGAATGGCTCGGAGGTAACTGGGGGAACTGAGTATCACGAACGAACAGCACAGAGGTAACTAGGGGAACTGAGTATCACGAACAGCTCGGAGGTAACTGGGGGAACTCCGTATCACGAACAGCACAGAGGTAACTAGGAGAACTCAGTATCAGGAGTGGCACGGAGGTAACTGGGAGAACTCAGTATCAGGAGTGGCACGGAGGTAACTGGGAGAACTCAGTATCACGAACAAGCAGCACGGAGGTAACTGGGAGAACTCAGTATCACGAGCAGCATGGAGGTAACTGGGAGAACTCAGTATCACGAGCAGCATGGAGGTAACTGGGAGAACTCAGTATCACGAGCAGCATGGAGGTAACTGGGAGAACTCAGTATCACGAACAAGCAGCACGGAGGTAACCGGGAGAACTCAGTATCACAAACAAGCAGCACGGAGGTAACTGGGAGAACTCAGTATCACGAGCGGCATGGAGGTAACTGGGAGAACTCAGTATCACGAGCAGCACGGAGGTAACTGGGAGAACTCAGTATCACGAGCGGCATGGAGGTAACTGGGAGAACTCAGTATCACGAGCAGCACGGAGGTAACTGGGAGAACTCAGTATCACGAATGAACAGCACGGAGGTAACTGGGAGAACTCAGTATCACGAGCAGCATGGAGGTAACTGGGAGAACTCAGTATCACGAACAAGCAGCACGGAGGTAACTGGGAGAACTCAGTATCACGAGCGGCATGGAGGTAACTGGGAGAACTCAGTATCACGAACAGCACGGAGGTAACTGGGAGAACTCAGTATCACGAACAGCACGGAGGTAACTGGGAGAACTCAGTATCACGAATGAACAGCACGGAGGTAACTGGGAGAACTCAGTATCACGAACAGCACGGAGGTAACTGGGAGAACTCAGTATCACGAGCGGCATGTAGGTAACTGGGAGAACTCAGTATCACGAATGAACAGCACGGAGGTAACTGGGAGAACTCAGTATCACGAACAGCACGGAGGTAACTGGGAGAACTCAGTATCACAAACAGCACGGAGGTAACTGGGAGAACTCAGTATCACGAGCAGCACGGAGGTAACTGGGAGAACTCAGTATCACGAGCAGCACGGAGGTAACTGGGAGAACTCAGTATCACGAGCGGCATGGAGGTAACTGGGAGAACTCAGTATCACGAACAGCACGGAGGTAACTGGGAGAACTCAGTATCACGAACAAGCAGCACGGAGGTAACTGGGAGAACTCAGTATCACGAGCAGCACGGAGGTAACTGGGAGAACTCAGTATCACGAACAGCACGGAGGTAACTGGGAGAACTCAGTATCACGAGCAGCACGGAGGTAACTGGGAGAACTCAGTATCACGAGCAGCACGGAGGTAACTGGGAGAACTCAGTATCACGAACAGCACGGAGGTAACTGGGAGAACTCAGTATCACGAACAAGCAGCACGGAGGTAACTGGGAGAACTCAGTATCACGAGCAGCACGGAGGTAACTGGGAGAACTCAGTATCACGAACAGCACGGAGGTAACTGGGAGAACTCAGTATCACGAGCAGCACGGAGGTAACTGGGAGAACTCAGTATCACGAACGGCACGGAGGTAACTGGGAGAACTCAGCATCACGAGCGGCACGGAGGTAACTGGGAGAACTCAGCATCACGAGCGGCACGGAGGTAACTGGGAGAACTCAGTATCACGAGCGGCACGGAGGTAACTGGGAGAACTCAGTATCACGAGCGGCATGGAGGTAACTGGGAGAACTCAGTATCACGAACAAGCAGCACGGAGGTAACTGGGAGAACTCAGTATCAGGAGCAGCACGGAGGTAACTGGGAGAACTCAGTATCAGGAGCAGCATGGAGGTAACTGGGAGAACTCAGTATCAGGAGCAGCATGGAGGTAACTGGGAGAACTCAGTATCACGAATGAACAGCACGGAGGTAACTGGGAGAACTCAGTATCACGAATGAACAGCACGGAGGTAACTGGGAGAACTCAGTATCACGAACGAGCAGCACGGAGGTAACTGGGAGAACTCAGTATCACGAACGAGTAGCATGGAGGTAACTGGGAGAACTCAGTATCAGGAACAGCACGGAGGTAACTGGGAGAACTCAGTATCACGAACGAGCAGCATGGAGGTAACTGGGAGAACTCAGTATCAGGAACAGCACGGAGGTAACTGGGAGAACTCAGTATCATGAGAGGCTCGGAGGTAACTGGGAGAACTCAGTATCATGAGAGGCTCGGAGGTAACTGGGAGAACTCAGTATCATGAGAGGCTCGGAGGTAACTGGGAGAACTCAGTATCACGAATGAGCAGCACGGAGGTAACTGGGAGAACTCAGTATCACGAACGAGCAGCATGGAGGTAACTGGGAGAACTCAGTATCACGAGCAGCATGGAGGTAACTGGGAGAACTCAGTATCACGAGCAGCACGGAGGTAACTGGGAGAACTCAGTATCAGGAGCAGCACGGAGGTAACTGGGAGAACTCAGTATCAGGAGCAGCATGGAGGTAACTGGGAGAACTCAGTATCACGAGCGGCATGGAGGTAACTGGGAGAACTCAGTATCACGAATGAACAGCACGGAGGTAACTGGGAGAACTCAGTATCACGAATGAACAGCACGGAGGTAACTGGGAGAACTCAGTATCAGGAGCAGCCTGGATGTAACTGGGAGAACTCAGTATCATGAACAAGCAGCACGGAGGTAACTGGGAGAACTCAGTATCACGAACAAGCAGCACGGAGGTAACTGGGAGAACTCAGTATCAGGAGCGGCATGGAGGTAACTGGGAGAACTCAGTATCACGAATGAACAGCACGGAGGTAACTGGGAGAACTCAGTATCACGAATGAACAGCACGGAGGTAACTGGGAGAACTCAGTATCAGGAGCAGCATGGAGGTAACTGGGAGAACTCAGTATCACGAGCGGCATGGAGGTAACTGGGAGAACTCAGTATCACGAATGAACAGCACGGAGGTAACTGGGAGAACTCAGTATCACGAATGAACAGCACGGAGGTAACTGGGAGAACTCAGTATCAGGAGCAGCATGGAGGTAACTGGGAGAACTCAGTATCACGAACAAGCAGCACGGAGGTAACTGGGAGAACTCAGTATCACGAACAAGCAGCACGGAGGTAACTGGGAGAACTCAGTATCACGAATGAACAGCACGGAGGTAACTGGGAGAACTCAGTATCACGAATGAACAGCACGGAGGTAACTGGGAGAACTCAGTATCACGAGCAGCATGGAGGTAACTGGGAGAACTCAGTATCACGAGCAGCACGGAGGTAACTGGGAGAACTCAGTATCACGAACAAGCAGCACGGAGGTAACTGGGAGAACTCAGTATCACGAATGAACAGCACGGAGGTAACTGGGAGAACTCAGTATCACGAATGAACAGCACGGAGGTAACTGGGAGAACTCAGTATCACGAGCAGCATGGAGGTAACTGGGAGAACTCAGTATCACGAGCAGCACGGAGGTAACTGGGAGAACTCAGTATCACGAATGAACAGCACAGAGGTAACTGGGAGAACTCAGTATCACGAGCAGCACGGAGGTAACTGGGAGAACTCAGTATCACGAGCAGCACGGAGGTAACTGGGAGAACTCAGTATCACGAGCGTCATGGAGGTAACTGGGAGAACTCAGTATCACGAGCAGCACGGAGGTAACTGGGAGAACTCAGTATCACGAATGAACAGCACGGAGGTAACTGGGAGAACTCAGTATCACGAGCAGCATGGAGGTAACTGGGAGAACTCAGTATCACGAGCAGCACGGAGGTAACTGGGAGAACTCAGTATCATGAACGAGCAGCACGGAGGTAACTGGGAGAACTCAGTATCAGGAGCAGCACGGAGGTAACTGGGAGAACTCAGTATCACGAGCAGCACGGAGGTAACTGGGAGAACTCAGTATCATGAACGAGCAGCACGGAGGTAACTGGGAGAACTCAGTATCAGGAGCAGCACGGAGGTAACTGGGAGAACTCAGTATCATGAGAGGCTCGGAGGTAACTGGGAGAACTCAGTATCACGAGAGGCTTGGACGCAACCTTTCCCAGGATTCGATTCCTTCCCCCCACGTCCCTCCCACGACATGTGGGGATTAAACTCAAGATGAGATTTTGGTGAGGACACAGCCAAATCATATTAACAGGGGTTTTTAATGATCCATTGACAAAAATGGGACCAGAGGCCGGCAGGAGGCTGGCCCCGTGTTTCCAGAAGCAAGGATTCTTCTCTCAGTCTGCGTGCAGGTGATTTTGCAGCGCAGAGCCCCTGGGAATAATTAGATCAGCTGTAATCTGTAGCCACTGAGCTGACTGGTCCCCTTCTCAGCAGAAGCCCAGCCTCCCCTTCTCAGCTCACACTTACAAGATGCACCCCTAATTTTGTATTCCTAAAAGGAGCCAGCCTGGGCTGAAGGCCCTCAGACCTGTGATGCACAGATCTGTTCTAGAAAGCTGGCCCTGGGAGAGCCCGGGGCCCGGCTGCTGTACCTTTACCAAAGGGCACCTCCTCCCCAAATCCACCGAGACTGAGCCACACCTGAGCAGCTCCCAAGCAGGCAGGCATGGGGCCCCCAGCTGCAGACACGGGAGTCTCCTCTCATCTGACTGTGATTGGTCCTGAGAACAGCTTGATAAGCCTGAATGTCCCCGGGTCTGAAGGGTTCCCTCTCCCAGCAGCAGCATTCCTATTACCGCTGCACACAGGGACACACCAACTTGGACGGATAAAGACGAGCAGTTGGTCTGTGAATATAAACTAGAGCAGGTGTCCCCAAACTTTTTACACAGGGGCCAGTTCACTGTCCCTCAGACTGTTGGAGGGCCGCCACATACTGTGCTCCTCTCACTGACCACCAGTGAAAGAGGTGCCCCTTCCTGAAGGGCAGCGGTGGGTTGGGGGCCGGATAAATGGCTTCAGGGGGCCACATGCGGCCCGTGGGCCGTAGTTTGGGGACGCCTGAACTAGAGAAACCAGCAACTGGGCTTCATCCCACCATTCACCGGAAGAGTCATCAGCTTCCTGACAGGTGTCCTCAGAGGCTGGGGCCCCTGGAGCCAGCGTCCTGTCTCCCAGGCCAGGCCTGGCAGTGTCTGCCTTCCAGCATACCCTGACCAGCTTCACACTCTCTCCCACGGCTGCAGTCCCAAGCATCGTAAGGTCCCCCAGTGTGGACCCCGCTTTGAGACACCAGGAGAGATAGCCAATCTTCACTTCCCAGTTACTATGGAGCAGTGTTCCTTGCCAGAAAGAAAACACTGCCTGAGCTCCATCTACATGCTGGGTGGTTTTCAAAATACTTAGCGGGCATTTCACCCCCAAAAAACCCTGGATTCGAGTGGAAATCCTTAAATAAATTGATTTGAGTTCACGTCCCTTTGTTCCCCATTCATGAAGGAAGTGCAGTTAGGTTATGGAGGCCAGTTCAAATCAGAAAAGGAAAGAGGGCATGGAGAGACCTGGCGATCCTGGAGGAGGGCCGTTCACGCCTGGGCTGGTTCCCCCGGGCAGCGGTGGGCAGATTTCTCAGCTGACCGCCTCGTCGTCGGTGGGCCTGAGTCGGCCTTTAGGGCACCAGACATCCCTATTACTGCCGCACGCAAGGGGTTCATTCAGAAAAACCAGCGCTAACTCGGAGGGCTAAAGACGAGCAGCTGGTCTGTGACTATAAACTGGAAGAACCAACAGCTGGGCGTCACCACGGGAAACCGGCCGCTACACGGGCCTCCCGGGGTCGCCGCCCACCCGCCGGGCCCAGCTCCTACTGCTGGGCAGCCTTCAGCCAGGTCCCTGCATTTCACCCAAGTTGCTGCACACACCGTTCCTGTAGTGCTAAGATTTAGGACAGAAACAGGTTCCCCTGCTGCAGATCTTAATGCATGCCTGTCCCTCCGTGGGTAAAAGAGTCGAGCTGCAGGGCACTGGGAGAGCGGGTGGGGGAAGTGGGTCCCACCCAGGTCTTCCTAAGTCCGGGTGTGTGCTGAGTCCGTGCGGTCAATTCCCGGCATGTTCGCACCGAACCAAGGAGGCTCCTACTAACGCCCAGAGCACAGCTGTGTGCTCAGCCGTCATTTCTGTCTGTGTAGCGAGTCCAGGCAAGGCCAGGGGACTTTTCTGCTGCTCTTCAGGGGTCCGAGGCACAGCATGCAGTGTCACTGCTGTGATGCCATTCTTCACATCCGAGGCTCTGTGTTCCTGCTGCCCTTGCTACAGGTGTGGAAAAGACAATCCTTCTCTTTTTCCTTTTTTCTCTTTTTTTTGGACAGGGTCTCACTCTGTCACCCAGGCTGGAGAGCAGTAGCACGATCTTGGCTTACTGCAGCCTCCGCCTCCTGGGCTCAACAACCCTCCCACTGCAGCCTCCTGAGTAGCTGGAACTACAGATGTGTACCACCACACCCAGCTAATTTTCGTATTTTTGATAGAGGTGGTAGAGATGGGGTTTTGTCTTGTTGCCCAGGCCACCTCAAACTCCTGAGGTCAAGCAATTTGCCTGCCTCTGCCTCCCAAAGTGCTAGGATTACAGGTATGTGCCACTATGCCTGGCCTTAAATATTTTAAGAGATTCAAAGTCTCACTATGTTGCCCAGGCTGGTCTTGAACTCCTGAGCTCAAGTGATCTGCCCACTTCGGCTTCCCAAAGTGCAGGGACTACAGGCAGGCGCCACCACGCCCGGCCTTCTCTTCTTTCCTATCCTGAGGGTAAACCCTTTCCAGGGGTCACTTTTACACCTTCAGAGTAACAAGACTGCTCAGCAGCTTCCCTGCGTGTGAGGCCTGGACACTGTGCTGGAAAGAGAAGTCACCGGGGCCCACCGCGGGGCACTGACCTGGCCGAGAAGGGCCTGGCACTGGATTTTGGCTCTTTCTCTTGAGCATTTGTCTGAAAGAAAAGCAGGTTTTCTACATGTCCCTGAAGTTCCCTTCTGGCTCTGAAGTATTTTTCTTTCTTTTTAAAGTTTAGGGACGAGCTTCCTCTCATGTGTCCCCACGACAGGTGATATTATTTTCTTTATCCGTGGAGTGATCTCATCATGCGTGAGCACTCAGCCCAGCCCGAGCCGCCGACCTGACTCTGTTAGCGAGTCTCCCTTCAGAACGCTTTTGCAGACCTTTGCTGGATGCCTCTTAGCGCCTTGGCACCCTGGCTGAAGTTGCACCATTAGTGACTTTTTGAGGGGATGGGGCAGGGGCAGTCTCTAGGAGAGAAGGAAACAAGATCATGCTTTGTTCTTTCCTTTGACTGTCAAAGCAGAAAGCAAGCTAGGGAAAGGAGCTCCAGCCCTGAAAATGAGCCCACCCACCCAGAGGCCTCCTCTCCCTGAGGGTCTTCACACCCACCCAGAGGCCTCCTCTTCCTGAGTGGGCTTCATGCCTAGGCACATGTTTCTGGGGACTCACAGTATGTCCCAGGGATGTGGCTGTGGACAGTTCTACAAAATTAGGCCTTCCTCTTCCACAGCCCCTCATCCTCCAGAATCTCATGGGCCGAGAGAGCAGCTGTGACCTGCCAATCCTTCCCTGGCATTTCTCTGTCTCCCTCCTCTGCCTTACAAAGGACTGGTGTGCTGCACGGACCTGCAATGGGTGGCCCCAGGACTCAGGAGTTCCCAGGCTCCCACAAGGGGCCATTGGTGACCACTTGGGCCTAAGGGGGTCCCCCAGGACAGAGCAGAGCTGAGGAAGTAATATCCACCCACCCATCACTCCCAGAACAAAATTAGAGATGAAAGGTTGTCATGGGACCCATGTCAAGACTTTTATTTGGATTTAAAATGACACTGACTTCAGTCAGAACAGCTGACCTGGTCTAGCAGATCAACTAGGTAACAAACGCTGGTTTGTCTTTGAGCTTGACATTTCTCATAAATTCTCGAAAGTAAACATCCTGACCTAAGGTTTTTGATAGAAATATGTTGAAGGCTAACCTGCCGAAGAATAGAGTAAAATATGCATATATATGTTGAAAGCACTCTGCGAGACGGGGGCCCTGGGCACGTGCTTGGGAAGAGTCCAGCGTGATGCTCCAGAGGCAGAGTCACCTCGCCCGTGTTCTGCTGCCTCCTTGACGCCGAGTGTTCTGAAGGCATTTGGATGCTTGCAATTTCACAGAAGCTTGTGGAGAAGGGTTCTCAAATGATACATCCGTTCATGATTTAGTTGCTTTACAAATTGGGTTGTTTTTGCTTTGGGTATTTTTATCTTGAAGTTGTAACATATTTTTTTTTCATCTCACTAAAAGCAGCACCTAAGGCCCAGTCCCACTAACCCATCACTTTACTCTCATCCTTCCAACGTCTCAGTAGAGAGGAGCCTCCGCCTCTGTTCCGCCGATGTCAGTGGGGTTTCTGGGGTGCTCTTGGGCCTCAGCCTCTGGCTGATCGCACCCCTTCTGCCCCTCTGTCGGCAGTGCTTGAAAACAGCATCTACTCGCTGGAAGCCTCCTCGGAGGCTGGGGCCGGATGTGTTTTCCATGTGTTTTGAGTGAAGGTCCATTGTGGGGCCATATGACCAATGAGAACAGCAATCTCAAATCCTGAGTGTTTTAGGGTAATTGGGTTCGCAAATCTCCTGCTCTCCTTCTGTGTATGCCCAATTGTGTGAGGTCGAGTGATCACAATAGAAAGGAATCTTTATCTGTTTGGCATTGGCAGAAGAGTGTTGCCAGTAACCAGACACAGCTGGCCAGGGAAACAGGTGTCCAAATGCCCTTTGTCACTACAGGCACCAGGGCCCTCTGCTCAGCTATGCCAAGACTGGTCCATGTGGCCCCATGGACCTCAGCAGGGCGGCAGTCACGCACCAGGGTCACTCAGATAGTCAGGTGCACACCTGGCCAAGGTCGTCATTCTGGCAGAGTTTACAAATTGGGAATTCTGTTAATTAATACATGTTTTTTAATCACTAAATGTCAAATATTCCGAGAGACCTTTCGTGGCCACCTCCCTCCAGCCAGCTCCCACGTCCCTCTCTCCCACGTCCCGCAGCGTCCTGTTGGCGGATGGGGAGAGGTCAGCCTCGGCAGTTCCCAGACCACACTTGCGTCACACGTCTGCTGTCCATTTTCCTACCCAGAACCTAAGCTGAGTGAGGGCAGGGATGACCCAGCCACAGAGGTGCCTGCAGAGCCTGGCTCCAAGCCTGGGGTGTTTGCAGCATGACTGATGCAGAGAGCACTTGAGAGAAAGAATACAAGCAGGAGAAAACAGACGGGCCAGGCTCAGCAAAGCAGCACCTAGGACCACACGGCTTCTGCCTCCGGTCCCAGGGACACACCTGAGACCCAGGGTAACTGGCCCGGGAGTGTGACGCTCCCTGCCCGGGTCTCTCAGTTGATTGTTTCTTTTTGTGGGGGCCTTAGGCAGGGAAGGGGCAGTGGCAGGGAACAGAAAGACACAGAGGTTGTGATTATTTTTTTCTTTCTAATTCAAGGGTATATTTTCTGAGCAAATTCAATTACAAATATAAAAGGAACAAAGACAACTCCCAAAACTTTAACTCTGACATTTTTGTATATAATAGTTTTAACATACTAATATTCATTATTACAGGTATAGAAAACGATGAAGAAATCAAACAATTAGATGAAGAAATCAAGGAGCTCAATGAATCCAATTCCCAGATGGAAGCTGATATGATTAAACTCAGAACTCAGGTAACAGTTTTTGAAGCCCTCAATTTTAGCTCTAGCACGCGCTATTACAGGGCGTGAAATCGGCTTTGGGGAGAGCGGCCGCTGCGTCTTCTTGGCTCTTTTATTTCCTTCGTTTTTCCACCTAATGATCTTGCTCTTCCGTGGACGTCATTCCGTGGCAGTGCTCGCTGTAACAGGGGCCATGGTCCACTAGCTTTCAGTCTGCCTGTGTGTTTGTGTTTTTAATAAAGTGCATTTGTGAATAGGAATTTTCATAGGATCACCTGTTCCTGCAAACAATGAAGGTTTTCCTTCCAAGATACTTCAGGTCCTCGTGTTATTTAGTCTCTGTCTTACATGTATAGTGACAGCCTATGTTCCTGTGTTCCCAGAGTTTAAAACAAGCAGTGCCTGCCACTTAGGACTCCTGGGTGCCTGGGGTTTGAGGAAGCGGCCCCAGTGACTTGTGGCTGTCCACAAGGGATAGATGGCAGCTCTCACACCAGCTGCGGGTGAAGCACTGGCCGCGGGGGCTCGGCTTAGAGGTGCGGCCTGGATCCAAGCCCTGGAGAACAGATGCGTGTTTTCTTGTCCACTCGGACCCAAGAGAAAGGCAGACTTCTCCCAGTGCCCCATGACACGTTCAAGTCACACTGACCCAGGATTGCAGGGCTGCGCACGGAGCCCACACCAGAGATGACGCGGGGCCGCAGGCCTGTCCCGAGACCCAGCCTTGAGATGACTGATAAGTGTGTGTCCACGCCCCGACGTTCTTCCTGGAATGGGAGCGGAGGGAGGGATGTCCCCGTCAGTGCTCAGGCCTGCGGCCCCGTGATGAGGGTCCCACACAGGGAGGGGTCCAGACTTAAATCCAGTAAAGAACAGATCCAAGAGAAGGAAAAAGGAAACTCCGTCCACGCCTTTAAACTTCACACCTGTGCAGATGGGGGAGCCCATCCCTGCCACTCTCTGCGAAACAGGCTGTGTGTCTCAAGCCCAGGAGTGCTCTTCTTAAAACTTTGAAAGGGGCTTTCCACTGTTCAGTTGTAAGAATTCAGATTATGACAAACGCAATGTTATTTAATTGAGAAGAGGAGTTTTCCAATTTGGAATGTGTTCAAACACTATTTGGTCCAATTAGTGCAAGCGGCACAATTCCTCTGTGGCTGAAAGATCCAGACACCATTACGCTTGGCAGCTTGAAAAGAGGGAGCCTGCCTCAGGCTCTGCGCCTCATGCAGACGCAATCAGAAGTCCCAACGCCCAGTCACAACCGAGTCTAACCCAAGCTTCCTCCCGGGGCAGCCCAGAACCAGCAGAACAGCTGGCCCAGGTGCCTGTGGGCTCTGTTGCTTCCCCAGCCCCCTCAGAGGGATTCAGTGCGGCCTCAGCTTCAGCGGTGGAGGCACCCAGGCCGGGCACACCCAAGCCTTGGTTCTGGACTCCAAGATTACCCGGACAGGTCTCATCCGATTCAACTCAGTTCACACCAGAGCCTGCAGCAGAGACGAGAAAAGCTCGCACCCTGCCCCAGGGGACAGCCAGAAGTCGCTTGTTATCAAAATCTGGAAAAGAAGAAGACAGCCAGCCACAGAGAAAGAGAGAGCAGGGGGTTCAAGTGCAGAGGAGCACTCGCTCCTAGCACAGGAAACGGCAGGAGCAGGAGGGTGGCTGGGAGCAGGCTGGAGGCTGGAAGGCTGCTCCCCCGCGGCCCAGGGTCAGGCTCCACACAGGGACTTGTCAGGGAGGTGGGGGCGGGGGCATCTGAGTACGAAAGCCAGGCTGTTCATGAGAAACCCCAGCTCCTGGTGCAAGGCCCGGACAGACCAGCATGAACAGCCCCGTGCAGCTTGACTGCTTCTAAGATTGGCAGGTTGGTTAATCCCACAGCCTGCAGCCCTCATCGGGTGGTGGCTCCTGTCCCTGGGCTCAGCCTCTCTGCCACTCAGCCTCCCTGGAGCACCTGCCTCCTCCCTCGGCCCTCCCACTCGAGGACGCTTACCTTGGGGTTGCGCCCTTCCACCGCCCCACTGCTGATGTCTCAGGATTCCCACCCTTTACACTTCTTCCGGAAATGTTTTCTAAACGCAGCAGGCCATCCAGGTGCTTGGTCTACGCCCGGGGTTGGCAGACATTTTCCATAAGGGACCAGATGGCACCCACTTTTGGCTTCTGCAGCCCGCAGCTGTGTTGCTGCACGACAGCCTCCCGACACGTGTGCCTGAGGCCCCGCTTCACCCGGCGGCCGTGGCGCTGCCATCGGAACTTAACGTGGCTCCTGTATGTTACAACATGCTGCTGTTCTCTTCTTTCCTGACCACGAAGAAACTCAAACGCAAACGCCGTTCTGAGCTGTCTTAGCTTTCAGTGTCAGGCCCCGGGCTAGGGCTGACCTTTCTCTGCTCCAGGTGTGGTCACGGATGCGGCCTAAGAGACGTGAGGCCCGGAAGGACGGAAGGTGCTGATGAGTCTGTAAAAATGCGGGTTTGGGCCCAGACTGGCCATCAGCCTGCTGCTGACACGGGAACCTTCTTGGGAAGTCCGAGACTGCACTGCTTCCTAGCAGCCTGAAAAACCTTCTGTGCTTCTGAAACAATCAAAGACAGAGCCCACCTTCGCCTGGAGCTCCTCCCTTTACCAGCGACCCAATTTCCCAGAAACACAGACTCAGACGTGCCCATGCACATCACCCAAGATGGCAGAGGCAACCGGCCCAGCTGCCAGCCAGGCCCCCAGACCCACTCTCGAAGCAGCCCCACCCCGTGGAAGCACCTGTGATCAGGGATGCCTTCCGAGTGCGAGGAACCACGTACCATGGCTGCTAGAGGCTGGGTTTGGAGGAAGACACCTGCCTCTGTGCCCCTCCCCAGCCTGCTCAGCCCCATCTCAGCCTGGCATCAAAGGAGGACTGGCATCAGAAGGGCTGGGCATAGGCTGGCGCCGGAGGGGCAGTGCAGAGGCCGGCATCAGAGGGTCGGGGCGGCACCCCTGCCTCGCCTTTCTCAGCAGCACTGTCTCTCACGACTGCCACAGCGTGCTGGCCAACTCCACAGCTGCTGAGAGGCCTTCCCTTTACTCCGCGCCCCTAAGAGCGGGTCAGAGGCCCCAGGAACAACAAATGTCTTCTCACTGCAAACAGGCTGCACATCGGCCTGAGTTCATGTAGTGGGCTGGGAGGGATTCCCATTTTCCAGAAAAAGAGCCCAGCATTTGCCTGGCTAGCAAGTAAGGAAGGGGCAGCCGCACCCCTGAGACACTCAGCCTCTAGCCATCCTGGAGCAAGGTCTCAGGCAAGCGAACGTGTGTCCGTGTGTAAGAAGCCTGGGGCCCCACACGTGTGGGCTGGGGTGCAGGAGATCCAGGGGCCACGGGGTGCGCTTGCAGAAGGTGAGGCTGTGGGACCTGGCAGATAGCCGTTGGTTCTGATTTCGGGTCTCCAGACATCCCCTCTGACCCTGGCCGAGGCTCGCCATGCTGCCTGGTTCAGGGGATGATCACTTTCCAGAGCCACAGAGGTGCGACACAGGTGCCCTGGTAGCCAGGGCTTTCATGGGACATTCGTTCAAGCTACGTATTTCCGTTCCACTGCTGAGCGGGTCGACACAGTGGTATTTGTTCCCCTCTGAGAAAAGCAAAGCATACATTATAAGCACGGGACCCTGGTAGATGGGAGGGGACAGCCTAACTCCTGGGTCCCACAGAGATTCCTGAGCACAGGAAGACATGCCAGCCTCTGCAGGAGGGTCTGGGTTTCTCAGCGGAGAACACAGGTTGAAGGAGGAATGATCTAACGTGTGTCCCCACGAATCTTGCTGCAGCCGGAAGACGGGAGCATCCCCTGCCTTGGGCATCCCACAGGCTGCTTCTCCGCTCCACCGGGGCAGAGATGGGGTCGGAGGCCCTGGGAATAACAAATGTCTTCTCACTGCAAACACACCACACATCTCAGTGTGAGTTCATGTTGTGGGCCGGGAGCATTATTCCCATTTTCCAGAAAAAGAGTCCACAGTTTGCCTGGCTTGGATAGTAGGGAGGGGCAGCCAGACCCCTGAGACACTCAATGACGGGCAAGCCAGGCTGAGCTCATCCAGAAGGGCCTGCTGAGGGCCAGCGATGGGGAGGCCTCTGTAGGGTTCCCTGAGCACAGACAGGAGGGGCTGAGGGGCCTAAAAGAGCCACCATCTAGCAAAGCCACCAAGTACAAAGGACAGGAGCCACCCTGTGCTCAGGGAAAATACAAAGGTGCCCATCCTGCTGCTAGGCTTCCTCATGTGTATACCCTAAAACCTCAGCCCTGGGCAATGGGCCTTGCTCTGGATTAGATTCCAACACAGAAAGCCCACTGACGTCCCCTCTAGTGAGGTCCCAGCCACAGCTGCCACCAGCCATGAGTGCAGGCACCTGGCTACCCAGGAAGGGCTACAGAATGCTCTGGAAGACAAGCACTGGGCACACTGCCCCTCGGGGCCCACCCAGGAGTCGTGGGAGGGTAGGTGTCCACTCCTGAGCCTGCAAGGGGTGGCTGGGAGGGAATATTAATTTGAAAAATAATCCCAAGGAACACAAATGACAAAGTCACCCAGCACATGCATTGGAAATAAAACTGTGTGATTTTGGCGGGCTCTCCCTAGGGCACTGTCCCTACAGGAATGGGGAGGGGGGCTTCGATTAAGGAGAAGGCCCACCCTCCCCACTTCATCCTGGAGGGCGTCTCGGAGGGGCTCCAGTTTTCTAACAGAGAGTCTGGGCCTGAAGCTGGTGGCTGAGAGAACCCGGGATTTGAACCAATACAGTCAAGGGATGTCCAGAACATGGGAGGAGGCAGGACTGAGTTGGGGGGTAGAGGGCAGGTCAGGAAGCCAGCACTGGACTCTGTGGGTCGGGTTGGTCTTCCAGGGAGAGGCCCCAGAGCACGCACGGCAGAGGCCCCCTGGGTGCCCAAGGCAGACACCCCCATAGACAGGGCAGCTCCCTGCCTGCTGCGTGTGACGCTGGTCCTGTATGGTTATAGGCAGAGGCCCCGAACTCAAACCCCTTGAGTTAAATTAAATTATCTCTGGAATGTGTGAGGAAGGGTCCATGGTGGGGCTTTATCCTTATAGAAATGCAGGAAGAGCACCCCTGTGGGCACAGGGCCTGCCTGGTGCCATCTGAAGAGATACTGACACCCCCACAAGGAAGTGAACATTGGAGGGTGTGGCTGTGGCGCATTTGATTCGGGCTAGAAAGGACAAGGACTCGCATCACGTCCCCTCAGCTGGCCCGATGGGACTCAACACTGCAGTCCCATCGGGGCCAGCTGAGGGGACAGGATCGCGAGAGGGAGCAGTCTCCGCTCCCCAGCTGTCAAGTGCTATGAATCCAAAGCATAGGAGGCAGGCCCTTCAACCACAGGCTCTCACGGCCGGAGCCTTTCTCTTTTCACGAGAGGCTCCTCCTTCACGCGCAGTGGATGGCGGCCCCGGCGGTGACCGTGGGCTCCTGGGGCCGCCTGGTGTTACATGTCACACGCACTTGTGCGTTTCAGATTACCACGATGGAGAGCAACCTGAAGACCATCGAAGAGGAGAACAAGGTGATTGAGCAGCAGAACGAGTCTCTCCTCCACGAGCTGGCGAACCTGAGCCAGTCCCTGATCCACAGCCTGGCCAACATCCAGCTGCCGCACATGGTAAGTGACTGAGCTTGCAAGGCAGCACTGTGGAGCCCTCCACGTGCACAGCCTAAACTAGATGCCTTTTTTATTATTATTTTCACGGTTCTTCAACCTTTGGCAAACATTTGCGGTTACCACCCCGAAACCATACTGTTAACGGCCAGAAACGTTGGCGGGGCTGATCCCATAAACTTAAGTGTGCTCTGAGCCGGCCTTTGAAATAGTATAAAACCAGGGGCACGATGCTATGATACTATTTTATGCTTTTGTAAATTTACTATTAAGAAAATAAAAGTTGTATATGAACTACTATTTAATATCTCGTAGGATCCAATCAATGAACAAAATTTTGATGCTTACGTGACTACTTTGACGGAAATGTATACAAATCAAGATCGTTATCAGAGTCCAGAAAATAAAGCCCTACTGGAAAATATAAAGCAGGCTGTGAGAGGAATTCAGGTCTGAACAGCTGCTGTAGTGATGAAACTCTTGCTTAAAAAGGATGCCTCTTGTTTTTTGCTGCTGTAACTTACCAGAAAGTGTTCTATATTGATTTCTGTTTGAAACAGTGTTATGCTTACAAGACTTCATAATGATTTTATGTCTTGCTTTAAAAATAGTACCTGCAGAATAGTTTTTGAATACACCCACATTTTGTACGTTCCCATGTAAGCTGACAGTGTTCTGCCATGTAATGTTTATAGCTGCTGATGTATGCACATTTGGGGGTATATCTATTTCTGAAGAGGTAAGCTGATCAAAATAAATAGAGTGTAAATTCTTTTTAATGCTTTAGTGATACATGTTTTAGTATTTTGGACTGAAATGGACACACACACACACTCACACACACACACACACTCGCACACACTCACACACACACACACACACACACACACACAGCTTTGAATGATCATGTGGCCAGCAGCCACTTTTTAGACATCATCATTTTGCCTCATGTCGGAGGACTTTACGGAATTTAAGAAATACATTTTGTGTGCATATTGTTTCATAGCAAGAATTGGTTGCAAAAATGCTTTATTTTTGAACAATGCTTGGAAATATTATGTGACTTTTTTGTTTGTTTGTTTTAGGAGGATGGTGTATGGTGGGGGCAATAAATGAGTTTTTTTGCATTCCAAGGAAATGGCATATGGATTAACTGTAAGAAATGAAATAAGTAATTTATTGTAAGACAACATCAAGCCATGGAAACTTGGCAGAAGATGCAAGGCAGCTTACACAGCACTTTTAAATTAACTCCTAAGCATTACATGGTGTGACTGTGGAAACTCCAGTTAAGACAGGATCTTATCAGAGGTGGACAACATGAAGATTTCCTTTTCCGTTTTCAATAAACTTTGGAACAACCTTCCCGTATCTCCCCTAGAGTTCCGTGCCCCTCTGAACTGTCTGTCACTGCAATGTAGTTTATCAACAGAGTTTGCGTGTTTTCAATTTAAGCTAAAGATAATTTAAGAGCATTTATTTCCCCTTTTCACTTTAAAAGATTATGATTATTACTATGATTGTTACAAGTCTTCTTATTTTACACTTGAGGGATAAAGGCAAATGATTTGTGAGTCTTCTAGTTGCTGGACCGAGTTTTCTGCTGGATCTGGTGGGGAGGCGGCCAGTAAAGTCCCTCTCCTGCTGCCCCCGCCGACTTTGACTCTGAGTCAGCGTTTGGTCCTGTTCAGAGGACTCTCGCCACGACGTTTCTGTTCGACACTTGGTTGGAGACCAGTTGACCATAGAGCATTTGCAGAGCCTTGTCGTTTGATTTCTTGTGACTATTCTAAGAATGAATGCAATCAGATTTTAAAAGTAACTAAATATACTTCAGCACTTTTTTGCTTTAAACTAGACCATCTTAGACTTGTTTATACCTTTCAGATTTGATTGTTTTACTCCAAATGACTGCACTATATGTATGCATAAGACCACTTTTGAGCGCTGCGTCCCCCTTCTGAGTAGTCCTTTGACGACGTGTTGTGTTTTCTGATGTTGACTTGATTTCCATTTAATAGCACCTCTTCCTTCCATGTCTTGATGTTATGCAGGAAGTACAGACGTACTTTAAATTTTTGTTATGAAATTAAAAAAAAAAGATGGGTTTTGTAAAAATAAAAAAAAAATATTTTTAGCAGAACAGGACTTACAGGGTCATTGTCCCCACAATGTGCCAGTCGACTATTTGCACTTACCTTGTCCTATATATCCGTACGGAGGTGTGCAATTCCTCGCGTCAGTAGCCTTGTGACACCGAACCTGGATGGATTCTCGAGGGGCCCTCACGGCCCATCCGTAACGTTGCGAAGGGAGACTACAGGGATCTCACGACAAATATTCTGATACAATACTCAACCTCGGTATATATATATATGTATAAATATATGTATATCCCAGCAGCACTTTATACTGTTCACTGTACAAAAGCTTACAGTTTTCCACAAGGACTTTAATCACGAGCTGGGAAAAAGATGATGTAATTACTTCGGGGCTCCGCGGAACCTGCTGTGTACAGCGCCCCCTTTCTGTTGTGCCCTTGGTTGCAGCTGCCATGCCCAGAATGCGTTTGGAGAGCCGAAGCAAGGTGCTCGCAGCCACCTGAGGCCGTCCGCGCGGCCCAGGGCCGCAGCCGCCCGTAGGGCCGCCACCGTTCATAACAGCACATGCATTTCCCCGCCGCGTCGTGTCTGCAGCCTCTTTGCCAATATAGTAATGCTTTTAGTAGAGTACTAGATAGTATCAGTTTTGGATTCTTATTGTTATCACCTATGTACAATGGAAAGGGATTTTAAGCACAAACCTGCTGCTCATGTAACGTTGGTACATAATATCAAATCAAAAGTTATCTGTGACTATTATATAGGGATCACAAAAGTGTCACATATTAGAATGCTGACCTTTCATATGGAATTATTGTGAGTCATCAGAGTTTATTATAACTTATTGTTCATATTCATTTCTAAGTTAATTTAAGTAATCATTTATTAAGACAGAATTTTGTATAAACTATTTATTGTGCTCTCTGTGGAACTGAAGTTTGATTTATTTTTGTACTACACGGCATGGGTTTGTTGACACTTTAATTTTGCTATAAATGTGTGGAATCACAAGTTGCTGTGATACTTCATTTTTAAATTGTGAACTTTGTACAAATTTTGTCATGCTGGATGTTAACACATCTTACTCTAAATAAAAAAGGTGTTGCCACATTTGTAGCACGAAGGATCTCTAGCCCGGGTCTGCGTCATCACTCGTCTGGGAAACAGTGTCTGGGCCCTCGGGATGCTCTCGAGCCTTCACTCCAACTTAGTGGCTTTTAGCATTTTTACCAGTTTGGTTCTCAACTCTGAGGCATACAGGAGTCAGTGACTTCTCAAAAACTATGTGAGTGTCTCGGCACCCCCAGCGGGCCTGCCTTTTCCCGTTCGCTATCGCTCCTGCACCTCACTGGGCCAGGTCTTCTGAGAGGAGGACACGGCGCCTCCTGGCACAGACTCCTCTGGCAGGGAGTTCTCAGCCAGCAGGTGCAGCCGCCACACCTGGGGCATCGCCACTGTGCATGTGGCGACATCTCAGCACACCCAGCGTGGTGGGGAGTCATGTCCTTTGTAGAGTCTTTCTTCTCCTGGAATCCAATCGAGGAGCCGCACTGCTCCCAGTTGCTCCATCCCTGTCCCTGTCCCTGTCCCG